>NC_135480.1:95859633-96165633 GCF_052094955.1 Ictidomys tridecemlineatus | reverse complement strand
AAAATAATATTTTCCTGTACCACAAAACTTAATTTGTGCAATACACATAAAATAACTGGAGATGAATTGTAAGCTCAAATATGAAAGCTAAAACTGTAAAGCTCCTGAAGGAAAACATAAGGCAGTGATTTTGAAATTTTGTTATAGATAGATTTCTTACTCAAGACACAAGAGCAAGCCCTAAAAGAAAAAAAATGTGATAAATCGATTTCCTCCTTTAGCTGATCAAAAGGCACTATTAAGAAAATGTAATGGCATTGTGCTGCATGTATATAGAATCTACAAGGAACTTCGACAACTCACAAATAAACAATATTAAAATTCAAGCAAAATGCTTGAACAGACACATGACAAAAGAAGGTATACAAATGAAGGGTAATTATTTGAAAAGATGCTAAACACCATTATGGTCAGGAATATAAACATGAAAACCATCATGAGATATTACTCTACACCTCTTAGGAAGGGTAATATTAAATAGACTAGCAATATCACAAATGTTGATAAGTATGTGAAGAAACAGGAACTTTCCTGTATTGCTAGTGGGAATATAAAATGCTTATAAAATACATTAAAAAACTGGCAGCCTCTTATAAAGCTAAATATACACACCTTATGACCTAGAAATTATGCTTCTAAGTATTTATCCAATAGAAACAAAAATGTGTTCACAAAACCTTTTGCTAAAGAAAGTTTATAGAAACTTTGTTCATAATAATAAAAAACTAGAGCAACTAGAATACGAAAATGTCTATCCACATGAGAATGGGTAAACAAAGAGTGATATAGTCATGTAGTAGGATATCTCTGAGCAATAGACCCACTAAAACATAAGCCCCAAAAATAGTAAGGGGAAAAGGATGCGGAAGTAAACTATACAAATTTTTAACAAAGATAAGCTAGTGAGACCATAGTATTATCAGATACTGTGAATTTTAAAATCAAAAAATATTAATGAGGAAAAAAGGAAACATTTCACAATGATCAAAATACCTAAACCAACAACTAGGAAGAAAAATTTTAAAAACCCATGATCATAGTGGAAGATTTTTAACTTACTTTCGGTAACAGATGAAAAAGCAGCCTAAAAAATCAGTAAGAATGTGAGATATTTTAATAACACTAAGTGTAGACTTAACCTAATGGACAAATAGAACACTGTACTCCCAAACAAAGAAATCCAAATAATTTCCCAGTTTTTGTGGAACATTCGCACAACTGATCATATGTTGGGCCACAAAACAAGACTCAACAAATTGCAAAAACAAGTTGTGAACACATACTCTGAAACAAAGGAAACAAAAACTAGAAATAAACACAAAATGCTATATATATTTTAAATAAATTTCCAAATAATCATATAACAAAATTAATCCTAATAAAATTGTAAAATATTTTAATGGTAAGATAATAAAAATATGATCAATCAAAAGCTTGTAGGATACATTTAGCATAATGTTTAAAGGTAAATTTATAGTTTAGTCACATTAGAAAATAAAGAAGAATTTTTAAAACCAGTGACTTAGAAACTATCCTAACAGTTTAGGAAAAAAAAAAAATAAACAAAACAGAACCAGTTTCTAAACCTTTAGCCAAAAAAAGAAAGAAAAAGAAAAATCATATAAATAAATGCAGAAAAAATTGTAATAAAAACAGACCTAAAGTGGAGAGGATAGTTAGAAGTTGGCCCATGGGAAAAAGTTAAAAACTTGAGAAATACCTGGAAAAGCTGATTAAGAAAAAGGGAAGGAGAAGTTAGTGATGTTAGGGAACATTGATATGAATTATCATATAAACATTGGCTTTGGCCAAAAAATATTAGAAAATCGGATACAATTGAAAAATTCCTAGGAGAAACCTAATTTAAATCTGGAATGAAAGAAATATTGAACATATTAAAATAAAATGAAATATATATTTGAGAATCTCCCCACAAAGAAAGTGTTTTCAGACCCAAATAGCTTCAATGGTATATTCTGCCAAACATTAAAGAAAGATAATATATGCCAATCTTAGACAAATTTTTCTAGAGAATAAAGATAAGACAGCACTAATTAACTTGTTTTATGAGGCCAAACTAATCTTAATACCAAAGTTTACAGAAACTCTATGAGAAAGGAAATTCAGAGGCAAACCTCACTCAGAACATGGAAGCAAAAATCTAAACAAAATATTAGCAGATGGAATCAGCAATGTGTAGAAGGATAATTCATCAGATCAAGTAAAGTTTATTCCAGGAAAATAAATCTAACATTTGAAATTCAATCAAATTCGCATTAATGGAACAAAAGAAAAAGTTTATATAATCATCTTAATAAAGAAAAGTAATAAAATTCAACATCCATCCACATTCATCATGAAAGCAAGTAAACAAGCAGATAAAAATTATTCAGCAAAGTAGGAATAGAAGAGAATTTAGTAACCAGATAAGCTAAATTTACAAGCCAAAGCAACATCAGACTCAATGACATGTTGAGAGCTTTTCTTTTGAGTTACAGCACAAAAGATCTGAATAATACAATGAGCCAGTCAATACCATTCCAGGTCAATATAGGTCTGGAGGTACTAGTAAGAACTAGGAGATGGCAAAAAGAAGGAAAAGAATTTATGAAAAAAGAAGCGAGACTTCTTGTGTTATCTTGAAAATCGCAAAGAACCTACATATTCTTAGCAAAGTTGCAGATGGAAGTTGATAAACAAAAATCAATTGATTACTGCATACTAACATGAAGGTTTTGGAAAATATTTTAAAATTTCCATTTGCAGTATCATTCAAAGAACCAAATATCTAGAAATTAATCTATTGAAACTTATGTAAGGTCTTTATGTAGAAAATTCTGAAATGTTATTGAGAGAAATGAAAGGAGACCTGTATTAATGGGGTTTTACTATGTTCATGGACTGGAAGACTTAACATTATATAGGATGTCAATTCTCTCCAAATTTATGCAAAGAATTAAGGCTATCTAAATCAAAATTGCAAAGGGTATTTTTTGAATCTTGATAAGTTGAAATTTTGTAGGACATGATAATGAAAAAGATGCTTGTAGAATAAAATAACAAAGTAGGAAAAATTGCTCTGTCAGAAAGCAAGACTTATAAAAGCATACTAAATAATAACAGTGAGGAATTGGTGCGAGATCAAACAAATAGACCAACAGAAAAGCTATCTACTCCAAGAGTAGACTCACAAATACAGTGGTAACTGGCTATGTACAAAAGTCTGGTTGTAGAGGAAAAGTTTTTTCATCAACAAAAATTTCCCTTATCAACTAGATAAACATTTATCAACCAGGAAAACATTTTAAACAGGACCCCTAGTTTATTCTGTGCACAAATAACTCATTATCAGGTATCTTACATACAAAAGATAAACCCATAAGCCTTCTTGGAAAAAAAATATAGAATATTTCATTATCTTGTGGTAGAAAAACACATCTTGCTGAAATAGGGAACAAAAAGGCACTAACCATACAGGAAAAGATCAGTGAATTGGGCCACATTACATTAAGAGTTTCTGCTCATCAAAAAACACCATTAAGAGAGTGAAAAGAGAAGTATGGAGGGAAAAGATTCCATAACACATAACAGAGGCCTCATGTCCACAATATAAAAAGATGTCTCACAAATCAATAAGAAAAAGATAGACAACCCAACAGAAAAATGTCCAAGAACATCAAGGAGGCACTTCACAGAAGAGGATATTCAATTGCCCAATAAATACATGAAAAAGGAGTCAACCCCATTAGCAATCAGTGAAATGCAAAAATTGAATGCAAATTGAGTGTATTCATGGAGAACACTACCCAGAATGGCTAAAATTAAAAGAAATGACCATAATAAGCATTGGCAAAAATGTGGAGTAAGAGAAGCTTCATACACTACTGGTGGGAGTGAAAATTGGTATAATCCCTTTGGAGGATAGTTTGGCATATCCAATAAAGCAAGCATGCATACAATCTATTACCCAGCAACTCCATATGGACATGCTCAATAATGGTTACAGCAGCTGTGTTTGTAATAGACCCAAACTGGAAACAAACCAAATGTCCATCAATAGTATAATGGTTAAATAATTTGTGCTATGTCCATACAAAAGAATTTGATATAGCAATGCAAATAAATGAATTCTACCCATAATACGTATAAATTTCATAAACATAACATTGATCAAAACAACCCTGACTTAAACAGCATACTGTGTGACTTTATTTCCATGACTCTTGAAAACTATAGTGTTCAGAGATGCCTGATTAAATGATAAATTAAGAATTCCAAGTAAGTGATTACCACAAAAAGCTGATGAGTGTTATCTCTGGGGGAACAGGAAGGAGGTGACCACAACAGGCCTGAGAGGGCTTTTAGGGCACTGGTCTGTTTTTATTTGTGTGGTGACTCTGTGGACATTTCCTTATGGTAATTAATTGAGCTATTTTGAGTTACTTCTTGTATATACTTTACAGTTAACAATCAATATTTGGGAAACAAAAAAGAAAATTGGTGACACAGACCCTGGGACACCCATGAAAACTGCCTTCTAGGTTGACATCAACCCATTTTTCAATGTTCTTTAGGCTGAGTGGTACCCAAAAGAACAAAAGGAATATAACCTGGAGATTTAGGGGTTGGGTCCACTTAGGCAAAAGTGCCATGCAAAGTAGATATAAAACTAGCGGTGTCAGTTGCATTGCTGGATGGTAGTGGGTTGAACACAGACATTTATTTGGTTGGTACTACCTGAGGAGCCAGAATCAGGGCTGCAGAGAAGCCTCTGGTGGTTCAGAAGATATGGTGGTAGAGGGAGATGATTAAAATGGTGGTCTCCTTATGCTCTGCCCCCTAGCTCCAGTCCAGAAGTTCCCCAAGGGTGCAGCATCAGGAGCTTCAAGAAATCTAAAGGAGGAGGCGGAAGCCCCCGTGAAGACACTGGGAAAACAGTGCCTCTTCCTTCCACTGCAGGGGAAGAGGTTGCTAAGAGGAGGTAGTGGGATCTCTAGGAAGCACCTGTTTCTGAGAAAGGGAGCCCCATCCCCAAGTCATCCTGCCCACCTTGCTTTCTGTGCTTCCTCCCTCCCTTCTCTGTTTCTCTCTCAAACCTACTTTCAGAGAAACTATACCATTTTACTAGAATCAGGGCCCAAAGCTTCCTGCTACCATGCTGTCTTTGGGTCCAGACAGTTTCCCACTGTGCCAATTAACAGCAGTTGAGGTTCTGTCTGGACTTGGAGTAGCATTTGGCCCTGGTGAAGAAACTTCTGCATGCAATGTTTCCCTCTGTTTAGTCTGATGTGAAGGCATTGCCTCCAGGGTTGCCTAACCTGGGCTCCAAGCCAGGGATGCCATTCCCTGGCTGTGAGCTATGTGACCTTGGCAAATTACTGGGAATCTGTAGATCTTAAATAACAATGCATAGATAGCACTTACTGCACTGGTACCTGGCACAAATAAAGTACCCAGTAAAAGGTATTGTTTACTTGTTTATCATCATCATCATCAACTTTCTACCCCAGAACAGGCAATTACTGAATTCTCTCTTTAGTGGGAAAGAAAGAGGAACAGCCTTTGGAGACAGACACTCCCTACCTGCTTGGGGAATGGTGGCAAGGAAGCCAGGTGGGAGGCATGACACTTTAGCCTCTCTTCAAAGAGGAGTTGTCTGACTGGCTTTCTTAAACCCACTGGCTTAAGAAGAGGGCCACTGGCTTCAAGGAGGCATATTTTTCTCCCTCTTGGCTGAGACTTTATTTTCTGTCTAGGAACAATAACAGGGTAGAAATCACACAGAAAAGGTGCCATCTTTTGCTGCCTTCTCTATGTGCTATTTCCATGTTTTCCACGGCTGCATTTAACGTCATTCCATTATGGTCTTAAGAACTATCAAGTCAACATACTTCTTCTGAACATATGTTGTTAACATGCCAGTTTAGGAGAATATGCTCAAAAGGAATGATCACCATTACTATCTGCCCAGGTGAAGAGCCAAGGGGAAGAGGGAGGGGCCAGGGCCAGGCCTAAAAGCTGGGGTCCTCTAGGTAGCTCTGGCTTACATGGTCCATATAAAAAGACTGAGATAGATAATGGAACAAGAGTGTGTGTGTAGATTGTCTGGAAAAAAAATTGGCCATAATGCTTCCCACCTCTGTGCATGTGTTGTCCCTTCCATCAAAAAATAGTCTATTTCTACTTCCCTCAAACCTAGGTCAATCTTGTGACTTTCTTTAACCCACAGCATGCAGCAGAAGTTTTGCTGTGTTCTATACCCTAAATGGCAAATTTCAGCTTGCTCACACCCTCCTGGGGTCCAGCCACCAGGTAACAGTCATCTAAATAAGCCATCAGCTGAAGATAGTGTGTGAAAACACATGGCCCAGCCAGGCCCAGACATTCCGGTCACTCCCACTCAAACACCAGACATGAGCACAGCCTGTGAGGATGGTCCAGCCCAGCTCCCAGGTGAAGGCAACTGTACAAGTGACCTTGGCTAACACCAGGTGCAGAAAAACCACCCAGCTGAGCCTGACTGATCAACAGACTTGTAAGGAAATAGAAAGTCCTTGTTGTCTAAGCCACTGAGTTTTGGGCAGTTTTTTTTATATAGCAAAAGCTAACTAAGAGAGTGACTCACAAGCAATCATTTAGAGACACTGAGAGGCAGCTCTGTTAACATCACTCATTTCCCAGATTCAGAACATAATGCTTATGGATCTTTCCATGCTTTTGATAAAGCATCTGTTTAAGTATACACTGTGGCCACATGCCTAAAAGAGAGAAGTTGGTGCCAATAACTGAGACTTCTCAAAGGTTTGTAATCAGAAATGAGCTCAGAAAAGAGTGACATGCACAATGATGAACATGGTCATTTGTTGTGAGCTTCCCTCCCATGTGACAGGGCCCATTGTAGGAGTTTTGCCACCATCATTGCATTTTGCTCTTTAGAGACTGGACCCAGAGAGTGTCTTGTTTCACAAATGAGGAAATGGTGAAGCTTAGAAAGCAGAAATATTTGCCCAGGATTAAACCATCAATAAGGGCACAGCAAGTATTTAACCCAGAGCTCTCTGGCTGCAGCATTTGAGTACTTGACTTCAGAGTTTTACTGTCTTTACTGAACTGGAATGTTCCGGATGATCCTTCTGATTATGGGTAGGGGTTGGGAGAGTTGGGAGCTTGCAGAGGAGGCTCTTAGAGACCTCCTTCATCTCAGGAAGATGTTAGGTGTTCCAGGAGAGCTGGCATGGGGCAGGGGTGAGTATCTCTCAGACCCAGGGTGCACCTGGCATTTGAAGGCATAACACTCTCTCTTCCTGGAAGCAATGCGTTAGACATTCTGCAGCCTCACATTCTGTGCTCTTCATTTCTAAGAACAGAGCTTTCTCTTTGAAATCCATGATTAGCCCCAGGCTACTTAGAGACAGAGTTCTGTGGAGTTTCCTCTTGTCCTAGAAGGAAGGAGCCTCTTTTCTACCCTGTTTAATCTTGGAAGCCTTCCTGGGAGAGTTCAGCTTTGAGCTCTGTTTTGGAAGCAGTGAGGGAGGCAGCTGGATGAATGCTAAGTAGGACATTTTTAGTTTGAGCAGCGACTCTGGAGACACGCTGCAGTGAAAATCTCAGTAAAGCAGGGAAGGCAGAAAATAGTTCATTTGTTGTACAGCAAAATTACAATTTGAAATAATTTCAGTGGGCTTCAACGATGGTCTAAAATTAACATGATAACCTCTAACAGAAATAAATGCAAACTCCCAAATGTAGGTGCAAATGGTCTTTCATGGAATTTTAGGTTGGGAGGGGCCGACTTGCAAGCCGTTAACAAGACAGCTAAAGAGGGCCGGGGAGGCGGAACACACATAAATTCACAATAACCCAACAGTGAGATGCAGCTGCTAAAACATCTGAAGCAATTCTGTGTTGCACAAATACATACTCATGTGCCAGTTTAGGTAAAAATGACCAAATATGAAGGCTGGGTGACTGTGTTTTAAATGGATATGGAGTTTGGGCTTCCAGGCAGAACACTGGATGCCTCATGCCTGGCCCCAACAATCTCCCCGCCCCCCACTCAATTTGAATAGATCAGATTTAAGGACCCATTACTGAGTCATGTGTTCAAGGGGTAAAACTTCCTAAGAATTTCTATGTTCAAGCAGATGGTGTGACCTCATCCCCTTTTCTTCTAGATCAGGGGCTGCTCCTAGCTATCTCTCCCTTTAACTTTCTACCCCTATTCTCATGTAATTGATTTAAAGCCCAGGACCCCTTACTCAGCTTAAGGAGACCTGGGCTAGAAACTCAGGATCAGTTCTACGTTGCACATCTGAGCCAACACTCTCTCTTGCTCTGCCGCTTGGTCTTAGCTCATGGTGTTGTAAGTGATGTCAAATCTGCTGTTTCTCACATTGGAGACTCAGATCTGAGACTCAAGTGTGGCCACTGGGATTGTAAACCAGGAAGACTTTGGAGGCTGCTATGGTTCTGGGCTCCAGACTGCCTCTGGCCTGGTCCTGTAAAAAGATGTTTTCTACTATACTCCTCTAACTCTTTTGAGTTCTATTTGGGGATTTGAGGTCACTGCCCCAGTACTGATATTATTCTTCTTTATTTCATTTATACATATGTTTTTGCTTAGCATGATATTCTCCAACTCCACCCATTTACCTGCAAATGCCATAATTTTATTCTCTTTTAATGCTGAGTAATATTCCATTGTGTATATATACCACAGTTTCTTTATCCATTCATCTACTGAAGGGCATCTCAGTTGCTTCCACAATTTAGCTATTGTGAATTGAGCTGCTATGGACATTGATGTGGCTGCGTTACTACAGTATGCTGATTTTAAGTCCTTTAGGTATAGATTGAGGAATGGGATAGCTGAGTCAGATGGTGGTTCCATTCCAAGTTTTCTAAGAAATCTTCATTCTGCTTTCTTCATGAAACTGCTTTGGACTGAATTTTGCCCCCATACAATTCATATGCGAAGCCCTCTGCCTCAGTGTGATTGTTTTATAGAGAGGGGTCTTTGAAGTAACTAAGTTTAGATAAAGTTATGAATGGGTTCCTCATGAAGGGATTAGTGCCTCATAAAAAGAGACCAGAGTGTGCTCTTTTTCTGGGTCTCCACCATGTGGGACACCTAACCTTACTATTTGGGGTTTCTTCTTCATCAAAGAAGCAGAATAACTCCACTCACTAACACCAGGGTGGGAAAAAGACCCTTAACTCAACTGAGTCTCACTTCTTATTAGTTGATTTTGCTCAAGAGTGTAACAGTCAGAGTAGACAGAAGCTGAGTCTGGGCACATGGGGAAAGAATGACTGAACAACCAAGATCCAGGAATGGAAAGTGCCCCTAGAGTAGAACAAAAGTCCCATCCAGCTCCCATATCTAGAGAGCCATCCTATGGAAGGTGGTCCCAAGTGGGAGAGCTGGGACTAATGGGGGAAGAGTCACAAGAAGGTAATTTTGGCAAAGCCCTGAGCAAGACTTTGCTACCTCCAGAGATGCACAGTACTGGAGGGTCTGACTCTTGAGGAGGTGATTCTGTGCCCCTAAAGAGTTGAGAGAGGGGGAAAGGATTCTCCCACACTCAATGGAAGGATGAACTGGATATCAGAAGCTCTGTCCTTTCCAACAATAAGCAGGAAGAACACCCTCACAAAATCCCAACCCCCACGAGTAGGCACAGTTAGGAGAGGAATGGAGAGGTGCTGCATAGCCATGATTACAAAGGCCAGAGAAGTTTCCAATGGGCTGTGACTGTTTCTGATGTTTCTTTTCAGCTCCTCTGGAGATGACATTACCCAATAACTGGACATTCACATGTGGCCCTTTCTGTCTTCCTGATCTCTCACTTCTGCACAATTATAAACAGAAAGGCTCTGGGATCAAGTGAAAGGGACAATTTCATCAATTCGCAACAACTGCAAAGGGTCTTCTCTACTGCAGACACGCTACAAGGAGTGGGATAGCTAGCTCAAATGGTGGTTCCATTCCAAGTTTTCTAAGAAATATCCATACTGCATACAGGCAAGCTAGCCCCTGCCTTCAAGGAGGTTCCAGCCCATAGAGAAGGCAGCCATGCAGACAACAGGGAATTGGACTTTAGTCCAATAAATGTTGCCTGAGTCTGAGCTCTGTGCTAGGCACTGGAGACTTAGCAAGGACAAGAAAAACATGGACTCTGCCCTTAAGGAACTTGCATTAAAGAATGGGAATCAAACAGTAAGTAAATGACGTAAATATAAGTTTGTGGCCTATAAGCTAAGAGTCTTGATGGAAGTCTTTTAAGAGAGGGAATAGAGAGTGAAAGGAGTGGGGATGTGTTTAAGAAAAAATGATTGGGAAGACCTCTCTGATAAGAAGATAATTAGGATTCTACCCAAAGATTGAGAAGGAGACAAACGAGGAAGCAGAGTTGCATATTCCACGGAAAGAGAACAGCCCCATAAGGCAGCAAAGATCTTGGGTGCCAAAGAGACAACAGGAATTCTTTTGCCAGTGCAGTAGGAGATGGCCAGAGACACAATGGCATGAGATAAGGATGAGGAAAATGTAGGAATGATATCCTACAAGGCTTTGTGAGCTTTGGAAGAGGATTTTCTTCTAAGTTAAGTTCAAGGTCAGTATTTTCCATTTTGGGGAAATGGCACAAGGAGGATTTCTAAAGAACCAATGAAATGTCCACAGTCCCTATCAACCAGGTCTCTGATGCCTCCTGTGTGGGTCTGAGGATCTGCCTTCCTGTTTCACCTCCTGGTTTATCAGAAGAAGATAGATGCTTTCAGGACACAGAAGGGTAGAGATGCTCTGGAGACTGCAACTGTGTTTGATGACGTCAGAAATGTTCCCAGGAAAAGTGGGGTGGGGTGGGAAGAGCACTCCTGGAGATAAGAGTCAAGATTCAGTCTCTCCTGTCTCCATTGAAAAATCACCAATAGGTCAAATGTCTCTCTGTCTCTTTCTCTCTTCCTTCTTCCTCTTGCTCCTCCAGCTGCCGCAAGGGAGAGAAAGCCGCAGAATTCCTCCATGAAGGTTGTATTCTTGGAAGGCCTGGGCTTCTCTGAGCCAGTGCTACTGCAATAACATTTACCACATCCATTCTGGAAAGGAAGAAGCCCCAGAAGTTGGTCCAGGCAGACAGCAGGAAACTTGAGAGCATCTCTGGTTTCATCTTTTCTTCTCTGTTTTATTTTTAAAAATCCACTTTGCAAAGATATATGGTCTCCAAGTTTCTGAAAAGGGAAGCAGCAAAGAAACTCCTTCTGGTGTGAATGAAATGAATTACATAAACCACAGTAAATTTAGTATGAAATTACATTGCCAGCCCCAGAGGAGAAAGATGCTTTTCCATCATGCATTAGCCATGTTCAAGCATCTATTATCCTGTGTTTCCAGCCTGCCCACTCTTAAAGGGACCTAGTGACATGGAAGGCTGGCCCTTCTCATAGGATAGAAGCTGATGGAGGACATTAATGATTTGACCTTCGTTAGAGTATTGGGTTTTCACACAATTTCTTCCTTGTATCTACACTTGCCTTTTCTTTACTTTCAAAACTGGAACTTGGACTCCTGCTGATTCTTAGGCTTCATTCAACTGGAATGCCATTTCTCTTGGAGTTTTACACAGTTCTAAAGTCCTAGGAGGCCGGCCTCTGTGGAGGAAGCTGTGACACTTCTAGTCTGCCAGGAGAAAGCTCCCCAAATTTTGGATATGGATTTGAAGTCCAAACTTTGCCAGCTTCCAGCTGTGTGACCTTGTGTAAATTACTGAACATCTACAATATGAGATGACAATCACAGTACACACTCCGGCCCTTGCCTCAGACCACTGTCGTGAAGCTTAAAAGAAGAAATATGTTTGTGACATTCTTGGCACAGTGCCTGACCCCTGGTAATTTACCAACAAAACTTAGCTTTTGTAGATAATTCCCTTTCAATTGTTCTGGAAATATCTGTCTTCTCCCTCTGAGATGCTAATTTTCTCCAAAGGATATTACGTGGCCCTTATAATGTACAGAAGCAACTAAACATGCTTCATTCGTTCATTCATCCACTTATTATTTGATACACATTTATTGAGCTCTTATTGTATGTCAGGCTTAACATAGTTTCTTGCTGATAAAAAGATGAATAAGATACCAATCTCAGACCCTAAATGGTTTATTGACATTAGACAAAACAGACATGAGAGCAACCTAGCAGACTGGAGCAGACCACAGAATGAACAGCAGAGGGAAGTCCTAAGGTTGGGCTTTCCGGAGCCACTCTTGGTTCTTCCGTGGAGTTTTCTGCAGCAGGTCATCTTTCACATGGGGGAATACTATACATACTCTCACCCAGGCTGTGCCAATGGAGTCATAGGTCAATTTTAGAGGGTCCATAGCACCTACAGAGCCAGGAAGGTGGAAGATGTGGACTCTAAGCAACACCAAAGGAGGGGACAACATAGATCATCAACTGCACAAGGCATAAACTCGGCTTAAAATGCTAGCAGAACAAAAACAGCCATGAGGACAAATGTGTGGCTCTGAACACCAAGGAGCTGGGGTGAGAACCCTGCAGCTTCCTCCTGCACAGGGGGCTGCACGAAGCCCTCTCCTTCCTTCCTCCATTTTCAGAAGAGAAATAAGAAGACAAAGAAACAATACATCAGACTGAGCTTCTCTTGCTTGAGAAACTAGCATTTCCTAAGAGGGTGATGTTCCAGAAGATGAGATCAAACTCTAAACCTGGTTGGACATTTAGCTACATTTTCCCCTCCCTTCTGTTTTTAGTGTGGGGGGGGAAAGGGGCCAAATTAGTTATAGATATTAGAACTCATTTGTCTCACATCTGAGTTGTAATGTGATTAAATTTCATTACCTCTCTTTCCTTACGCGTAACTAGCACAATGCCTAGGACGAAGGGATATTTGAGAAATGTCGCAGGCTTTGTGGCAACAACAAAAGTTGAGTATCAAGAAGTTATATATGGCTCCATTTCTGAAAGATGTAATCAAATCAACAGGCCTGTTCTGTGCAGAATACTGCCCTGGGCCCGTGGTCGTTTATTCCCCAGTCTTGAAGTCTGGCCCACATCCAGGCTTCAGTGTTGTAGACCTAGAGAGAAAGGCAATGGTCCATTTGGACCTGGCGCCAGCATCCATCTTCTGCCTGGAGAATTAGTCTACTTTAAACCAAATTCCCAGTGCTGGTCCAACTCCATGTCCCCTAGAGGTCTTCACCCTGCCTGCCCCCCAACAAAGACACATACCCCAGACAAGCACCCAGCTGAGTTGACATGTTGCGTAGGCATGGGACTTTTCAGATCTTGGCTCTGGTTCCGTGGAGAAGAAGAGGTGGGTGTTGGATGAGAAGGAATAGTATGCAAAGCCCCATGCGGCTCCTAGGGAGACAATATGCTAACATGTCACCAGAATGGATTGTCCTCTTGGGAGGGCAGAGGCAAATGGGAGGAGATAGCTCCTGACCTTGTGAACCAAAGGAAGATTTCATTTCTCTTGGATCTCATGCTGAATTTTTCCCCCCCCTGGGCATGTGAGGTGTTCTGTGTCTCCTGGGGTAGATGGGAGTCAGGGGAGCAGAGGGTGCTGGGGTGTGCGGATGACATCATGGGAGGAGGAGGGGGCTGCCGTGATATCACAGACATGTGGGAACGTCCTGGGTGAGAAGTCTGGAGGAGGACGACGGAGCTTGGCATCCTATTTCTGGCTTTAATAACAGCTCTGGTGACAACCAACCACATGAGAGGGGTGCAGGCAGGCGGGTCTGTCAGGGAACAGTGTCACCTCCTGCTTGGAAGAAGGGTTTTCTGTGAGGTCTTAGTGGCCTTTAATGCAGGGGTGGAGTGGGCAATGTGGGATGCATTTTTAGTAGTGAGAAAGCACAGATGCCTGAAAAAGAATGGAAAATGGTAGAAAATTGCTGCCACAGCAAGGCTTCAAAGGAGTCCATGAAGTATAGTTGAGGGGGCTGAGGATAGTATAGTGGGAAAGGACAGAGCTCTGCCTCTTCCTAGCTCCTGTCCTTGGGAAACCTATTGAATTTCCTTAGGCCTCAGTGACTGCTTCTATAAAATGGAGATAACAATAACACTTAGCTCACAGCATTTTGACTGTAAAATAAATGAACACAGAACTGTAAAAATCTGAAAGTGATATTCTGCACATTGTGAGTGCTCAAGAAAGGTTAAGTAGTATTACCGGAGTAGGGAACAGAAGATGGCTTTAATGCAGCATCTGCCAATGGCCAGGTGAGTGCCTTTTTGAGCCTCAGTTTCCTTTATTTGTGAAAGAAGATGAGCTCTAGCATTGGAATTCCCAGCTCCATCATTGCAAGACCTTTTCTTGGTGTTCTAGGTGGCGTGATGGTCATTTGCTCCAAATGACGCTGGGCGTACCTGTGTCTGCAACCCCACCCTTAGAGATGTAAGCCTTTGAGTTATGTGTGTTTGTTAGCCTTCTGCTCCCACCTAAGGAGAAGATAGGTCCTGAGGGTGATTGGTGGGTATTAAGTCAGTAAAATGTGAGGGAAAATTAATTCCTGCCAATAAATGTTCCCTGGGTAATATAAAGGCACATAGCTTAGGAGGACAGGGGAAGGGGTGAGGAAAAGGGCTCAGAAAGAAGGGAATGAAGCCATTATGAGTTTAAATTCCTAGCACACACTTGTCTAAGATAGGCCCTGTCCTAATGACTTTTATAAGAGACTATAAATAAAAGCAACTGCAGCATGAAGGCTCTAGGTTAGATAGAAGTAAAAATCTAATGAATAGACTATGAAGGGAACAGAGACCATATTGAGGAAGCTGAGGGAGGCTGGGACCAGGTGATGAACGAGATGAGTTCTTAAGGTTCTAAAGACTCCTTGGAGGCAGGCAGAGGGATACCTGCTCCTCTGGGAGTGGCCATCTGCACAGCCCTGGCAGGGCCCGTTCTTTGTCTGCATCTAGGAAGTTCTGTGGCTTCTGGAGCAAAGGTTTAATTGGCCTCTACAGAAAGCCAGGGAAGAGCTATGTTACACAGCAACTCAATGATGCACTCCCTGCCGGGCACTGCAAATTGAGCTCAGAGAATGTTTGAAATGATCTCCAGTCATCAGGCAGGAATTGGAGTGACTCAGATGAAGGAATCTTGTCATGCAAGCTGGAGGCTGAGTATTCAGCAACTGGTCCAGAGAAAGACAGGGGAGGGGAGGTGGGCGGGAGGGAAAGGGAGAAGAATATGGGAATTCCAATGAGTTGGCACTTGCCTGGCACAGAGCATTTGGTCTTCAGCTTTCATTTTTTGGCCTTGTTTTTCAAGTTTCTTCATTCTTTTATTCTTCTTTATCCCCATCTTCATGCAGTAGAATATCCATAAACATGGCAGACTGTTCACCTCCAGAGAGGACAGAGCAAGTAAATACAGACTGGATTTTCAGGGAAAACATTCCAACTGTACACAGGAAGGATTTCCCATCAGAGAACTGTGCTAGTCTCCTGAGAGACCATCCATGTCTGTGTGCTGAGTGAGGCCTTGCCCACAGCAGGAAGAAGGTTAATTAAGGTCTGTGTTTTGCAGCAATCCCAACTGGGGCCCTGAAGGCAGGAATAAGGTTCTTCTTATTTTCAAAAAAACCTATCTTTTGGGGACTAGAATAAATCTACTTGTAGTAAAATACTACTACTATGGAGCTGATTCAAAGCTCTGATTGGCTGCTCCTTTGTATTTTTTTTTTGTTAATTTGGTATTGGGGATTGAACTTGGGGGCATTAAACCACTGAGCCACATCCCTAGCCCTATCTTGTATTTTATTTAGAGACAGGATCTCAATGAGTTGCCAAGTCCCTTGCTTTTGCTGAGGTTGGCTTTGAACTCGAGATCCTCCTGACTCAGCCTCCTGGGTCAATGGGATTACAGGTGGCGTGAGCCATCACTTCCAGCTTCTTACATTTTTTATCAATAACTATTTTGAAACAGATGCAGTTCATCATCCAGTTCTTTTAAACCACAAGGTCTAACTTGGCAGGGGTGGGGAAAGAATGCAGCATGCCTTTGATGATGACAGATTGGGGAAAGTGAGGCTTGGAGGTGTTCACCTCCCCACCAGGAAGTGGGGACTGTGGTAGGTTCTACTGAAGACAGTGAACAGCCTAGAGCAAGACCACAATTCCAAGAAGCAGGGATTATGCATAGAAGGTTGTTTTGGAAGAGCTGGTTTTACTAATAAATAACTTTAGTTTTGCTCTCTTATTATAATAATCAAATGTTCACTTCTTTTTAAAATAGGCCTTTGAAAGAAAGAGCCTAAGATATTCACGTTAAGTGGAAAGTAACTGTGCCATACAGGTGTGATCACTGGGCAAACATTCCTTTCCTCCCTCTACGGTTTCCTTGGAGAGAGAGAGAGAGAGAGAGAGAGATATTAAAAGAGAGTGTGCAACTGTACTGCAAGCTAGATTCCCTGAGAAGTGGCCTTGATGACAGAGTTCAGCACCTTGTTAGGGAGTGCCTTTGAGATCAAGGCCTAGGGAAGGGAAGGGAAGGGGGCAACAGCCAGAAAGAGCAGAGAGACGGCTTGAGCTGAAGTGTAGGCTTCCGCCCCCTGCACCAGGAGCTCAGGAACTAGACTGCCCATGATGTCCCAGGTTGGGGCACACTGTCCAGGCTTTTATTAGCGTCCTGTGCCCCCATCAGTTGTGGATGCCAGCTGGCTCTGGGAGACATGAGACCTTGGAGAAACAGTCTCCTTTTCATCACGGAGGCCGTCCACAAAGGCCCGATGGTCGGTTGCACTCCCAGCGCTGGGGAAACAGCCCTTCATGATTTAGAGAGCGCTGAGGTGATACAGTCAGAGCCCTCCACAGAGCATGTGTCTGGATGTAAAGCTGTCCTCTTTCAGATCAGGGACCATGGCAACTCTGCCAGGGGCCAGAGGCGAGTTTGCCCTCTGCCACTTGAGCATCTCTCTGCCCCTCTCACACCAACTCTTCCTGTCCCTTAATTTGTACCCAGAGGAAGGCATGGAACGTGGGATTGAGAGACAGGGACATCAGAAACTCTGCTGAGAATTGGTTTCTATTCTCACTTTGGGGGTGACAGGGGCTATCCTCCAAGGCCTCCTTGTACAAATTAGAAAGAGATACTCCTTGTTCATCAACTTTGTGTGGATACACAGTCTGGGAAGCTGACCGCAGGCAGTGTCGGCCTCCTCTGACCCCCTCTGCTGGGCACCCTCATGGGTCGTGTCTCAGCTACGCTACTTGAGCTGTGATGATCTGAATAGGCTTTGGGTACATGTCATTCCCAGGAAATCTCCATCTCCATCTGAACTTCCTCTCCATTCTGTTGTCAGAGGAAGTCAGGAGTGTAGTACCTGCTATAAGCCAGGCTACTTGGCAGAGTCCTGCCTAAGGGACCCTTTGAATCTTAACTCACTGAAGTAGAGGAGGGGAGAACCTAGGGATGGCCCTGGAAAGAGTTGGTGTAGGCAGAACCAGTAAGTGTTTGCACACGGGAAGAAAGATCAGCAAGAATGGGGATTCATACCCAGTTCTGCAGAGATGAGAAAACCAGGTTACTAGGCATCCTTGAGGTTCTGCATGAGATCCAGGGCTAGATTCTACCTGTTCAACTTTTTTTTTTTTTAATAACTTTACTCTTTACCAAATACTTGCTCAAAGTGCCTATGACTCACTGGCACAGAAGTAAAATCCCTCATTTTCCAAAGGTTCATGTTGTCATGTTATTTTTATATATGTAATTATTGTCTATTGGCAGGTTAACCCCACTGGGAAGAGCACAGAACAAAGCAGCAGGTGATTTTCAGTCCTTGAATTCTTGAATGTTAGAGCTCTAAGAACCTGGAGGGCTGTTGGGCTATAATCCCAATGACTCAGAAAGTTGAGGCATGAGAATCACAAGTTCAAGACCAGCCTCAGAAACTTAGTGAGACCTTGTCTCAAAATAAAAGGACTGAGGATGTAGCTCAGTAAAATTGCCCCTGAATTTGATCCCTGGTACAAAAGAGAGGTGAGGGGAGGAAGGAAGGAAGGACAGAAGGAAGGAAGGAAGGAAGGAAGGAAGGAAGGAAGGAAGGAAGGAAGGAAGGAAGGAAGGAAGGAAGGAAGGAAGGAAGGAAGGAAGGAAAAAGAAAAAAAGCTTGAAATCATCTTATCCAAGAGTTACAACTCATTGTCTGGGGCAGAATTTTCACTATCTGATTTGATTGAACCCACAAAATGAACAATGTCAACATGTTTATGAGCATAAAGTGACTTTCCCTCTTTCTTTCTCCCTTCTGCCAGTCTGCTGCATCCTACACTGGCCTGAAGGCTCAGAAGGTACAGTGACTTCCCCCAAGATCACCCAGCTGCTCAGAGGCAGGATCAGGACGAAGCCTGGAGCTTCTGTGGCAGAGTAGTCCCTCCTGAGCTCCAGAGGTCTCTGGCTCTCTTTGATCTAAGTGGAGAGGAGTGACAAATGAACAACATGAACTTACTTATTACCATCATGAGGTAATAACCTGCATAAGCCAACTGAACCTCCAAATTCTCTCTCTCTCTCTCTCTCTCTCTCTCTCTCTCTCTCTCTCTCTCACACACACACACACACACACACACACACACACACACATACACACACACACACACACACACACACAAACGTAGACTTCTAAACTTGGACAAGAACTAGGTCTTACTATTTTATCATTTTGGATTTCAACTCAATGTCTGGCATGCGGTGCTGCTCAGTAAAGGCATTGTTGAATAATTAAATGAATATTAACAGATATTTACCTTCTAAGATTCCTATGGTCTTCACCATACCCTTGATTCAGAGTCCCAAATATACTGCTTTCACATGGGATGGGGAAGAGGGAAGAAAAGAAAATACATTTAAGTTCCTATGTGTCATGAGTGCCATGCCAGCTTCTTGAACATACATCATCTCAGCTAATCTCATTTTAATATGAGCAATCCTAAATGATCAGGCACTCCCAGGAAGGGGCTCAGGCCCTGGTGCTCATATGTAAAGGGTTAAGTCCAGCAGGCTAATAGCTGTTTCATCAATTTCTGCTTCTACTTATCCCCAGAAGATCTGAAAAAGAAAACAACATCAGGACTTCTGAAAACCAAAAGCCAAGAATCCTAAGCTTGCAGCCTTCCCTCTTTGTGAGGCAGAGAAGCAGGAGAATATTAAGAAGAGTTCAGGAAGCTAAAAATATCTTCAAAGCTTATGTAAATTCGGTGCACAGAGAGGCGCTGGCCTTTGGGCTCCAGCTGT
Source organism: Ictidomys tridecemlineatus (assembly GCF_052094955.1). Classification (NCBI taxonomy): domain Eukaryota; kingdom Metazoa; phylum Chordata; class Mammalia; order Rodentia; family Sciuridae; genus Ictidomys; species Ictidomys tridecemlineatus. The sequence continues at coordinate 96,146,371 of NC_135480.1, read as the reverse complement.
TCTCGGGACTGACTTAGATGCCCTTGGCATGTAGATGCAGACAGTCTCAGAACCCGCCCACCGTTTGTAACCTTTTCAAAATCTTCCTAATTGTGTTCCATGTTCTTTAAATTTATCGCCCTTGGGAGTTTTGCTACAAAATGCTAATGAGACCCTTGAAGAGCCCCAGACACCCCTCCTCCCTCAGGCTCTTAGGAGAAATGTACAGGTCAGAGACATCCATCCTTGGAATAGCAGGCACCTTTGAGAGGGACTGCATTTCTAAGCATTAACATGTTAATGGGGAAGGAATCAAAAGATGACTCAATCAACACCAAAAGATGGCATCGTTTCAATCAATAGCACAGCTCATAAAAGTCCTGCTGCCACTGACATGGCATAAAAACAATTCCTAACTGAGAATTAAACAAACCTTCATTTGATGCAATCCTGAACTTTGCCCTTTAAAATAATGCCAACTTCAGAAACACATAATCATAAGGCTTCATGATTCCGTCTGGCAGATCCTATACATGGGATGGGTATTTTACTTCCAGCGGACACCCTGCCTTCCTGGTTCACAAAGGAAAATGAGATGGGTGTCACTTTTCCAGAGCCCACAGTGTTAAGTTCAGAGACTCTGAGTAGGAAGGAAGCCTTAACTGAGCAAATTTTCACCTTGGGTGACCCATAGCAGGGCTCTGTCTTGGCTTTCTTGTTTTGTAACCAACACCTACTAAGTGTGGTGGTTTAGCCCTTAGATACTCAGAATGCTGGCTGCCAGACTGAGAGACAAATAGCTTTTAAAACTCATGACACAGTATTACTGACATTAGAGGGATGGCCATGAACCAGGTGGCCAATTACTCTCAGAAAGAACAGCTCAATATCAATTGTGCTAAATTCAAATAGTCATATTCGGCAGGGCTCCTCTGCATCCAGATGGATAAGATTTGAATATCTCCATTCAACAGGACAATTCATTTCATTATCTGCAAATTCTTTCTACAGCCAGCTCATCCTTGTGAGCCCTAGAAGGCCAGGTCCTGGCCAAAATTAAGTAGTCTCAGAAAGAATATTAAAGCAAAAGTAGATATTCTAAATCTTTTGAGTCCATGTCATCTTATTCTTACATTAAATGATTAGGACTTTTGGATTTCCATTGAAAATATGTCAAACTAATGAAACAAATACAAAATAGCTTTTTAAGAACAATCTAGGATATATTCCTGAAAATCTTGGAGCCTTCCATCTCCTTGCATGACTGGACTGAGCTGCACTGGGAATAACAGCTCAGTCCCTTTCATGTTCATAAATAAACATTTTTTTTTTTTTTGGCCCTGAGGATTGAACCCAGGGCCTAATGCATGCTAGGCAAGTACTCTGACACTGAGCTATATCTCCAGCCCAAGATACCACCTTTGCCTCCTCTTCCTTTGATAGTTAATGATAGTTAAGCCACGTGGTGCTCCTCTTCATCAGTCACAGCATCCGTTTGTGCATGCAGCAATTGCCAGTGACCTCAAACTCACTGGCAAAATACAGAGCCAACCCATTCCCCAGCCATTCATTCTCCTATTCACATGTAGCACATTGATTGCCAACTGGCTGAATTTGGCCACAGATGTGTAGGCAGTCTCCCTCACCCCCACCACACATGTGCGCCTGTGCGTGCACACACACACACACACACACACACACACACACACACACACAGCCTATTTTTTTCTTAATGTAGCTTTAAATGACCTTAGGCTAGATCTTCATTTTCCCAGGTTGCCATAATCCCCACGAAGTCCCACTAATACACACCTACTTGGCCTCATTCCTTTGCCTTGTCTTTCTGGCCAGGAAGAATGATTGCATTGTAAATTCCTGACAGTATTCTCTTAAGTTTTAACCCATATTTTAATTCTTACCCAGAAACATGCATATTAGAACAAGAGGCTTCCTTTAGGGTAAGATACTAGGATGATAGCCAATAGACAAATTAATAACACATCTTTAGGCTGTCTAATTTTTTTCCGCTGGCTCAAAAAACCAAGTGGAAGTGGGTATATGAGAGCTTCTAGGGGTGGACACAACTCTGCCTTTTCAGATCTCCTTTCTAGCAGTGTTAACTGTCCCTGGGTGTTTGATGGAATACTAGCCAGAAAGACCATGAGTAATTAATGTTAGCACCCTAACATGACACCCCTGATGCTAGTTATATTCATTGTTTTCATGCCTATTAATATTTGAATGATGACCAATTATATGACTATTAATTAATTCTAGGAACCAATGATATTCATCACTATGATCCCATGTCTATGGCAGACATTACAACTCAATAATGACACTCTTTCTTATTGGACCTAGCTGTGGTCTCAGAAACCTCAATACAGTGTTCGAAGCAGCCATCACCAAGGAATTAAAGTTGGTACAGGAGATATTACATACCTGATACTTGTTCTCCATAGCCAGACCTCCTCCATCTTGGATAAGGATCTAGGTCCTGGATGAAAATCTAGAAGTGCATGCTACGTGCCTGTGTCAAGCTGTGGTCTGCCAAGTTCTTGTGTCTGTCAGTGTATCTGATCTTCTGATCCATAGGGACTTTTAATCAAATCAACAAAGTCTTAATAAAAATGCTCTTTCTTTACCTGTCTATCAAGCACTTAATTCTTTTATGATTTTCCCCTTTTTCCTAAAAAAAAAAAAAATGTAAGAAATCCCAAGCCACAGACAACCCCTGGGGTCATCGACATTGGTTTTGAGTCCAGAAGGGGCTTAAGTTTCATAAATTGTTTCTTCTCAGCTTCCACCTAAACACAGTGTAAGAATGCTTTTTCTCCTTTTTCTTATTTACAAGGAACACAGTTTCTGGAGGTGAACAGGCTCATCTCTATCAATAGATTGGCCTTTTATGACAGAAGCAGAAGAGAGGATTTGCTAAGGGTAAATAATATCATATTGGCTCTCTATAGAAATGTTTTCACAGAAATAGGATTTACCATCATGAACTTAGTTTAAAGAAGAGAACAATATTAAGTCTTTTGTAACATTGTCATTGAAGAGGTTCTTTATATTATTATTTCTTGAGTGCCAAATGTTAGGGAAGCAGATTGTCCTTCCTGACAAATGGGTATTCTTTGTTTTATTAAATAAATTCATCATGTTTTCCTTCCTGGCTGCCAGTAAATTCACAGCTACATTTTGTGCTCAGTGATAATTCTTATCCTTAACTGAAGCTCTCTCATAAATTATCTTCTCCTTTCATTGCTGGTTCCTCTTACTCGCCCTTAATGCGTAGGTATCTTCTATGAACAGCCATCTCTTTCCTTGAGAAGTGAGTGGCGTATTTTTAGTAAGTAATACATCAGTAACTGAGTCAGGGACGGTTCCCCAGGGAACTGAACTTTAACCCTAATTCAGTTCTGCAATCAGTTGCCGTAGTTTGGGTCTGAAATGTCCATGGAAGGCTCATGTGTTCAAGGTCTGGTCCTCAGATTTGAGCTACTGGAAGGTGGTGGGAACCCCTAAGGGATGGGACCTAATGAGACACTTCAGGTCACTGAGGGACACCCTTCTGAAGGGTATTGTGGGGCTTCATTCTTATTCTCCTTCTCTCTTTTGCTTTCTGGCTATAATGAGGTGAGCCATGTACTTTCCACCATGATGTGCAGTCTCACCACGGGCCTGATAGCAATAGGCCCATTGACCAGGGCTGAAACTGCCAAAACTAGGAGCCCAAATAAAGCTTTCCTCTTTTTAAAGTTGATTATCTCAGATGTTTATTTCAATAATGGGAAGCTGATTGACACATGGACTAACCCCTATTTATGGATCACCTCCTAAGCCCTTTCTGAGTGTTCTACAGGAAGCAATGTTGGATCTTTTGAAACAATGAAAGAACTGAGTTTAAAACCGAACAAATGCTTGTCGATAGTTGGCATGCTCTGTTTTAGCACAATAACAAATCCCAAGGCCCCAATCTTGCGAAATTTAAGACATGAGAAGATCCATAATTTCAACCTCCCTTCTGCCTTCTCTGAGTTCTTATCTTGGAAGGGAACTCAACAAAGAAATCAATTCATTTTAAGATTATGAACTCTGTGGGACATTGAATTTGAAGACCAAGAAATGAATTCCTCAATTCACAGACTATAGATTTTCTAATGAATTTGTTCCACACTATTATTTTTTTTAATTTTTTTTAGTTATTGATGGTCCTTTATTTTATTTGCTTATTTATATGTGGTGCTGGGAATGGAACGCAGGGCCTCATGTGCACAAGGCAAGCAATCTACCATTGAGCTACAACTCCAGCCCCACTATTACTAATATATAATTTATCAGAATAAAAAGAAAGTTTTTAGTTTTAATGAGGCCACAATTAAAGAAATATTCACTCATAAGAAATGTTCTGCATCAACTAGGTAAAAGCAACTCAATTGACTATGTCTTTACAACTAAGATTCCTAAATTCTAGGATGTTGTGAAGTTAAAACAGACCATTGATTATGTTTACATTTTTTCGTCTTCTTCTACCATTCCATTCTGCCATGGGACAGATAACAATTAAAATGTATACCTGTTGTTTTTATGAACATTTTAAATGAGGATGAAAATCACTAATGCAAAACCAAAACAACAAAGTTATTGCTGTAATTAGCTCTGGAGGTGAACACTATGAGATTCTGCAGGCTCAAGCAGTTCTTTAGCAGTGTCTTTTAAAGAGCAGAAATTTGAAATTTTTAAAGCCCAATTTATCTATTCTTCTATTTTCTATCGTTCTTTTGATGACATATTAAGAAATATTTACCTAACTCAAGGTCACAAAGATTTTCTCCTCTGTTCTTTCCTAGAAATTCTATAATTGGAGATTTTACTTGTAGGTCTATGATCCACTTTGGATTAATTATTTTTATTTTGTGTGTGTGTGTGTGTGTGTGCATTGTACACACACACCAAAAAAAATCTTTTTTACTGGTGTATTATAATTGTACAAAATTACACTGGGATATAGTGGGATTAATTGTGGTACATGCACATAACATAATTTGTCAATTTCATTACCAGTATCTCCCCTTTCTCTCCCTTCCTCCAGCCCCCTTATCCCCATTCTCTCCCTTCTATTTTCATGAGAACCCTCTTTTATTCTTTTTTTTCCCTAGCTTCCACGTATCACAGAAAACATATGTCCTTGACTTTCAGAGTCTTGCTTATTTCATTTAACATGATTCTCTCCAGTTCCATTCATTTTCCTGCATATGACCTAATTTTGTTTTTCTTTATGATTGAGTAAAGCTCCACTGTGTATATAGACCATATTTTCTTTATCCATTTATCTGTTGACAGAATTCTAGACTGGTTCCATAGTTTCACTATTGTGAATTGTGCTGCTATAAACATGGTATGCATAGAATGGTGACTTTAGTTCTTTTGGATTAATACCAAGGAGCGATATAGCTGGGTCATATGGTAGTTCCATTTGAGAAAACTCCATACTGATTTCCATAGTGGTTATACTAGTTTACAGTCTCACTAGCAGTTTATGAGAGTACCTCTGTCCCCACATTCTTGCCCAGCATTTATTATTTGTACTTAATGACTGCCATTCTAACAGGAGTGAGAAGAAATCTCAGTGTAGTTTTGATTTGCTAAGGATGTTGAACACTTTCTCATGCTGACATGTGTGCTTCTTCTTTTGGAAAATGTCTATTTAGTTCATTTGCCTATTTATTGAGTGGGTCATTTTATTTCTTTTGGAGTTAAGTTTTTAAGAATTTTATATATCATGGATATTAGTTGTCAGAAGAACAGCTGACAAAAATCTTCTCCCATTTTATAGGCTCTTTCTTTATGTTCTCAATCATTTTCTTTGCTGTGCAGAAGTTTTTAACTTGATGCTATCCAATTTATTGATTATTGGAATTATTTCCTGAGCTTTAGAAATTCTATTGAGGAAGTTATTGCCTGAGCCTATATTTCAGAGAGTTGACCATATATATATTTTTTTCTAGCCACGCAAAGTTTCTGGTCTCTGTTGAACCCATATTGAGTTTACTTTTGTGCAGGTGAGAGATAGAAATCTAGTTTCATTTTTTAATACATGGCTATGTAGTTTCCCCAGCACCATTTGTTAAAAAAAAAAAAAAAAAAAAGCTATCTTTTCAGACCTAGGGCTGTGGCTCAGCGGCAGACTGCTTATGTGGCATGTGCAGGGCACTGGGTTCAATTCTCAGTGCCACATAAAAATAAATAAATAAAACAAAGGTATTGTGTCCAACTACAACTAAAAAAAAATTTTTTTAAAAAGCTATCTTTTCTTCAGTGTATGCTTTTGGCGCCTTTGTCTAGAATCAGGTAACTAGACCTGTATGGGTTTGTCTCTGGTCTTTTATCGCATTCCATTGGTCTACCTGTCTGTTTTTGTGCCAGTGTTGTGCTCTGTACTGTAACTCTAAAGTATAATTTGGAATCAAGTATTATGATGTCTCTAGCATTGCTCTTTTTGCTCAGAATTTATGTGGCTATTCTGAGTCTTTTATTTTTCCCTGTGAATTTTAGGACTGTTCCTCTCTAGTTCTATAAAGAATGTCACTGATACTTTGGTGGGGATTGTTTTAAATTTGGTCATTTTAATATTAATTCTGCCTATCCAAGCAGTGAGAGGGCTTTCTATCTATTAATGTCTTCTTCTGTGTTTTATAATTTTCAATGTAGAGGTCTTTCACCTCCTTGGTTAGATTTACTCCTTGGTATTTTTTAAGCCATTGTGAATGGAATTGTTTTCCTAATTTCTTTATTAGTGGGTTTATTATTGGTGTATAGAAAAGCTATTAATTTTTGTATGTTTGTTTTGTATCCTGCCTCTTTGCTGGATTTATCAATTCTAGAAGTCTTCTGGTGGAGTTTTTGGATCTTCTAAGTATAGGATCATCTCATCTGTAAGCAGTGACAATTGCACTTCTTCGTTTCCTATTTGTATCCCTTTTATTTTTTTCTCTTGTATAATTGCTCTGGCAAGAATTTTAAATACTATATTAAATAGGAGTAGTAAGAGCGCACATCCTTGTCTTATTCTTGATTTTAGAGGCTACTTTTAGGTTTTCCCCATTCAGTATAATTCTGGTTTGAGTTTGTCATATATAACTTTTATGATGTTGAGTTAAGTTCCTTTTATCTCCAGTTTCTTCAAGGTATGAATTGAAGTTCTCCCTTCCCTTTCCCTCCCCTCTACTTCCCTTTCCTTCCTTCCTTCCTTCCTTTTCTTCTTCTTTTCCCTCCCCCTTCTCCTCCTTTTGACATAAAGATTTATCATTACTCAAACACCTTTTGTTGAAAAGACTACTCTATCTCCACTGAATTTCTTCATAATTGCATAAAAATCAGATGTTCATATACCTGTGTCTGTTCCCCATTTATTTATCTAGTTTCATTGATTTATTTCTCTCTCGGCATCAATACCAAACTCTCTTGATTATTGTAGCTTAATAGTAAGTCTTGAAATCAGATTGTGTCAGTCTTTACCCTTTGTTTCATGTTTTCTAGGTTTGTATGTCTATTCTAGATCCCTTGCATTTCCAAAAGAACTTTTTGAACCAACGTGTTCATCAGGATTACATTAATCTATCCAATTTTGTCAGAACAAACACCATTAAAATATTGAGTCATTTGACCCAGGAACACAGTGTCATCTCTCCATCTGTTTAAATCCTTAATTTCTCTCAACAATGGTATTATAGTTTTCAATATACAGCTTGACATCTTGTTACATTCCTGTTAAGTTTCTCTCTCTCTCTCTCTCTCTCTCTCTCTCTCTCTCTCTCTCTCTCTCTCTCTCTCCTTTTACTTTTCCTTTGCAAAGGGTATCTTATAAACATTTTATTTAGTTTTAGAATTTTTGCATCTAGAAATTCCATTGTATTTGTACATAGACAATCATATTTTCTGCAAATAAAGACAATATTACCTCCTCTTTTCCAAAATAGATGCTTTTTATTTCTTTTTCCTCTCTTGTTACAATGGCTAGAACTGCCAGTAAAATGTTGAATAAGACTGGCAAGAGAAGATATCCTTGCCATATTTCTTTTCTTAGGAAGGGTAAACGTTCATCCTTTTATCATCAAGTATGATGTTAACTATAGGTTTTTCACAGAGGTCATTATGGACTGAAGAATTCTCTTCTATTCCAGTTACGTCTATTTTGCTGCAAATGACAGGATTTTATTGTTCTTTACTACTGAATAATTGTTGTGTGTATATACCACATTTTACTATCTATTCAGTTGTCTACAGGTACCTAAGCTGATTCCATATCTTAGCAATGGTGCATAGTAACACAATAATCATAGATATGCAGGTCTCTCTCTGGTACGCTGATTTCATTTTCTTTGAGTATACACTCAGAAATGGGGTAGCTAGATAATATGGGAGATCTATTTGTAGTTTCTGGGAAACCTCAATACTGTTTTCCATATGGTTGTACTAATTTGCATTGCTCCCCACCCCAAGAATATAATTTCCTTTTACTCTATGATAATTTTGTTCTTTCTTTTATACTAGCTATTCTAACTGAGGTGAGATGGTATCCATTATAGTTTTTATTTACACTTCCTTGATGACTAATAATATTGGATTTTTTCACATTTATCTTGACTATTTGCATTTTTCTTTTGAGAAATGTCTATTCACATAATTTGCCAATTTTTAAATTTGAGTACTTAGGATTTTGTTGCTGTTGTTATGGTTGTTAAGATATTTTTAGTTCCTTCACTACTTGAAATATGCAACTTTATTCTCTATTCACTTGCTTTGATTCAAATGAGAAATTTGCTGTCATCTGCAATATTTCTCTTTGTAGGTAAGATGTCTCCCTCATCCCAACACTGGGTTGCTATTAAGATTTTCTTTTAGCGCTGGTTTTTGCAGCAATTTGATTATTATGGGCTTTGAAGGAAAGTTCTTCATGTTTGTTTTGCTTGGGGTTTATTGAGCTTCTTATATTTGTGGTTCTATAGTTTTTGCCAAATGTAGGAGAAAGTAGCCATTATTCCTTTAAATGTTCTTTCTTCCTTCTCCTTTCTCCAGGGACTCCAGTTACATAAATATTAGATTGCTTGAACCTGTTCTATAGTTCATTTTATAAGATTCTTTTTATTCTATGTGTTTCATTTTGGATAGTGTCCTTGCTGTGCCTTTTATTTACTAATCTTTTCTTCCATAAATATACTGTGAATTCCATCTAGTATACCATTAATCTAATCTAGTAAGATTTTTTTTATTAATTTCAAACTTCATAGTTTTATCTATGTAAGTATTATTGGGTCTCTTTAATATTTCCCACATCTCTACTTAACTTTTTGAACATATGGAAATATGTTATAAGAAAGGTTTTAATACCCTTTATGTTAGTTTAACATCTGTGTCTGTTCTGGGTTGGTTTCAATTGATTAATTTTTTTTCCTCATCATGAATCATATTTTTCGGCCTCTTTGAATGCCTGTTTGGTTTTGATCAGATGCCAGACATTGTGAAGTATGTTGTTGGGTGCTAGCTGGATGTTTATGCATTCATATAAATATTCTTGATCTTTTTTCTGAGACAAAGTTCAGTTACTTGGAAACATATTGATTCTCTTCAGTCTTGCTTTTAAGATTTATTAGGCAGCACCAGTGAGCATTTAGTCTAGAAATAATTTCGCCTGTTTCTTTCTTGGACAGAAGCAAAAAAGTCCCTTTTTTTCAAGAATTTTTTTTATTTAATTGTAGATGGACACAACACCTTTATTTTATCTTTATGTGGTGCTGAGAATCGAACCCAGTGTCTTCCACATGCGAGGCAAGCACTCTACACTGAGCTACAACCCCAGCCTGAAGCAAAAATCCTTTGACAAATTTTTAATTTGAAGAAAGCTGTTGAAGGCCCAAAAGAAAGTTGTACCACCCCAGGTAAATCATGTCAGAAGTCAATCCTATCTAGGTTAGTATTTCATTTCACTCTTTTCATTTCTCTGGAAAACCTTACCCTTTGATAATATGTTCTTTATTTGATATATATAGAGATAAAAATAACCCATATTTTAACTTTTACAGAATTTTGCCACCTTTTTTCTCCAAGTTTACATATAATATATATATATATATATATATATATATATATATATGCATATATGTGTTTGTAAGGTATACATATATATATGCAGAATATACTTATATATAAGATATAAAATATAAGCATTTGTGTGTGTTTATACTTTTATAGTTTGTCTTATCTATGGGCCTTAAGCATTATTTTAAGTAATATTTTGAATAAATTTATGTCTACATATTTCAGTTTCTATTTCTGTGTAACAAATTACTTTAAATCTAAATAGTGTTTAAGAAAACATTTTATGTGTTCATGGATTATGCAAGTCAGGAGTTCACACAGAGCACAGAGGTATTGATTTATCTCTGTTTTGTAATGTCTAACTGTGGACTTGGAAGTCTCAATGTCTAGAAGCTGGAAATAATTTGGAGATATCTTCACCAAAGATACATTCTCACCCAAACTACAGATTTAGTAGTTCACACTGGCCATCATCTGCAGTCTCATATGAAGGATTCAACCAGAACATCTATATACAATCTCTCCTTGTGGCCTGTTAGAACTGATAAACAAATTCAGCCAAATGGCAGGATACTAAATCAGTAAACAAAAATCAATAGCATTTCTATATGCCAATAGCAAAAAGAAATCAATAAAGCAATCCTATTTACAATAGTTACAAAAATAACAAAATATCTAGAGTTAAATTTAACAAAGAAAAATGAAAAAATCTCTACAATGAAAACTATTAAATAATGATGAAATAAATATAATAGAAGATCTACAAAAAAGAAGGAAAGACACCCCATGTTCAGAAATTGGAAAATGAATACTATTAAAAGGTCATATTATCAAATCTCTATAAATTCAATGTATTCCCTGTCAAAATACCGACATTCTTCACAGAAATAGAAAAAAACAATCCCTAAATTTGGAACCATAAAAGTTTGTCAAGGCACTCCTGAGGAAAGAAAAAGAACAAAGCTGTAATCATCACATACTATCGAAATATACTACAAAGATATATTAATCAAAACTGGCATAAAAACAGACATATAGATCAAAGGAACAGGAAAGAGAACCTAAAAATAAATCTATGCATTTATAGCAAATTAATTTTTGAAAAAAATGTCAAGAATATACATTGGGGAAAGGATTATCTCTTCAATAGGGTGTGCTGGGAAAATTGAATACCTATATGCAGAAGAATAATTATTATCTCTCACCATACACAAAAAATCAACTCAAAATGAATTACAGACTTAAACATAAAACCTGAAACTAGGAAGGTACTACAAGAAGAGAAATACTTCATGAAAATTGATCTGGGTAAAGATGTTTTGGATAAGACTCTAAAAGCACAAGCAACAAAAGAAAATATAAGCAAATGGAATTATCAAGCTAAAAAGCTCCTAAAAAGCAAAGGACACAAATAACAGAATGAGACAACCCATAGAGTGGGAGAAAATCTTTGTACTTATCTGGTGACAAGAGATTAATACAGAACATACAACGAACTCAAATCCAACAGCCCCAAAATAAATAAATAATATGATTTAAAAATGGGCAAATAATCTGAATAGACATTTCTCAAAAGATGAAATACAAATGTTCAACACATACATGAAACAATATCCAGGGGTGGGGTTGTAGCTCAGTGGTAGAGCTCTTGCTGAGCATGTATGAGGCACTGAGTTTAATTCTTAGCACCACATAAAAACAAATAAATAAAAAATAAAGGTTAAATTCTTTAAAAACAAATATCCAACAACATTAATCATCAGGGAAACACAAATAAAAACCACAAAATTAAAAATGAGATACCATCTCACTCCAGTTAGAATGGTATCCAAAAGACTAAAATTGTAAAATGATGACAAGAATGAGGAAAAAAGATACCTCTTATACACTGTTAGTGGGTCTATAAATTAGAACAGCCATTATAGAAAATTGTATGGAAATTTCTTAAAAAGCTAAAAATAAAAATATCATGAGTCAGTGACCCTACTAGTGGGTATATATCCAAAGGAAAAGAAATAAGTATGTGGAAGAGACATCTCTCATGTATATTGTAGCACTATTCACAATAGCCAAGATATGGAATCAAACAACCTAAGTGTTCACCAATGGATGACTGGATGAAGAAAACCCAATATATATGTATATATATAATGAAGTATCATTCAAAGATAAAGAAGAGCGAAATTCTGTCATTTGTCGCCACATGGATGGAACTAGAGGGTATTAAGTGAAATAAGCCTGGCACAAAAAGACAAATACTGGATGTTCTCACTAGTTTGTAAAAGCTTAAAGTGTTGATCTCATAGAAAGTAGAATAAAAGTTATCAGAATCTGGAAGAGTAGACAGGAGGGGAATATAGGGAGAGATTGGTTAATGGGTACAAAATTACAGGAAGATAGGAGGAATAAGATCAAGTGTACTGTAACACCATAGGGTGACCATAGTTAATGAGAATTTGTTGTATATTCCAAAGAGCTAGAAGAAAGGATTTTTGACTGGTCTTACCCAAAGAAATAATAAATGTTTGAAGTGATGGGTATATTACACATTGCATATATGTGTCACAATATCACATTCTACCCCTGAATACATACAGTTATTATATGTCAATTAAAAATGAAGATAATAATGCTAAGCGAAAGAAGTCAGATTTAAAATATTTTTAAACAATGAAAATAGATACAGAGTTAATTTTGAAGGGTGATAAATATGTTCATTATCTTGATTTGTGCCTATGATTTCACAAGTATGTGCACATATCAAAACATCAAATTGTTCACATTAATATGTGCAATTTATTATATATTCATGTTAGCAATACTACTTTAAAAATAAAATTTTTAAATGTACAAACATATGTAATTTGCAACACTCTGTGGCCTTTGTAAAAAAAAAAAAAAGCAATAATAATAATTTAAACCTGTTATCTTTCTTTAAGGTGAAGGAAGATAACATATTGGTCTGTGAGGATATTGCTAGGAGTAGAGATGATACTCAATATGTCAGACATGAGGAGCTAATTAATGCTCTTTCCCCTTTCCTGTCATTTGATTTCGATGAGGGCTAAAGAGTCTCTTGGGAATAACAACTGGAGTCCTCTCCCTAGGAGGCAAGAGATAATCAGAGGTATCTAATGCACTGGGGGATTCCCATCAGAAGTGAGATGTAGAGATGGGTGATGGGGCCCATGATAGAGGAGGCTGTCACTGTGAACCAGACGTTAACTTCAGAACTAAAGGGAGGCAGGGAATTGGTGGCTCCCAGATGCAACTTGCAGCTGTTGTGGGAAGCCAGCCCAGGCCAGCCACCATGGTGCTATGTGTGCCCTCAGGGAGAAAAGGAGCAGTGTGTGTGAACTGAAAGGACTGATTCACAGAACTTGGGAACACTTTGGGATCTGAGCCACCCAGCTGGGACACGCTGTTGGTCTGAACACTCTCCCCACGGAGGGTAACAGTTTACCTCCTTACAGATTGTGGAGCTGCCATGACACTATAGCACCAAGGTCATCTTCTGACTTCTGTGGATCTCCTGCAGAGTTACCCTAAGTTGGAGTAAAAGGAATTCATCTCAGCCCAATGAGATGGATAGCGCAACTTCTGTTGCAAAGCAATGAACAGGCTCCAGGATGAGAAGAGAGCTGTGTGAATGAGCTCTGACAAAACGGTTCAAGCAATAACCCTGTGCTCAGCCCCACTTTGTACCATCAAAGCCCTCACTTAAGAAAAGTGTTATTGCTCAGGGTGCCCCAGGGGTGGTCAGCTCTTTGGTGACAGTGGCAGACTTGCAGCTCTATGGCACTAAGGACCCAGAGCTGTGACAAGAAGTCCTGGTAAAGAAAGTCTGACAAGGCATTGCTCTCCCCAGTAGCTCAGAGTCCTGGCCTGATTGGCGCAACAGCAAGGGATGACCAGAACCAATTCTTGATGCACTTAAAGCAAGCTCAGCAGAATGCCCAGCAATCTGGAGGCAGGAAACTACAAATCCATTCATGCATCTAAGATATGAATGTATGGTGATTTTCAAACTTTAAGTTTTAGTGTTAATGTGATGACTTTATGCATTGGCTGGGAAACTGAAAATAACTTAGATAAATATCTCCATGAATAGAAGTATGTTTTCCTGCTATAGAAAGGAAAGGAATATAGAAGTAAACAAACAAGCAATAATAAACACAACAATAATCTCTCTCAATATGGTTGTCCATATTGAGAGACGCATGCCTGGAGATCATATTCAGATTGATCTCCTACAGTGATAATTCTGCAAAATGGCATGACATGACATCATAAAATCAAAAAAGAACAGTGTTGTTCAATAGTATAGAATTAACATCTCAAGCACCTTCACTGTGACTTTTGAAAATGTTTTTCTATCAGTCCTCAATATTTAAATGAACCTGTATTTTCCAGTTAGTGAAAGTGCTGTAGCAGATGGATATAAGTCACTGAGAGAATTCTATGTCTCCTAATAGAGAATAAGAAGAAATAGAATGAAACTTTACCATAGAGGATTTATGCTACATAGTCAAAGAATGCTTGGTGGGAAAACACGAAGTCCCCAAGTTATTGTCTAAGAGACATAAACTCCTTGCTGCTTTGGAGCACCTGTCCCTGAGGAAGAAACCCACCTCCCAGAGCCTGACAGTTCAAAGAAACATAAACAACAAAAACTGGCTCACGGATACATTGAATCTTGTGCTTATTCCTTAGGTTAAATATTTTTGAACACCCATTTGATGTGCAAACTAATGAAGGCGGAGTCCATTCTTTTCAGACACAAATGATTTTGTTAAGAATTCAAATCAGGCATGGCAGCATTTTCCCATTTTCTGATTGCTAACGGATTTTAACCATGACATACCTCCTTACGTTCCACTTCAGCTATGCTTCTTTCTTGTAGCTGGAGATGCCAGATTTGGATGGTGTATGTTTAATCTAGCCAAGAGAACATATTTCCTCCTGAAACATGGCCTTGACAGCAAGGCAAAGTGTGATTAAGTTGTGTCACAAATAGGTACAGCTCGATCCATCTGGCAAGGGGGAGCCTGTGCTGCCTAATTAAGAAATTTAATGATCTGGTCTGATCAAACATCCTTTTACAGTTTTGATAAGTGAAATTATCCAATTAGATTACTACAAATGGGTATAAACTGGTGTCCTAATAAAACCCGAGAAAGTAGGGTTAGGGCCCTGGGAAAGATCTACACATTTAGGGCAGCAACACATATTGTAGCAAAGCTAGGCTGCATAACTTTCTGAAGATTCTTGGCCAGTAACTTGCAAAACACTGATCTGATTTGCTTGGAAATTTTTTAAATAATTGGCTCCTGCTGGCTGAGGCCCCATGCCAACACCACATGGTAATTCATTTGTGACATTCCTAGAAGAGAGAATCTGCTGGAAGAGCTGCAGTAATATGTTTAGAGAATAATCATGCTGTCCTCCGAAAAGGATGCATGAAAGGAAGCAAACAGCAGGAGACCAGCAGAGAAGCCTCTGGGTTTCCAGGGGAAAGATTCTCAATTTAAATGGAAATTGTGTGACCCTTCCTCCCATTCTCCCTTTCCAGGTTCCAAGGAAGACACTGACTGAGACTGTTTCAAAACCATGTATTTGATCCCAGAGATGATCTTTTAGGTCTCTTGGATTGGCTGCTTATTGACCAAATCACTGGATTCTATGATGGCAAATTTGCAAAGAACCCACATTGTCTGGCATCATTTTCTGAGCTTTTGTGGATGTCACTTTATTCTTGAGAAGATTTTTAAGAAATATGTACAATCTTTAGGAAATAAAGGAAAGTGTCAAGGTAATCCAACTCCTCTAGCAATAATAAAAGCTAAAGTAAGAGAACAAACAACAGGTACCAAGATCACTAGAAGGAAAACAGTGGAACTAATAGTGCTGGCCTCAAAGAGAGAGAAAGAAGGGGAGGAAGGAAGGAGGCAGAGAAGCAGCAGCAGAGAAAGGAGCAGGTTTCAAGGGAAGAGGTAGGAAAAAAGACCATGTCAGAAAGTCTGAGTGACAGGAGAGTCTTAGAGGGAACCATGACACAATGATGTCTGGTACAATGTCAAGTCCTAGGACATACAAAACAGCTCCATCCTGCATTTGTCAACTAACCACAAATCCCAGGTGTAAATGGCATTCTTTAGTAATGAAGAAAAGGAAGCCATCAATAGCACAGTAGAAGCACCTGGAACTGAACACAAGCCTGGATACCCTGTAGTGTAGACAAGGCATTCACACAAATTACTCTTAAACACCCACTGCTGGATGCTCATTTTTGAATCCCATCTCCTGAGTTTGCCCATCTATATTGATGCAAAAAGGTCGCATCAGCGTCCCTGGAGATGAGACTAGCAAGATGGAATCCCAAATCTAGGACACAACAACAAAAATAATCTACTCTGACCAAGTCCTCAATGTCTCTACAGGTGGACCTTCAGCTCCAAGTATGCTAGAAGATCAAGCCATGGAAATCTAGCCAAAGTTGGAAAGAGTCAAGAGTTGAATGGAGTGACCAGGACCAGCAGGACCCAATCATAAGGGATAGGATGATTTCCATCCTCAGTATCTAAAGGGCCTGATCTGATAGAACAGAGAAACATAGGCCAGTTGTTCCTAGGCAGGGACAGTTTTTTGGAGAGGTAATTAATAGTGACATAGATTCTCTTTGTGTCAGGACAAATATTGGGATACAAAGTAGAACCTGACAACCAGGAGAAGAGAAGTCCCAAAAAAGTAGGTTCTTAGGATTAGGGTCCATGATTACTGACCTGGGACCAAAGCTCCTGGGAGGAAACTGGCCCCATGCATGGTAACATGAAAAGACAAGCCAGAGTTGGCGCTTATCTGGTACCTGGGGCTCTGATAATTCCTTTCTGAACTTAGGTGGTTTGAACATGGAAAATGGAATTAAGAAACAGATTTATGCTAGACCTTCCCTGTCTCTCCTCAGAGAAAGGAAGTTTCAATAAAACATGAAGCTTGATCTTCATTGGTTCAGGATTGAAGAAGCCAGAATGCACGGGGAGCAGGTTATTATCGCTGGCAGATGCTGGCTTATGACTACGCTGAGTCAGGCAAGAAAGTTAATAAGAATCTGCACACAAGGAGTCTCCAAATTCCCTCGATTTGGAGATAGCTTCTTATAAAGTTGAAAGAGATACATATATAGGATCTGTGGTTTAATAGAAACTTTTTAATTTATTTATGAATGCCATTGCATGAGAACTATTAACAAAGTAGAAAAATCAGTTTATGTTTATCATATACCTAATGGATAAAAATATAATGACATGAAATTCATTCTGCCTCCGAAAGTTCAGGAAGTGCAGAGGTAATACCAATAAACCATAAGCAAAAAAGTTGTTTTGCAATGTCACTAATTAAGCAAATAATAAATATTTATGGACTGTTACTAGATGCAAAATGTTGTTCTAGGTTCAGTGGGAGATTTGAGAATAGATAAGATGTGGTTTCTATATTCAGGGACTTCTAAACCAATGGTAGGAGGAGACAGAACAGGGGAGGCACTAACACATATTAAGCAGGACAGGCTCTGCCTATGCCCCCAGGAACTTTTGTGCTCAGGCTGGAACCAGAGAAGGCACTCTGCTCACATGCACAGTGGGCTAACTGGGGAGGACCAACCTCCCAGAAGCATCCTCAGTCAGTGACTCTCAAGAGTTTATAAGTATCCCAGCTCCTTTGCTCTCTGGTAGGATCATCCTGAGGTGTGTGTGTACTGCTTCCAAGAGTTTCCCCATGGAGTTGATAGGGCACAGACAGACATGAGTGGTGGGAACATGAGGTCAAGGGGATAATTCTATAGAATGGGCCTGCTGTGCTGACCCCCACATGCATTCTTTTCCAAGAAGCAATTGACCTGTAGCCCTGCCTGGCATGTTCTATTCCTCAGAAAACTACCTATTATCTGCAGGAGAAATGTAGACCTGAAATAATTCCAATAAGAGGAACACAAGTTACTCTGAAGAAGGGCTTTTTTTTTTTTTTAAGAGCTTCATGGTAAAGGGGAAATTTTGTGACCCTTTCATGGACCATAAAGTCTGTAAGAACAGATTCTAATTAGAACCAGTCAGCATGAGCCAAAATGACCTACAATAGTCATGGCAGCAGGGACTTGAAAGTCTGATGTCATCTTGCAGTTCATCAAAAGTAAAGAGGTGGACCTGGGTAGGACTCTCTGGAAACTTTTCTGAGATCCCCAATAAAATCAGAGTACAGGAGAGGAATGCTGTTCCTCTCCTCTCTGAGAGGCTCCACTCTCTCTCTTGAGAGTGTCCCCTTTTCCATCCCTTTAACTCATGCTTATTACTCTGAGTGACATATCTGAAATCTCTGACTTGATCACAAGAATCTTGAAGCTGGAGGATGGATCCTTTGTTCTGCCTCAGTTTCCAGGGAGGCCCCATCCCAGTAACAGGATTAAGCTCCAGTCAACTACCTCAATGGTGGCTTAATAGCCTTTATTTTCTTATTTTCCTTCTTCACACCACTACTGGTGTTGTCAAGTAGATGACTTGTACTTGAATCTTTATTTCAAGAAGAGGAAACTGCTGTGTATTATGTACCCTCCTAGGTCATGTCTATTTTTTTTTATCTCATTTAATCTCTTTAGCAATTTGGTAAAAAATACATAGCATTATTTTATTATACCACCCTACTGCTTAAGATTCTGCATTAGTTCTCTACCACATTCAGTTTTGGGGAAAATGATATCAAAGTATATTCCATAAATGAAGTAAACTCATATGACCCTTTGTTTCAGAATTGCATCCAATAGGAAGCAAGGCCGGGTACAAACCACCAAGTTTGGGGTACTGATTAGGTAGAAGTGGTGTTTTCTGGAGTAAGCAGCTTCCCATTGTGGGAGGAATTTCCTGATTTGACAGCTTTCTGCACAGGAATGGGCATGTGTGCCACTTTCCTGATCATGCCAGCAGTTGAGTGCTTCAGAGAGCTAATTCTTACTCCTCTTGATAATTCTGCAGCACCCAATTCCCTATAATGAAAACCTCTCCTGCTTGCACTAGATAGAGTGGAGTCTATTATCAGCAACTCGTTTCTGACAGAGGCATGCATGGCCCTCTGTGACCTTTTGTTCAATTTCCTTGCCTCTCAACGTTTGAGCCACATTGAAGGACTTGGTGTTTCACAGATACATCCATGTGGTGATGCCCATGGAATATCATAAGTGAGGGTCTAGCACTTGGAGACTTAGGAGTCAGCCATCGAGAACGATAAATAAAACAGTTGAGTTGGATGGACTTCAGAGAGAGGGAGTGAGAGAAGATGAGATGGCTGAAAACTGAACTTCAGGAAATGTCTACATTTAAGGGGTAGAAAGACAGAGGGAGCATTTGAAGAGAGTCTGTGAGTGATGGTCAGAAAGAGGGCACTGTCACAGAAGCCTGAGAGACAGATCTATGAAATCACTGTTGCAGAGAGAGAAGCTGAGAGGTGAGAGGTGTCATGCATGTGGATTAGAAGATTTCCAATGATGCTCCTGATATGGTAGTAGGGCTGGAAGCTCAAACACAGAGCACTAAGGAATGGGTAGAAAGGAAGTAGAAGTAGAATAATGGGATGAGTGAAGGATGAATGAGTGTGCTGTAGCATAATTCATGATGAACAGATGCCCTCTACAAACACTATCATGCCTACCTAGTGGAATATGCCCTCCCCTATCTCCAGTAAAAAAGAAAAGAAAAAGGCAAGGGTGTAAGGGTAGAAAAAGGGAAAAATACAGGGAAAAAAAAGAGGGAAGAAAGTTCAGATAATGCCACCTCCTGCTTCTAAGCTTAAGCCCTTTCTGGCTCTGCTACCTTTCTCATCACAAAGAGCCCCAGCATCAAAATGTTGTTTACTCTTAGGAATGTCAAAGTAGCTGTGTTGCCTTCCTATGTGTTGGTACCTGAAAGACAACTGCCCTGAGTGGAATGGTCTCCCTTCAACAGCAGACCCTGTTGGGGAGGGCAGGGTCCAGAGAAGAAACCTCAATCTCAATCTCAGACTGGAGCTTCAGTCTCCAGAGTCACCTGACATAACCCTGAGTTCCTGGGATGGAGTTTAGAAGCTGTCCCTGCTGCACAGAGATAGGAAGGCATCCTATAGTGAACCTGAAGCTGAAGGTGAATGGCTGTTTCTAGAATGGGGATTACCCTCTGTTTCTCCTCTGTTGCCCTAAACTTATCTCAGCTATGCAGCCAGGCTCTGGTGAAGGGCTCTGTGCCAATTCTTAGTCTACTATGGAAAGGTTACAAGTGCTTCCAGAGGTCAGATCAGAAAAACTCTACCTCTGACCCTGGAACTGCTCCCCTCCTTAGATCTGCCTCAAAGCATCCACTAATCTCAACATTTTTCTTCCCCAGAGCTAAGTTTTATTCTCATACACTCTGGATGGACTATATGGGAGAATTCAACTCTACCATGCATGTGTGAGCATCAGAGTAACTCCACCTCGCACCTATACTACCCACTCCCCTTTCTACTCAATCATGCATTGAATGTGGACCTGTTGAGTACAAAACATGTTTTGTGTTTCAGGCATTGTGCTGGGCACTGAGAAATAATGGCAATAAGGCATACTTCCTCCCCTCAGGAGTTTTTTGATCTAGTGATTTCCTAGAATATGAGAATAAGGGCATTCCAGTAGCCCCATCCATGCTTCAAATGCCTCTCTCTATAGAGTTGACCATTCAAAGTTGAAATGATGGAGGTGAGAAGGGTACCTGCAAGAGACCTACTACCAGTCTGGCTGTGCCATTGTTCCATCTCCTTGGAGGATATGGACTTTGGCCTTATGGTCATTCAAGCAAGCCTCGTTCACCACCCCATACCTATTCAGGCAGGCTATGCTCCCAGTAATCCCATATGGAAGGGTGTTTTAAAAGTCCCTGAGCCAGCTACTGGGGAGGCTGAAGTAGGAGTATCGCAAGTTTGAGCCCAGCCTTAGCAACTTAGTGAGATCCTGTCTCAAAATAAGAAGGATTGGAAATGTTGCTCAGTGGTAAAGGGCCCCTAGGTTCAATACCCAGTACAGGAAGGAAGGAAGGAAGGAAGGAAGGAAGGAAGGAAGGAAGGAAGGAAGGAAGGAAGGAAGGGAAGGAGGGGAAAAATGGCCCTGAGCCAAACAGCCTATTCCTAATGGAGGAGAAATAAGAGAAGAAGATTCTCATCCAGAATGGGAGAACTAACATGTTTGCACACAGAGAACTTAGTAAAAGATGTAAGGGAGAAAGAGGGTAGCCACTAAGTAAAAGATATAAGGGCAGTGGAAGAAATGTCACCAAAAGTCCAAGTGGAACTCAAGGTTAGCTTTTGAGGGAAGGAAGGATGTAGTGCCACTGGGGACAAGAAGGCAAGAGGGAAAAGGTGATTTGACAGATTCTGATGAGAAGAGAACCTTGCAGGAATTCAGATCAAAGAAATAATAGATATTTCTTTATCTTGACTATCCAAACTCCAATTATCATCTTAGGAGGCTCCTCTTGTGTATTAGAGTGGTGCAGGCCCTATCACCCTTAAAGACAAATCTCCTCACTCCACCTCACTCCGTTCCACCAGGGAGTGGACCAGGACTGACAAAAGGTCAATCAGAAACTCCTGCTAGGTCTCTCAATGTGGTGAACTTAATAAAAAAGGTGAAGAGGAGTTGTATTAATTACTTATTGTTGCCTATCAAATCACCTCAAAACTAAGTGGCTTAAAACAACAAATATTTATGCTCTCGGTTTCTGTTGGACGAGAATTTGGGGGCAGCTTTGCTGGCTGATTCTGGCTCAGGATGTCTCCTGAGGTTGCAGTCAAGATGTCAGCTGGACCTACAGTTACCAGCAGGCTTACCTGGGGCTGAGGATCCACTTCCAAGGGTGGTTCACTCACATGACCCTGGCAGGTGTCCAGGAGTTCTTACTGGCTGCTGGCCAGAGGTCTCAGTTCCTTTCCACAAGGACTTTTTGCAGGGCTTCTGGAGTGACCTTGTGACAAAGTAGCTGGTTTTAGACAAACCAAATGATACAAGAAAGGGAAAGGCAGAAAACACTGTGTCTTTTGTAACATCGCCTAGGAATTCATACACCATCTCTTCCACCACATCTCATTAGACACAGTAAAAGTCCCGAGAGTGAAGTGAGAACCAGGTAATAAGGATCATCAAGGGCTACTTGAAGACTGGCTACCACATTTATTCACGGATGGCCAGGTGTCCAGCATTAAGGTCCTGCAGCATCAGTGGCTGCAGCTGTGAGAGCATCTGGCTGGCCTGATTCCTCCTGCAGCCCAGCTCCCAGGAGCTCTTTCAGTTATGCTTATTTTCCAAGCTTTCTCCTTTTGTGCTTCTTCTTCTTCTTCTTCTTCTTCTTCTTCTTCTTCTTCTTCTTCTTCTTCTTTTAGATAATTTTTGGACACAACATCTTTATTTATTTATGTGGTGCTGAGGAGGATCGAACCCATTGCCTCACACACATTCGAGGCAGGTGCTCTACCATTGAGCTACAGCCTCAGCCCTCTCCTCCTGTGCTTTCTGTTGGATCTCATATCCTTATAAATCTCTGGTTTTGCTAGGAAAATCAAGACTAGTTTTTGCTGTTTGCCATCAAGAACCCTTTCCGAGACAGATGATGTTGGTCTCCAGGTAGTTGTTGATGTGCATGTGATGTGAGTAAAGGGAGAAAAAAAGAACCAAGATTGGTTGGAGGCTTAAGGAGAGTGAAGTTTATGAACTGATTCCATGAGGGACATGGTTTGGAGCACCCAAGAGAAAAATATAAGAATTGTTGAGAAGCTGTGAGAACCAACAGGGATTTATGTAAGACACGGATGAAGGATCAATACAGAACAGGTTGTTTTTCTTTACTTTTTTCTTTTTTTTAAATTTAATTCAACCACAATTCCTCTCCTTTTGGTCTGGGACCCATTGAGTCATTGAAAAATGTACAAACTACAGAGTCTAGCTCAGAAACTCAAATTTTTAATTTATTTTGGACCTCGGATGTAAGGGATTGAGTAAAACATGTGCTTCCTATATCTTTTCATGCAAGATCCCTCTAGTTTATCTGTTTCTTTATTCTCTTTCATTCACTTACTCATTCCTCCATCCTCCCAATCACAGTCCATCATTCTAATGGTCCAATGTTTATGTTTATTTACATGTGTGATCGTGAGTGGGTTCTGTTTTGTATGAAGGCATTTTTGTTTTGTGTAGAGGTTGTATTATAGATCACATTCTATTTCTTTTTTCCATCTGGGTTATGTTTACACTTAATCAGTGGTGACTTTCTGTTGCACCATGGTGTACACCTGCCACATTTTATCTTTGCATTCTCCCAGGAATGGATGCTCACATTGTATGTAACTCCCATCCCCACGTAGCTCTGGTATGAACACCCTTGTCCATGGTCCCTTTGCAATGTACTCCTAGCACTGGAGTGACCAGGTCAGAGGATATGTGCAGACTTAACTACATGAAAATTGTGCCTAATTGCTCTCCAGAATGTCTCCACCAGCTTGTACTCCTATTAGTAACACATAAGGGTGAAACATTGAACTTAAAAGAAATCATAGCGCTGACTGACATGCTGGCTTCCTAGGAGCCAGGTCTGGATGTCTTCAGCTTACAAACAAATATGACATAATGAATGCCACTATTATATATAATGCCAATGCACTTATAACAATTAAAATAAATAAATAAACAAAAAGTTTTAAAGCATATTTTATTTAAACTGTATGATAAATTTTTCTCTCATTACAACATTTGACAGATTCCTCCTGCCCAGTGATCCCTCCCTTGCTTTCTTTAAGCAACATATCCTTTGATAAGCCTTGAGATATATCTCAGTCCATTTCTGCTGCTATAAAAAGTACCTGAGACTGGGTAATTTATATAAAACAGAAATGTATGTCATCATGGTTTTGAAGGCTGGGAAGTTCAAGCCTAAGGTGTCTGAAGATTCAGTATCTGATAAGGGCTACTTCCTGCTTTCAAGATGGTGAAAGGTCGTGTTATGGTTTGGATGTGTGGTATCACCCAAAAGCTCATGTGTGAGACAATACAGGAGGTTTAGAGGAGAAATGATCGGGCCATGACATCCTTAATCCAATCAGTGAATTAACCACCTGATAGGGTTACTTGAGTGGTAACTGGAAGCAGGTGGAGTTTGGCTGGAGGAGTTGGGGAAATTGGGGGCGTAGCTTTGGGTATATATTTGTATCTGGTAAGTGCAGTCTGTCTGATATCTGATTATTATATGAGCCACTTCCCTCCACCACACTCTTCCACCATGATGTTCAGCCTCATCTTGAGCTCCAAGGAATGGAGCCAGCTGTCAATGGACTGAGACTGCAGAAACCGTGAGCCCTCAAATAAATTTTTTCCTCCTCTACAATTATGCTGGTCACATCTTTTAGTCACAAAGGCAAAAAGCTGACTAAAACAGGTGGGAACCTCATTGGTTCCCTCTAGATCTTTTATAAGGGCACTGACCCCATTCATGTGAGCAGAGCCCTCATAACCTAATCACCTCCCAGTGGTCCCACCTCCTAATACCATCACTTTGGTAATTAGCATTCAACATGAATTTTGGAGTGACATATATATTCAAATCACAGTAGAATATTGTCATGAGAAGAAGAGAAATAAATTTACTGATAGGATCTTTGCCTCCAGTTCACTCTTGGCAGTCTCATTTTCCCTTCATCTTGTGAGTTAGCACCTTCTGACCACCTGGACCACACCTGAGCACTGGGATTCCTTCTAACAGAACTGAGTTTCCTTTAACATTTAATTTAGCAATGAGTGTATTACTTGAGTCATCTTCTTTGTTCAGTACCAATAATTCAGATGGCCACCAGAATTTTATAATCCCTACATTAAAAGCTGGGGGAAAGTAAAAGTAGAATAATCCAAAAGTCAAAGTGGATTAAGGGGTAAGGGATGCCAGTTCAGTTATTTCTGTTGAACAGGCAGAGAAACGTAAGAATACAGGATTGTGGCATGCTTGACACTGGAAAACGAAGAGGAAGATGAATTATCCTAAACAGATTGGATTTCAAACCACTACAACCACATAAGCAGAGAACCCAAGGTACCTTCTCCAATTATGATTGATGTCCTATCAACAGACAATAAGCTCACATTTAAATGGGGTTTTACAGTTTACAGTAAAACATTCACAAAGTACCCTTATTGATCCCAGCATACTTAGGAGGAATTAGAACAACTATACCTAATGTCCTGAGTTTATGGTGGATGAAACTAAGGATCAAAGAGTTAAAATAACTTGTCTTAAATCCCATTGTTGGTGAGTTGTGGAGCTGAAAAAATGCAAACTGACCCCAAGCTGAAGTCAGGGAATATGATTTATACAATGCATTCATTTCAGTAAAATTGCACCATTGTAAAATAATTTGGAGACCAAGTGGAGTTTATTATAATGAAATATGGTCCAAGTATAATATTCATGTTTACAAGAAACATTTAAGTGGCATAATAAATTACATTCAATGCTTCCAAATTTGGGCACTGTGTACTGGGGAGAAGAGAAAATAATATTTGTTTCTTTAAAAAGAATCTATAATACCTTTCCTTTCTCATCTGCTTACTGGTCAATGACAGGCAATTTTATGGGAGGTTTTGAGGGAACTCTATCCAGCTCCCCCTGTGGAAAGCAGAAGAGGCAGGTGCCATCCATGTCCAGCTGTGCATATCTTCAGGAGCATCTGGTACCCCTCAAGCAGGCAGCCTCATGGGACCCCCAGTGCACAGAGCCCCAGCTCCCAGGCTGGGCCATCACAAGGAGGAAGATTAAAGATGCAGTGGCCGGAGGCCCCAGGCAGTGGTCTACTACAGAAGAGGTGAGAAAACATTTGGGCCAAAGAGACCACCTGCTCAGAAGCTGTGAGTTGTTCTTTTTCAGAACGATTCCCTGAGCCCCAAAGTAATTGCAGACCTGCTCCCTGATGTTTGTGATGCTGCCCCACATGGCCCAAGTGGGGACTGAATGAGATGGCCCTCCTCATGATCCCATTGGCTGGAGGCACTGCTCCAGCTGACCTACCACCTCTAACTTCTGAATCCTGATCCCTCACTGTCCATCTTGTCACAGGATCCCTGTGCTAAGAGAGGTCATCTCAAAACAAACAGTGATTCTTGGATGTGTGTTCCAGTCTTTCACAATTGTATAAATGATGAGAATGAAGCTTTACAAGTAGTGACACAGATCTAAGGGAAAGCAGGTTAAAAAAAAATAACCTTAAATTGGGTAGGAGAGTTATAGTTTACATCAGTATCACTTCCTGGTCCCTGACACAGGTTGCTGAGTAAGTGGACACTTGTGGATCTTGGAGAGTTATGTTACCCAGGAGTCATTTGCCCAGAGGGAGACATCTTTTACCACCCTGCTGAAAAATTATGCTATACTTGTACCTAAAGAATAAAGTGGTCATCCCTCCAGGCAGGGGAGCACCCTCCAGGCAGGGGAGCACCCTCCAGGCAGGGGAGCACCCTCCAGGCAGGGGAGCACCCTCCACGCAGGGCCACTTGACAAACCCTAGGAACTGTTTCCGAGGATGGAATTCCAGCAGGCAGCAGGAGGCTAGGGATCCAGAAAGCTGAGAGTTTCCCTGTTGACTGGGACCAGCAGGACAGATTCTCCTGCAAACTCCCCTCCCTATTCAGATTGATTTGCAGAGAGAAGGTGTGATAGACCTTCAGGTCTTCTTCAGCCCTCTTCCCCACTTTCCAGCAGCAGTTTTTCACAATGTCAGTCTTTCTCTCTGTTTTCTGGTTCCCCACACTCACCTCCAGATTCTAAAAATCTGAAAATCTTCACTTTAATAATATATGTATTATGTATAGATTATATATTATGATCTGTACTTGGACTGATGTTTTGATCATTAATAGTGGTTACTGCCGGGCATGGTGATGCACACCTGTAATCCCAGCAGCTAGGGAGGCTAAGGCCAGAGGACTGTAAGTTCAAAGCCAGCCTCAGCAAAAGCAAGGTGCTAAGCAACTCAGTGAGACCCTGTCTCTAAATAAAATGCAATATAGGGCTGGGGATGTGGCTCAGTGGGTGAGTGCCCCTGAGTTGAACCCCTAGTATCCTCTATCCCTGCCCCCTAAAAATAGTTACTAAGTTACTAACTTGGCAAAGGATGATCTTATAAAACAAAAACTCAATTGTCCACTAGACCATCCACAATTGTCCACTAGACTAATAGGAAATGTCCATTAAATTCTGATATCCTTTTTTTGCTTTTTGTACCCATAACCCACTGCTTGACTCACCTCCACCCAGAGCAGCAGGTTTAGGTCAGGGGTGTTGGAAATGGCTTAGATTCAGTGGTATTTCTGTAAAGTCAAGGGATGGTCCTAGGAAAGCTGGAAGCTTTCCTTGTACTTGGAATACAAAGCAGACTTATTCCAGAACATACGGCTAGGTGAACAGGCTCCTACCCACCTTGTGGCCTCACTCTCTGTGCTGTGGGCACACTTACCTTCTTCCAGTTCTGCAAGCCTGTTAAGCCCTTACTCACCTCAGCATCTGTTCAAAGTATTCACTCCTCCTGCCGCCTGCCACCCCACGTCTGTCTGGAGGGGGCTGGTGAGTCAGTTCGCTAGGTCTGCCCTAACAAAGTACCACCAGTTGGATGGCTTAAACAAGAACCTCAATTCTGGAGGCTGGAAGTTCAAGATCAAGATGTTGGCATCTTTGGTTCCTTCTGAGGATAGAGTGAGAATCTATTTCATGCCATATTCCTGATTTCTGGGGTTTGCTAGCAATCTGTGATGTTCCTTGGCACATAGAAACATCACCCCAATCTTTGTATTTATTTTCACGTGTGTTTTCCCTTTGCACATATGGATATCTGTGTCCAGATGTTTCTGCTTTATAAGGACACTAATTATGTTGGATTAGGGGGCCCACTCTATACCAGTATGACTTCATCTTAATTCCATCCCACTTTCTCAGACAGTGGACAATGGAAGTTAGAGTTTCAAAAGATGATTGGGTTTGTGGGGGACAATATTCAATCCATTGTAACTGTCTCCTTCTCATCCTTGAAAAATCACGGCCTAAGCATCATATGCCCAGATAAGCTCCTCTCACTATCCTATCCAAACCATCTCTATCATCAAACCCTGCTTCTCCCACCAATCACAGTCACCAACTTATGATGGTTTTCTCATTTATCTCTCTTGTCCATGAGACTGGAAGCTCTACTGGTGTGTGGGGAGATGCATTTGTTTTGTTTTTAGTGCACCCCCCAGTGACGGCCACGATTCCTAGCACCATGCTGTGCCAAGTCAGACTGGATCCTGGGGCAAAATAAGAAATTGGCATTGTCTTTATTGAAATTTTGGATATATTGTTTATTGAAGATACTTTGCATTGGTTTTGATTTTTTAAATATTGTATTAAAATATCACTCATGTTGATTAATGAGACCCTTGGTGTCTTATTATATTTTATGCCTAGAGGCAAGTGCCTTGCCTACCTGACCTAGTCCAAATCCTGTTTATATAATTGTAAATAAAGAAAAGATGCAGCTGATCACTGAATCACTAAGGATGGAGCAGTTCTGCTTATTGCAAAAGGCAGCAGAATGGCAGAGCATTCTTCCCTGTAGAATTAGGTGGCAATAAACTTGAAGGAAACTGAAGCAAGGGTCGATTCTTGAAAAACAAAACAGGGCACACCAATCTCTTCAGTTCCCTATTCCTCACAGCAACAAGGTTGGCTTTGGCTTGGCCTTGGAGTGTGCCACTTCCTCGGGGTCCGGTATAATCATGGCTCACTTATGCCTCAGCCTCAACTCCACAGAGCCACACAAGTACCCAGGGTCCTGGATGCTAAGAGGTGGCTGCTCTCTTCTCCAGGGTGCTGACAGTCCTTAGGCTTGTGAAACTCACATATCAGTGAGTGGCAGGGATTTCATCAGAAATGTTTAAGGTTTGTTCTATTTCCAGGTAGGAGGGAAGCTCCAAGCACCTCCCAGGACTCTGGCTCCTCATCTAGGAATGGCACACTGCCTGCCGGCTTCTCCACAAGGATTCTGTGCATGCACTCAGTTTTCCCATCCTGCCTCTCCTCCTCCCCTGCCTCACTCCTATCCTTCTTCCTCCCCTGCAGCCAGAATGAGACATGAGAAGGAACAGGCTTACTCTTCTTGTTCTCCCCAGGAGTCATCTCGGAGTCAGACATCCGGTAACCCTGTGTCTGGGTGATAAATTACCTGGACAGGCAGAGCAAGGAATCTATCTCCCTGGAGCTGAGTGTGGCTTCTCTGCTGGTGAATGCAACAGGAAGGAGAATGCTTCTCTGCTAAGTCACGGTTGGGAGCCAGATCTGTACTTGCCTGGTCAGCAACAGTCTCACAGACTCACATAGCAGCCTGATAAACTGGTACCAGCCCACAGCCTGCATGTGAAGTAACTCAGCAGTTGGGAAATGTTGCGGGTGGGGGATGCTTGAGGCATGGCAGCTCCTTTAGGAGCACAGGACCAGCTTTCTCTCTTTTCCCAGAACCACCAGTTCTTTGAGCACTTCAGGGCGGGCTTGAGTGGGGTCTGACCCTGAGCCCCTCTGACAGATGGGTTTCTACTCAGGGCAAGGTCCTCTCAAACCTGGAGGAGGCTGGGCATTTAAGTTGCTCTGTCTTTGAAGCTCATGATGTGTGAGAGCATCATAGTATCCTAGACACAGGAGTCAGAGAACTTGCTTTGAATGAGTTGTTGTGAGAGTTAAATGTGTTTTTCATGTTTTAATTGCCTAATGTAGGAGTTCTGTGAATGCCACACATACACACACACACGCACACGCCTCCAAGGGAGGCAAACCAAATGGACCTGGGCCATTTGAACCTTCCACCTGGAGCCCAACACAATCGCTCAGATGCCCAGGGACTTTCTTCTTATCTCTTCCATTGGTTGTGCCCATGCACATGGTCACTGTAACCCTGGCTGGAGGGAAGAACATGTAAATACTGTCTACTTCTCTTTTTGTTTCTGGGATGGGCCATTTGGGTGGCTACATGTCAAAGTTAGAGCTCTGTGCCTTTCTTATTTGGGATTACTGGCCTTTGCTGAGCCTTCTACCATGTTGTAAGGAAATATGTTCAGTGGCCAAAATGGGACAAGGAGAAAAATGTTTAATTTCCTCCCCTCTTTTTTTTCTCCAACACCTATTGACAGGAAACCAATTTTCCCCCCTAAATTCTATGCCCATAGGGATTCCACTGCCAAGTAGGTCAAGAAAGACAAGGATGAGAGAAAGACTCAGGGACTCTGGACCACTCAGGGAGGCTGAGTTTAATAGGAAGGATCTGGATAGGAGACTGCAGAGGAGTGGAAAGGTTTCCATGGAAGAGAAGGCATAGATGGAGTGATAGGTAGAAAGCATTCTAGAAGTCAGTCCATGTTTCTACTCATTCAGTTAGGAAACCATTGTCATCTGAGCATTCAACAAGCAACTGATGCTTACCACTATTTTCACAATTCTCAATCTGGAAGGCTCACCATTTTCCATGACCTGATCTTCTAACACAAGTGGCCAAATGGGATAATCCTCTCTAAGAAGAGAGAATTTTGACTCATTTGGCTTTTAAAGATTTTTCCAATAGCCTAAGCACCATGAAATTGGTGTTTATGTGTATTTTGCTACCTGCACCATCTCTTGTGCCTAGCATAGTCTCCAGTAAACACTTGTTGAGTAAATGAATGGTTATGTGGATGATTAAATGCAATGCCCTAATGAGAGAAAAAAAATAAATTCATAATCTAGGTCTCCAGAAATAAGAGCCCAGGAGTAAACAATGAGAAAAACATTGGAAATCTCTATTGTTTTCTTTAAAATTCATGTAAACTTTGTGCTTTGCATAAAAATATATTCTTATTGACTTCATTACAAAAATGATGCCTCGGTACCTACTAAAGAGAACAAATTTATGCACACCTTGTGGTTTTTTTCCCCCTGGGTACACTGCCTCATATCCCCAGCAGTACACACGGCCAGGCCTGGGAGCCTGGTGATTGGAGTCTGTTGTCTGAATCCTATTCCATCAGCATCCTATCCCTTGCACTGGTACAGTTAGCTCACTGGGGCCTGGGTTCTGCTCCCAGGTGAAGCCATCCATGTGGCAGCAAGAGGTAGCACTCCCTTTGCTATTTTTCTCTTTCATAAAACTCTGGGTGAGGTCATGAGTAATTGGTCCTTTCTAGAGAGGGATTGATAATCTGTCTTTCCTAGAGCTATTACCAGCCTGGCCTGCCAAATGGACAAGTGTTAAGAGGAGAAAATGGGGCAGTGGCCAGGGTGGGGAAGGAGCTCAAGATAATGGAGTCAAGAGCAGCAGAGGTCCCCTCCTGGCAGCCAGGCTATGAATCACAGCCGTCCTGGAGGAGAATCGCAATTCATAGGCTCCTGCTCTCCCGCCACAGCTGCTCCACGTGGCTGCCTCAGTTCAGTCTAGACCGGGCACCTCGGCTCTCGCAGCTATAGAAAACGTTCTTGTCCCAGGTGGACACACTTTTGCTCACCTGTATGGAGCAAGGTGAAGGGCTCTAAAAGTCTCAGTCAACAGTGCTAAGCCTGCTGATCAGCAGCCATTGTTGAACCAATTATGAACCCAGCACAGTGCTAGGCTCTGAGGAGCACATGGGAAGGCAGGATGTGGCCCCTGCCATCACTGTCACCTGCTCACAGCCGGTATATTACAACTCCAGCTCTGAACAAGACCTAGACAAGCCCTTCTCAGAACCATTCCTACCATCTAAATCTCCCTAATAGAATGGAAGTAGGCTACCCAGGAGACACAGCACCCATAGTTTGCAGAGCGCTTTTATATTCATTTTATCATTTAATCCTTAGATTCACCTTATGAATGTATTTCAGAAATGAAAACTTAAGTAAGAGACTTCTCAAAGGCCACAGAGCTAGAAAGTGGTAAGGCTGCAATTAAACCCAGAATTTTCTTTCTTCTTTGTCTTTCCTCTTACTTCATGTCTATGAGAGAAGAGGCAAACTTTGATATGGTAAGAAGTTAGGGCCTGAGAAGGGAGCATCAGCAGAGCAGGATGTCACCATGATGACTCTGAACAATCAGATGACAACAAGGACTGAGAAGCCACTAAGAGGGGAGATGAGCTGCCAGTTGAGCCTCACACATGTTTGTTCACATTTCTTCCTGGGGATGAAAATGCTAGAGATAAAATTCCCAGATTTGCATAAGGGCCTGGGTGCTTGGTTAGAAATTACACTGAATTTAATTAGGTGGTATTTGTTTTGTTTTGTCTTTGAATCTACCAAAGCAGTGACATGGATTGAGCTTCATGGTACATAATACTGAGTGTCCTTAGAATCTTAAGATCTAGGAGTTTACCATCCATCTTCCATAAGTTCACTCCACCCCCCACAGGGGAGGGGCCAGGTGCCTTCCTCTGTTCTGCAGGTCACAACTGTGATTAGAAAGGTAGGTGCCCCCAAGTCCCATCGACTGTCCCTCTGATGGGGTAATGGACTGACTGTGTTCAATTTGCCTCAAGAAAAAGCAGATGGCCCAGAAGAAATAGCACTGGTCTTTTTAAGGTACATGTCTTCTTCCATGTCATGAATGAATTCATATTTCCCATCATTTAAGCCTCTTTTGGGATTTCCTGGGATTTTTGGATTTCCTGCGCTGCTTGCCATGGAATTGATGCCCCCCTAATGACAAGGAAGATGCTCCATATTGACCTGCTCAGTGTGTGTGTGTGTGTGTGTGTGTGTGTGTGTGTGTGAAAGAAAGAGGGAGAGAGGGAGAGGGGGAGAGAGCACACATATTGCACCACATTAAGGTTACAGTATGAGAACCTCCTTTAAGACCCTTGAAATCCCCAAGGTACCTTCCTATGCACCTTCAGAGAGCTAAGATGGAAAGACATTTCACACACACACACACACACACACACACACACACACACACATGCACACACACATTCATAGAATCTGCAAAATCTGTGCACAGCTATCCCAGCAGGACCAGGATTGGGTGTGGTGTTGATTCTAAACTCCCAGCAGCACTTCCTTCTCCCCAGCCTATCTCTCCTGGAGAAGACCTGAATCCTGTTTCCTTGACAACCAGTCTCCCTCTCTCCCCATATTTTTTAATGCTGTGGTGATAAGGTGTATTTAAACCCAGCAGCCATGTTCCCATGGTGATAGAAGACCCCCAGTAAGTTGCCATGGGAACAAGAGATGGCTTTGAAAGAGGATAAAAGTAAGTCAGCTTTGCAAGCAATGACAGCAAAGTTAGAAGCCAGAAAAGCTAGAGAATATGGCTCAAGAAGGCATTAGGTCATGGCTGATGGTCCAGCCCATTTCACCTGCAGCCAGCCCGAGGTCATGGGGATGGGGAAATGTGACATTAAGCTTCTTGCTCTGTTCTTAAGAAGACTCAGCAAAGCAATGTGACTACTGGAATTGAAAGACAAGTTCTGTCCATTTGCTCTTTTTTGATGTTTGATTCTTTGTCTCTCATCTTCTGAAAGACATAAGAAGGGAGGGGCCAAGTGGGCAGTTGAATGTGAAGACCAGAAAGACGAGGACATTTGTTTTCTTCAGCTGCTTCACATTGTGAAAGAAATCACTTCTGCATTCTGAGATCTGGTGCCCCTAGAGCCAAGAAGAATTATTCCTATTCCACCCTCCAACCCAACATTTTATGGTCAGTATTTCCAAACATACAGCAAAGTTGGAAGAATTTTTCAGTTAATTATACCCATCACCCAAGTTTTATCATTAACATGTCATTGTAGGGACTGGGGATGTGGCTCAAATGGTAGCGCGCTCGCCTGGCATGCGTGGGGCGCTGGGTTCCATCCTCAGCACCACATAAAAATAAAATAAAGATGTTGCGTTTGTCGAAAACTGAAAAGTAAATATTTAAAAAAATTCTCTCTCTCTTCTCTCTCTCTCTCTTTAAAAATAAAATAAAATAAAGATGTTGTGTCCACTGAAAATTAAAAAATAAATATTAAAAAATTCTCTCTCTCTCTCTTAAAAAAAAATGTCATTGTATATTTACTCTGTCACCTATTTATCCAGCTATTCAGCACTCTTTCCCCTGACTGAATTCACGCAGCTAGTTAGTGGGTAAGTTAGACTTTAAATCAGGTCAGTTTCTTGCCATATCCTCTTTCTTTCCAATAAACCACATCCCAGCTTGCCTGGGACTAGGAGGGCTCCTGGGACATGAGTCTTTGGGTTTGTATACTAGGACAGCCCAGAGGAGTCATTTACCCTAATCCCTGCGTAGTGTGGTTTAGAGAGGAAAGGACCCAAGTAAGGAGTCATGCAACAAGTCCCTGGATAACAACTTTAAAAGAACAGAGAGATAAAAACAAGTGCTGGAGAAGATATGGAGCTTCTAGAATCTTCCTACATTGTTGGGAGTGTCAATTGTAACTATCATTTGGAACATGATTTGGAAGTACATTAAACATGCATACTCCCCATGACTCAGCAATTCCATTCTAGGTATACCCAAGAGAAATGAGAGAATATGTTCATCAAAACAAGCAGAGAGCATGTTAAAGAATGTTCAAAGCTTTATTTGTATTAGCTCAAATGACAAACAACATAAATGTTCATTAACAGCAGAGTAGATAAATTCTGCATATTCGTAGAACAAAGTGTTTTAGGGCATTAAAGAAAGAAAACCTATGACACATGCAATGGCATATGTGAATCTTGAAAAATGCTAAATGATTAAAACCAGACTTCAAAGAATAGGTGCCATATGATTCCATATGAAACTAGAAAAGATAAATCTCACGTATGGTGATAAATGTGAGAGTGGGTTACACCTGGGTGCACAGGGAGAGTGATGTGGACTGAGAAGAAACAGGAGGAGCCTTCTGAGGGTGGTGGGTGTGTGGTTTAACTAGATCTGGGTACAGATTCTCAGGGATGCATTCATGGAGCTGTGTGTGTAAGAATCACAGACCTTTTACTCCAGGTAGATGATATCTCAATTTAGAAGTTTGAAAAAGGCAGACATTAAAAGTCCAAAGATAAAAATAAGAAGTATTTGGAGAGAACAGTAAATGCTGAACTGAGTGAGAAAGCTATGGTGTGGCTGCCAGTCAGCCCAGAAGGAGCTGAAATCCCCATGGCGTGTTACCGATTTACTCTCTTATTCTGGAAATTCTAGCCACGGAGTCAGTAAGGACCAGGAATTTCCCATCATTCTACACAGAGTCCGAGTGAGTAGCTCACAATGGAAAGGCACTATGGAAAGGTAAGAGAAGAAAAGTCATCTGTCCTTAAGCAGGAAGGGGAAAAGGTTTGCTCTCCTGTCTGAACTGAGGGGTTATTGGGAATGAGAGACTGAGGAGTTACCCTTGGGGCGGCTTCTAGGAAATTGAAATCTGGAAATGGAGGCAAGGCTGTTTCTGTCTTTCCCATCCCAAGAAGGGATCCAGACTGGGATATTTCCATTTCCTTGGAAGAGGAGTGATGTCTGTTGGAGAGAGTTATAAACGACCTCAGATGGAGGTCTGAGTCACCTCCGACTCTGCACGTGTCTGGAGCCTGCCTTGTTGGGACAGAAGGGTAGAAGCCACATCTGTGCTTTTTGTGTGTGCCTGCCAAGCTTTCCACCCATTTCCAGGTGCCCTCGAAGTCAGGGACAGCCATTTGGAGTCTGGACCATCGCACAGATTTCCTCCCTGGGTATTCGCTCCTCAGAAATGAAAGGACATGCCAACTCATTCTGCTTTTGGAAGTTCCTGGGTCTCAGAGCACCACCCTCTACAAACAAAAGCTCTTGTCTCCCATAGAGCTGGGAACAACAGGTTAGGTACACCCCCTTCACTCTTCTGCACCCTCCATCCCAGATACCTGGGCTGCGTCATTTCCCTTTTCATTTTGCCTGGATTACTTTTGCATTGCTGCCTGATTCAAGCTTCCTGTCTGGGTTCCAAAGCACATAACTAGAGGATCACTCCAGAGAGGAATGCTGATTAATCCCTTTGACATGCTTGCTTCTGATGATGGGAGCAGGAAAAAGACATATTTTGATGTTACAGCTATATCCTCTATATATTTTAAACATGTCACTGTGCCACTTGGTACAGGATTGTCATTTTAAGTGGAGGTTTGGCCTCCCTCCAAGGCTCAATGCATCAGGGTCAGGTGGCCCCTTAGGCAGCTGTAATTTTTATGCTGAGCTCCCATGGAGCAATGGGTCAGCCTCAGGAGGTTTTTGTCACATTGCAGAGCTAGAGTGAGAGGATCTCAAAGGAAAAGGGACAGCTTTTAAAGAGAGAAAAAAAAATCATTGTTCTTTTTTCTGCCCACTGCCTCCCTTTTCTGGGGAAAAAAGAAATTAAGCACTTGCCTGGCTTAGGGCAGGAAAGACTTAAGAAATACTTACGCAAACTTCCTCATTCAAAGATCCCTGAGACACTGTTTGTTTTTTTGTTTTTTTTTTTTTAGAGAGAAGGAGAGAGAGAGAGAATTTTAATATTTATTTTTTAGTTTTCGGTGGACACAACATCTTTGTTTGTATGTGGTGCTGAGGATCGAACCCGGGCCGCACGCATGCCACGCGAGCGCGCCACCACTTGAGCCACATCCCCAGCCCCCTGAGACACTGTTAAGGGAAGACACAAGGCAGGTAGAAATGTGGCTCTGAGTGTTCAACTAGAGGTCATTTAGGATCAAAGCCAAGGAGTGTTTATGGGTTCCTGGGGCATGCAGGGCAAGGTAACCCTTACCCAGGTAACCACTGGCCCTTCTGCCTGGAAAGAAGGAAGGCCCCCCTGAAGTTGAGGCATCCTCCAAAGTCCAGAGCTCCTCCTTGGAACCAAAGGAACTGTGCCCAGAAACAAGAAAGAGAGGAGGTAATGGTTTGTCCAGACCACAGAACACCAGGCTTTCAAAACCAGGGGCTGAAGAGTTTAATCAGAAGTAGGCTTAAAATTGTTCTATGAAGGAACATCAGTGGGACCACTCTCCCATCTTCTGTATGAACTTTGAGACCATAATCCAGATCCAGCTTTTCCATGCTCCCATCTTCCTCCTCCCTCCCAGAGGGCCTGCTACCACCTCTCCTAGTGCTCCTAGGTAACTGTTCCTTGCTCCTGAGATCTCCCCCTAGGACAGAGCACCTCTCCCTCCAAGTGCCTATTTAGAAGGAAAGATATGGAGAAAAATTCTTATTAAATATGTGTATTTTTGCTACTCCTTTTGGTGGGATAATCCCTAACAAACCACAGCTGTGGAAGACCAACTGAGCAAATGACGGGAGGATATAAATATCTAGAATTACTGTATCTCAAATTTAGTTTTCCTGCTTCAGACCCAAAGAGCCAGATTTAATTTTAAAAAGAGACTTTAGAGAGGAAGCTTGGGTTCCTTGTTAGTAGACCAAAGGCTTCAGTTCGTAGTCAGCACATTGCCCTGTTGATGGAGGTAAATGCACATATGGGTCTCGGTGCATGTATGTGCATGTCAGTGTGCAGGTATTCATATGTGTTAGTAGTCAGGGAGAAGAGGCCTGTAGAGCCTGTGAAATTGAGCATCGACCACTAAAAAATCTTATTTCCATGCCCCTAATATAGGACATTTGTTTACAGGAGAAGACAGGAAGGGAAATTAAACAATGATTTTCAAATCCCTCAAGAGCTATTATGCAGCAAATGTCATCCAGCTGTTCTCCACCCCTTTCCCCAGTTTCCCATCTGCTGCCTCTTTTAGGTGGTGCTTCCAGAACAAGACCACTCACCACCTTTTACTTGGCTAACTCCTGGGTATTTTGGCATGTGGGTTCTGTACAGACTGTCCCCTTGGAGATGAAGTTGGCAAGACCTGGCCTTTCCAAGTGGACTGCAATCCGAGGCTACACCATCTGGGTGGTAGGCTCTGCTTAGTGAGGAAGCAAATCTGAAGCCAATATGAGCAGTGCATTGGCCTTCTCAGGGCACAATGCCACATTGCTGGTGCCAGATACCAGAATCACTCTCTGGATCCCCTGAGAGCAGTTAAGAAAAGATCAAGACTGGCGAATTGGAAGACCTCCCAGGAAGCACCTGGACTCTGGCCATGGAAACCAAATCAAATCTTGGGCAGGAAGAGTATGGTGCATACATATGCAATTCATTCATCCATTCAACAGACATTTACAGACCCCTGTTGAGGCAGGGTATCTATTCTAACTTTCCAGCTTGGGTTTTAGTGTTACCTATGTTTGATTGCTCTGTTATCACATTAATATAGGGTAACATAGTCTTAAAGAAAATGAATAATTTCCTCTTTTGCTTGATAAAAAAGAATTGCACTTTCTCAGTTCCCATGACAGACTCTCCATTCTCAGATTTGTCTTCGGTTTCATCAGCCAACTGGATTTCAAGTGATGCACCAGCCTCCAGGAAGCCAGATGCTGAGGGACCTATTTCCTGGGTAAATGTGCTTCAGAAGGTAGATGGAACTGGGAGCATGGAGCCAATCCTTCCTGGTTCCATTGCTACTACCTCTGGCCAAGTAGCACAAAAGAAATGTAGAGGCCAGTTTTGCAAAGAAAAGAAGGAAAAAGAAGAGGAAAGGGGGAAAGAGAAGGGAAGGGAAAGGAGATGAGAAGAGAGAAGGTGAAGAAGAAGGAGAAGAGCTACCCTTCCACTCTCCTGGGATGAATATAACTCTCATTTTGTATTCTGAGTCCTTCCAGGGTAAGAAGGGGAAGTAGATATATTTGAGCCTTATTTTTGAAGCTTCTATCCATCATTCTATAAGCCAGTCCAAAAAGAGTGCTTCTATCTAGGGAACAGAAAAGCCAATTAGATGTCAATGGACTCACCTCTTCCATGCCATCATGGGGAAAAGCATCAGCTCACCCTTCCAGTGTTTCTTAAGCCTCTGTCTCTGTACCTGATCACATGCCCTACTCGTTGATCCTGAGTCCAACTTGACCCATCCCAAACCCATATGGTGAAGTACTCAGATTACCTTTCTTATTACTATATTTCCTTCTTGTTTGGCTCCCCAACCTTGACTGTCAAGGGCCATGCACCCCCTGAAGACCCCTTCAGCAGCATATCATTAGATCCCTGATCTAGGTCAAGCATCCCCAGGTCAGAGGAACATGCCTGAAGATGGTCAAATCCTTTGCCATCTGCTTCAGTCACCTGGCTGCCTTTCCATTTCTCTTATTTTCCTCACATTTCTCAGCTCCATCTCCGGTGATGATAACAGCAATGTGCCAGGCACAGTGTGAGAAGCTTTGCAACACATTACTGAACATCACCCTCACAATGACTTCATGAGCTGGGAGCAGCTATGATTCTCATTCTATGTGTGAAGACGAGGAGACAGAAGAAGATTAAGTCACTCATTCAAGTTGCACAGCCAGTGAGGGTACAAATTGGTGTGGAGCTCAGGTCCTCCCTACCCCACAGTTCACTAGTGACCACCCACTGTCCTCCCCCAGTTTGCTCTGATCTTGGAGTGTCTCATTCTCGTTCTGGGAATTCCACTGTGGTGTCACCTAAGAACTGTTTCTCACCTCAGGGAACCTGCTCTCCATCACTGCTTGTTCAGTACTGGTCCTCTCCCAAACCCCAGCCTTGCTCTGGGCTCAGCCTAGCTCTTCTCTACCCTACTGAAAACATGATAGACAACCGTATCGAGCAAACAGCTGCCCCTAATATTGTTCTGCTAACTGATTCGTTTCTGGTCTTCTATCCCAGGCAGGTAGGCCCCCTAGTCTTGGTGTCAGAGTCACTACTTTCTATTCTGAAGGATGGTTTTGTCATCCTTCTGATTCTGTCTTTTGCTTGATGGACTATCACATACCCATGCCCCCACTCCAATGCAAGCAGATCATGCTTCATCCACTCTCCCCTTTGCCTAATCTGTGTCAATTCTCAGGAAAGAATCTGGGAGAATTATTCAAATGAACTTGTGGGGAGTCTCAATGGTCAGCCCCTATAGGACCCCCTATGTAATTTAATTTAGCAGTCACTGCTAAAGGGGAAACAAAGGATCTTGTAAAGCACTTTCCTTGTCAAAGTGAATGTGGAGAGGGTAAGCAGACTGTGCCTCTCCAGCCTCATCCCCTCCTCACAACGAAGGAGTCCCCTGAAACCCAGAATTGGGAAGCACTCCCCCTCGGGCAGAGCGCGCAGCTGGGCTCTGAGCATCTTCTGATAGGAGCCTCCACCAGCCCTGAAGGCAGCCCCAGCCTCTGCTGTCCTGGGGTGTTGTTTTCCATTAATATGCTCATATTTCATCTGCTTTAGCATTTTGCTTTCCCAAGCCT
Organism: Ictidomys tridecemlineatus; assembly: GCF_052094955.1. NCBI lineage: Eukaryota > Metazoa > Chordata > Mammalia > Rodentia > Sciuridae > Ictidomys > Ictidomys tridecemlineatus. Next base: position 96,105,961 of record NC_135480.1, on the reverse strand, counting down.
CTTAATCCCTTATAATTGAAGATATTTTATGCTGATGAGCACTGGTGTTAATCATGCCTCTGGGCCCTGCCTAAAGGGACACTTTATTTTATTTTTTTTCTTGGGCCTTATGCCAACTTGCACTTTTCCCCACCTCCAGGGAGTAGACTCTCTCCTCAAGAGTGGAATGGAGGCCAGAGGTGAGGAAGAGCTTTCTGACTGCTGGCCTTTCAAGACCTTGAAACTAAGCACTGAAGAGAATTCGTTTAAGAGAGATTTTTTTTTTTAAGAATGGAGACACTCCTTCCCATTCCTTGTCACCCAACCAGTTCAACACTTCATCCTAGAACCTTGGGAAGGAAGCTAGTGATGCATGGATTCCACTGCCTAGCTGGGAGTGCAGACTGTCCCATCTCAGTGGGTTCCTGAATATTCTCAAGGAGGAGACCAAAGAAGTGGGGTGGGTGGGAAAGATTTACAACCTGATTGGAATTCATAAGAAGCGCCCACGAAGTCAGCTGGGAGCCCCCCAGAGATTAAAAGGAGAGCTCAGCTTGCCTGCAAAGCTTCCTCCGAGGGCTTTCCTGGTGGCCACACCGGGCTTCCAGGAGCATTGTTCCCCTCAACTTCAAAGCAGGGATTGTGTTAAATTAAAAATGCATAAAGCCACAACCTTGTTTTCTTTCAATTTTAGTGCTCACAGAACTAGAAAGGATTGATATGCCAGTAATAGCAGACAGGAGGGAGAAGAATTTATGACCCCAGAAGTGCTGAGGCAAAGCAATAGAAAGAAGCATTTAAGTCTTTCTATTAAAGTAACTCATATTAAAAAGTAATAGAAGCTGGGGTGGCAGAGGCCCTACTTATTTCATCAGTGATGCCAACAATCAGCAATTTGTCATGGCTGGAGAACAGGAAATAACCGTCTGCCCCACGAATGAGCCAAAGCTCAGCTCAGCCTGTCAAGGAAAAGCCAATCACAATCTGGGAACACTGGAATAGACGACTTAAGGACTCACATGGAAGAGGGAGGGAGACGGCACATCACCCTCTGGGGCTGGCAGGACAGGTCCAACTTGGATTTCATGGCCCTTGCAGTGCCAACCTGCAAAACTGCCTAAAGCTAAAAAAAACCAGGAATCCAACAGGTGGTCTTGGGAAGCTGGGGGCTGCTTCTTTCTAAGTGACAGCTCTGGAAGGTCTGGGCCAGAGTGGCAGCCTTACCTCCCTATATCTGCATGTCCATTCTTTCCAAGAATATGGAGGACCTAGAGTGAACACGATGAGCTTCTGTCCTATCTGAAAAACCACACCTTTCCATAGCTCTGCCCTTCTTTGCCTAGAGAGAAGGAAACACAAACACAGTTTTCCTTAGATTTAATTTAAAAGTCAGTGACATCAAAATATCTCCTTAAATTTGGTGAATGTGTCCTTTCAGCCTCACCTCATGTCTCCCTTTATGCACCTCCAATTCTTCAGCATTTGGGATACAATTACTGACCCTGTGTCTGCTCCATCCACTCCTTGCCTGAATTCCTACTACCAAGCATCTGTCTGCTACAGCGGTTCCTACTCGGGCCCTCAGCATCCTTTGGTACCATTGGTGCCTTTGCTTCTTGAATTTTTGTTTTTCTCCTCTGCTGACCTTGTAAACAATATCTTCATTCTCCTTCATACTCTTTGATCAGTTTTCCTCCTCCTCCTCACCCCAAATGTGGGACTGTCCCAAGGTTCAGACTTTAGCAGTCAGCTCTTCTATCTGAATCTGAGCTGTCTCTCCTTCAGGACTTAAATCTGTATTCAGTTTCAATAAATATTCCCATAGGAGTGAACTGTAGACCACTGTGTGAGCTAAAGGGATGTCCTTATTAACACTTCATCATTTTGCCATATGTCATTCCCCAATTCCAGGTGACCTTTGATGCTGCCTGGTACCCTTCCACTTTAGCCTCTCTTAAGTTCTTCTCTTCTGTCCCCTGGTCTCCTGCCCACTTAACCCACGTTTTCCCACCTGCCATCACCACCTCTGCCAGACATGCATAGGTTCCTAGCAGCTGATCATGCATCCACATCTAGAATTCTAGGCCTGACTCTTAGCCTTTCCCAATAGGAGGGGACCAGGAATCAAGTGTAAATTTCTCAAGTTTGAAATAGAAATAAAGAAATAGAAGGGTCACCAAAGGGTAAAGAAAGTCCTACAGTATTTTCTTGTGATTAGTTGACCACAAAAGAATGAGAAAGAGAAGAAAAATTCTCCTGACCCTAGGGACTTCCAAAGAGGTATCCATGATCTTAGAAGAAGAGCACAAGGAAGATTGATTCAGTTTGAAGGATATTCTCAGGTAACCCAGAACATACCATTTAAATCCCTAATAGGACTCTTTATTTCTACCATGTTTTTTACAACATTCTCTCTTCTTTAGAAATTTTCAACTTGAAATATCAGAGTTGGGTCTGAGTTCTTAGAGAAGGGATAAACTTTGAGGGGTCCAAAAGAACAGACGAGGCAAGAAGAGCAGGACTAATGCACAAATGTGAGGATTGTCTGTGGCTCAGTATCTAATCAGGATGTGGGGTTACGATATTTATGTTTTTATGCTCAATATAATTTGCAGCTATGGATAAGCATCACCTCTCACTGTTTTAGTATTGCTCTAGGTACTTCTTTTGATCTTGTGATGACTTCAGAGCCTGAATATATTCTTCCACCCCACGACAATGATGACAAAGACTACTCCTCCTATCATTCTTCTTGGGAACTGCAATATCAACACTGATGAATCCATTCAATACCCCAGCCTCCCAATTCCATGATTTCCTTATTTCTGATAATGATGCCCTCCCCACACCTCAGCCCTATTCACCCAAGACTTTAGAATCAGCCACAACTGTACCACCTTTGAAACCTCAGCTTCCAATGTCACATTCATGGACCATAATTTCTTACCTTTCCAGTACATTCTACTACTCCTTCCTGAATCTCTATAACTCTTTTGGGATCTCTAATTCACAGACTCCCACTATAGTGTTTTATTCTATATTTTTTCCTCATATACTCACCAAGGTAGTAGTGATTCCTATTGAGGGAGGATATTTAAGAATTTGAATTTTTTTTTTGTCAGTGACTGGGGAAGCTAAGGTAGGACACTATTAAGTTTGCTTCTGCAAGTTAATGAGACCCTAAGCAACTTAAGACCCTGTCTCAAAAAAATAAAAAGGGCTGGATATGTAACTTAGTGGCAAAGCATCTCTGGACTTAATTCTCAATACCAAATTTTTTTTTTGAATTTTTAAGGGTTGTTGACTATTGGATATATGGAGTGAAGAAGAAATAGTCTCATGATATCTGACTTGGGTTTCTGATCTCTACATTTGTAGCAGGGAAATGATGGGTTCTGGTCCAGACAAGTTGAGTTTGAGGTGTCTTATGGACCTCCAATAGGTGGTGGTTTTATATAAAAGCAGAGACATATTTGGAAGTCATCAAGGTGTAGGCTTTCATTGTGTTTCAGATCTATATAGTCTCCTGCTTTATCTCTCTTTTCCAATCATACTCCTTCTGACCCATCGTGCATTCTAAATGACAAGATTCATCATGTTGCTGACCTACTTGAGGCCCTTACTACTCCCTACTGACTTCCATTCAAAGTGCTGCCTGGTACTTTTGAGATCTAGCCTCTGGTACAGAGCCAAACCTCATTGCCCAACCATTCCCTATGCTTCCAGTTAACCAAATATGAAATAGCCTTTCCTGCCTTTTCTGCCTAGCAAACTCCTATCAGTTCTTTACATTTAATTTAGATGCCGCCTTATTAGCAAAGACTTCTCTTCTCCAAGGCAGGGTCATTGTTTCCACCTCTGTGCTTTCCTTGTTAGTTGTTTCTACATCTGATAGCACTTACCACATTGGTTGCATAATGCCTGCAAGCTCATTCAGTCAGACAGTGGGCTCTTTGTGGGCCCCAACTTTGTTCTCTATATGACATTTCTCCCAAAGTCCAACAGTGTCTAGCATATCATAGCTCCACCATTAGCATTGCTGAGTGAATCTGTGAACTTTAATCAGTGATTTGAGCCTTGACTCCATGATTTCTTTGCCAGTGGGGGCAGGGAAAGGATCAAATGACACATTGGTGATTAAAGAAAAATTCTTAAGAATTCTGGCAGAGAAGAGAGGAGAAAATCATGTGTTCTGATTTGCTATCCTCTCTTACCCTCATACATGCAAGCAAAACTCTAGTTAGATCAGACCCCAAAGACCTCTACTCTTCCTGCCAGCACAATCACAGATAAGAATATGGAGACGATTTCCTCCAGGACTTGAAAATTCAATAGAACTAGAGATAGTTCCTTGGGCTTCAATTTCAAGCAACTCAGGAGAACAATTACTGTTTTCTATAGCCTGTCAGGATACTTAACGTGTGTATGGAACCTCCTGAGACTTATGTCTTGGAGGATTTCTCCCCATAGTGCAATTTATCTGCACTTTGAAAGGGTATTTTGTTTTAGAATGAAGAGGGAGTAGAACAATAGTTGAATCTGTTCCTGTGTAACCCTGGACATATTGTTTCTGTCACTATTAAGTTTCTCATTTATAGATAGAAGGATTTGGACTAAATAATATCTAACACATATTTCAAATTTCCAATTTTATGAGGGTTCCAATTTTCAGTAGAGTAATAATAGCCACTTAAGTCCAAATTAATTCATATAACCTCAAAAATTAAAAAAAAAAGTCATAAAAATCAACACAAGTAAATAAGACTAGTTAAAGCCCAAGACTTCAGCATAAGTAGGAAGCCAGTTTTGTACAAGTCAGGAAATAAAGATAACCAGCAGAACCATCTGGAAAGTGGATGCCACAGAAGACAGGGAAACAAGGACTGGGAGGACAGGGGCTAGAAAGAGACAGTGCCACCCAGGGGAATATATCAGTATTAGGGCATCTGCACACTGGCTACCACAGAATTGATCAGAAAAAAATCTTGAAGGCATAAAGGACCAAAGATGGCAACCTTGAGAAGGGATTGATTTTGAGGGAGAGGAGATGATTTCAAAGAGGCATCATTTAGAGACTTGGTGGCAAAAAGAAGGAAGAAATGGGAAGCAGAAATGAACATCAGTGATCTTACAGAAATCAAAGAGCATCACGGACTCAGAAGGCACACCAATGGCTCTCTCATCAAAGGCACCACCCAGGAAAGAAGTTGCATTTCACTTCTCAGTACTCCTGGACAATCATGCACATCTCCCGTCCCTGTCTATATACAACTCTTACTGCCATTCTGGGAAAATAGGTATTCCAAAATGAACAGAAAATGACTGACAGTATCAGTACAAAGTTAATGAAAAAGAAAAATCAAAACGAGATATAAACTCTTTCAGCTGATAAAAAATTCTCCCCCAAATCCATCCATGAAGTTAAAGAAAACTACAACGATACCTCAAACTGGAATAAGCATCCTTAAACACACATTTACATGTGAAAACAAATCAAATTAGAAATTTAAACCTGCAGATAGAAATGAATAGCAGTAACAAAAAAGAAGGAATAATTGATTAAACTTAAATTCAAGAAAAAGATAAAATCATCTTAGACATGAAAACTAAATTACAAGATGCCCAAGAAAAAATGAATTCAATTAAAAAAATCTAATAAGAGAGAGGAAGAAAAACCACTCAACAGTCAAGAAAACAAAATGATGTTTTAAAAAGGTACTTAAAAATAAATTTTAAAAAGTAGTTAAGATAGAAGAGAGCAAAAGTAGTTGAATATAAGTAATTAGAGTCTCTAAGAAAAAAATTGAAATAATATTGAAATATTATTACACTTGTCATCCAAGAATACTTTCCAGAAATAAAAGGAGACCTAAATCTGAAGATTGAAGGGCCTTGCCTTGCGCCTGGGAATACTGACTGAAATGCTTACGTCTGAGATATAACTTGATTAAACTGAAAACTTTTTCACTACCTTTGATAGTTGAAGGAAAATTTGGAAGTCAGACTTTTCAACTTCTGCCAACAATGGATCAAGAATTTCAAGAAAATTCAAGAAAAGACTGTGAGCAAAAGACTTTATTTCCAATCAAGTTGTCCTTAAATTTTAAGGCCTGGGAAACAGCCACTCGGGAGGCTGAGGCAGGAGGATCATGAGTTCAAACCCAGTGCTTAGCGACTTAGCAAGGCCCTAAGCAATTCAGTGAGACTCTGTCTCTAGTAAAATATAAAAAGGGGCTGGGGATGTGGCTCAGTGGTTAAGCACCCCTAGGTTCAATTCCTGGTCCCCCCCCCCCAAAAAAAGAGGCAAAGATAAAGGGAAATGTTAATGAAGAGAATCAACAAAAATTCAAACTTTGTCTAATGAAGAACTGTCTGGGAGACTTCAAGAACAGGATTTAGAGCAAGTACTATGTTCCCTGCTTGAACACTAAAACCAAAGTGGGGCAATGGTGGAAGACCTCAACACAAATGCTAGATGTTCTGTAAAAGGAAATATAATACAACTTGGAAAACAAGCAAGAAAGTCAAAGTTAAAAGAATAAAAGGAGGATGGAAGCAGGGAGAGAAAGGGAACTTATTGGAGAAAGAGATTGATCCAATTATGTTATGTGCATCTATGATGATAGCATAGTAAATCCCTCTGTCGTGTATAATTATAATGCACCAAAAAATAAAGACTAAGATAAAATAACAATTTGTAAAAAGAAGAAAGTCAAGTCATTGGCTGTCACATAGATAGTAAAGAGGAGTCAAAGATTACAGTGAAACCTGACAACTGAATAGTAGATGCCTGAGTAGGAAAAAGGGTGCTCTGGATGCCACAAAAGTATAATGTGCTAGACCAGCAAGAGACATTCCTAAATTCTGAAAGAAATACCAAAAAGAAAAATAAGCAAAGAACAGAAAACGAAGAGAAAGAAACACAGTGAATGCAGCATGATACTTACAGTAGGTACAGAATATATATATGACATACATAATAATATATATTATCTTATATTGATATATTATTATATATTATTATAATATATATATATATATGACATTATTAGGGACAAACACATTAGTGACACTAATAAATGTAAATGCACTTAACTATGAAATATAATGAAATGTAAATGTACTTAACTGTTGAAGGATTTTTTTTTCAAGTCAGCTCCAAGAGTGAAAGTCCATAGCACGGTGAACACAAGACACATTTAAAAATGAAATGATTCAAAACATTAAACACAAAATGATCAGCAAGCTATATCAGGCAAATAAAAACAATAAGAAAGAGAAGTTGTGATCCTAACGCCAGACAAAGCACATTCTGAAATAGAAAGTGCAGAAGTAGCCCACTTATATTATAGCCCATATATGGAAATGGGGTATATTACAAGTCTGGCATCGTGAATACTGAAGAAAAGATGAACTTTTAACAAATGGCCCTGGTGCAACTGAAGTACCTTCCACAGCAACGACACCAGTTTCTTTGCTCATATCATTTAGTATAATAAACTCCAAAAATATGAAGTAACTAAACATAAAAGATGAAACTCTAGGACTGCGGTTGTGGCTCAGTGGTGGAGCGCTTGCCCAGCATGTGTGAGGCCCTGGGTTCCATCCTCAGCACTGCATTTTTTTAAAAAAAGATGAAACCTTATAGGTACGGTGTGTAGGAAAAAGCTTTCTGTGGCTGGAGATAAAAACTACAATAAAAAATCTGATTTTATTTTTTAAAAAAACTTTAATAAGGTGAAAAAAATCTTAAGTCTAAAGACAAGTGATAAAACGGGAGACAAAAAGTCTGTAATATACTTCATAGATAAAGGGCCATTATCCTTAATATATTAATATAGGGAATAAATATTTTAAAACCTGATAGAAAATTATACAATTTTTTTAAAGCTCTCAAAAAAAACATACAATTCTCCTTACAGATCTTGAAAGATGTTCAATTTTTCTCATAATGAAGAAAAGTAAATTAAAAGTAGGCTGTGTTCTCAGTTAAGAAATTAGAAAATAAAAGAAGAAATTAGTTAGGGCTAGTGCTTGTCTTGTCTACATGCAAGAAGCCCTGGGTTCAATCACCAGTACCTCAAAACAAAACAAAACAAAACAAAAGAGAAGGAGGAGTAGGAGGAAAGACAGAAAGGAATGAAGGAAAGAAAGAAAGAAGCCTTTGAAAATCTTGGCAGTCAGTCCATTGTGAAGCTGTAGGGAAATTACCTCTCATATACTCTCGGTGAAAAAGAAAAATGATGCAATCCCTATAGAAGGGAACGTGACAATATTAATAAAGCTACGGACATACTTGCCCTTTGACCCAGCAATCCCATTTTTTAAAATTTCCCTTAAAATACCTCTCTAATGATTACAATATGAAAACATCCACAAAAGTTTTCCTTGTGGTATTATATATAATAAAAGAATTATTGGAAATTATCTAAATGCTCGTTCACAGGAATATGATGAAATAAATAATAATGTCTCCGTGAGATGGAGGGCTATAAAGCTACAAGAAGGATGAGTTCATATATCAGTTCCATATGAACTGAAGTAGAGTGAGTGATAACTATAAACTAAAAACAAAAAATAGGCAGATTTTATAGTATACCTTTTACATAGAAAACAAGGGGAAATGAGAATACAGAATACATGTAATACACACATATACTGTTCGTTGGCTGATTTTTCCAAAACACAAGATGGTAAATTAGGAACTAAAGTTTACCTCATGGGGAGTGAGTAGGAGCAAGGTAAAAAGGATTAGGAAAGGGAGGAAATTCTGAGTGTGCTTTTTATATTGTTTTGAATAGTTATTATTTTATGTATTTAAAAATAAGTAAAATCAATAGGGAAGAAAGGAAATATTTTACATTTTCAAAACACAAGCAAAATAAATAATAAAAATATCTAAAGTTGAATAAATATAGCCCTAACTATATATCAAAGTTACAACATAATTACACAGAAAAAAAAATCCAAGGAACTTTGGAACACAGTACTGTGGATGACCACTCTGAGTGGAATATATTATAAGGTAAGGACAAAAATAACTGCAAAGAAATCTTGAACTTTAAGTTTTTGTTGGTAGTTATATTGATTTTGAAATCTGGTAACTACTTTTGTATTGTCGGATTAGGCAAGTTCTTCCTATCAGGGTTTAAAATAATAATATTAAGTAGAAGAGGGGGATAATCTTTGACATTAGATTAGAATTGAGGATATCACTATAAATTTGTGGTTATGTTTGATAAATGAATTATTCTATTTTCCATCACTGTGATAAAATACATGATGCTGTGTAATGTATAAAGAAAAGAAGTTTATTTAGCTCATAGTTTTAGAGCTAAATAAAAAATCCAAAGTTTGGAAGGTCCATGATTCAGTCTCTGGTGAGGGCCCTTTAGCTGTGCCACATGGCAGATAGCTTCATGGCAGAGTGTGTGTGTAAGGGAGAGATCTCCTGACAAGATAGAAAGCCAGAGAGTGTTGAAAGCCTTGTCTTGCTCTTTCATGGCAATCCCTGTGTTGGAAACTAACTAGGGTACACAAGACATGTGACAATGCTCAACCTCCCATATTGTCACATGGGAGACCGAATTTCCTACACATGAATAACTTCCAAATCATGGCTGTGTGTGTGTGTGTGTGTGTGTGTGTGTGTGTGTGTGTGTACGTGTGTGTTCTCAGCTTTCTTTACTATACTATCCCAGAAATAATGACAGCCCAATCTCAATGAGAAAAACCTAACTTTGTGAGTTGAATTGTGTCCCCAAAGAGATACTTTAGAGTTCTAACCCCCAAGTACTTTTGAGTATGACTTTATTTGGGAATAGTCTTGGCAGGTGTGAGCAAGTTAGGGTGAGGGCATACTGGATTCTGATGGACCCTAAGTCCAGTGACTGGTGTTATAATAAGGCCATGTGAAGACACGCAGAAGCAAGACTGCCACATGAAGACGGATGCAGAGATCCCAGGGAGGCCAACACAAGCCAAGCATTGCCAAAGATAGTCAACAGCCTCGAGGAATTAGGAAGAGGCAAAATTCCATCCTTCCCCAGAGGCTCCCGAGAGAGCTTTGTCCTCGTGACCCTGATTTCCCACTTTCAGTCTCCAGAACTATGGCAGAATAAACAACAACGTTGCTTCAAGTCACTCTTATATGGCACTTTGTTATGGCAGCCCCTGGAAACTATGCCTGGCAATCAAATTTCTAAACCCCATCTGACAAAAGAATCGGGCTCCTTGAAAAAAAAATATTCTGGTGCCACTTAGTCTGAGGCATCAAAAATACTAAGTAAACCTGAAACACTTAGTGTGCCCCCAAAAAAGCAAGGACTACTTGAAAATGGTGGGAGCATGACAAAAAGACAAGAAGCCAACCCAGTGAGGCTCTCATTGGCCAAATGTGGAGTTATTTGAGCATTAAAAAGAATAAGGAAAAGTGATTGCCTAACATGAGTCCAGAGAGTAACTCAGAAGAAACTCTGTGGTGATGGAGACATTCTGTATCTTGACAGAGGTGTCGAGTTCCATGGGTGTGTATACTTGTCAAACTCATCTCACTGTATGCTTCTATCTAGATGCTGCACTGTATGTAAATTAAATGTTTTTTAAAAGGAACAGTGATAATAATGGACCACAACATGTTGAATTTTTTAAAAATTCACGAGTCCATAATGATAGTAAAAAACAAGAGTTGGAAGAAGATAAGCTCTTTTACCAAAGAATGCTAACTAGCAATGTAGTAAGCACTATAGGCTGAGCAAATCCCCATTTTTCAACCCCAGATGTAAATATTGATTCAGGCCAGGATAATCGATGCACGCTAAAATGAAGTGAATGGATTTTGGAGACCAGTATGTTCAACTAGTCTCAAAGTACCAGTCAGGTGAGAGGAAAGGTATCTTTGCAACGAAGAATTCCAGCAGACACTGAGAGCCAAGCAATCAGATTCAGCATCTCCAGTAATGGGACAAGTTGACATTGTATACCTCATGGTGTGATGCTAAAAAGTGAGGCTCTCATTGGCCAAATGTGGAGTTTATTTGAGCATTAAAAAGAGTAAGGAAAGGTGATTGCCTAACATGAGTACAGAGAGTAACACGGAAGAAATAATGATAGTAGAAAACAAAAGTTGGAGGATGCAGGATGCAGCCCCACCTGGAGATCTCACCTACCAAAAATGCTAATCTGAATCTAATCATGAAGAACCATGCAGACAAATCAAAATCATCAGGCATTCTTCAATGTCATAAATGACCAACAGAGGAAGGGAAACTGCTCTCAATTAAAAATTATGAAGACAAAATAAACTCAGTACAAAGATTGATCATTGATTGGATAATGAAAAAATACTAAAAAAGTCATTCTTAGGACAATCATGGAAATTTGAACATAGCTTAGATATTAGATAAAACTATGTTGTGGTGTCTTTGTTAAATGTCCTAAGTGTATTAATTAAAATGTAGTCATATAGGGCCTAAGGTTGTGGCTCAGTGATGGAGTATGCATCTTACATGTGTGAGGCACTGGGTTTGATCCTCAGCACCACATAAAAATAAATAATGGTATTGTGTCCATCTACAACTAGAAAAATATTTTTTTAAATGTGGTTATATAGAATAACACCATTTAAGTAAAAAAGAGATAGAGAAAAGAAGCAAACATGGCAAAAAAAAATGTTAGTAATTGGTCAATCAACGTGAAGAGGATAAGGGTATGTATTTTACTATTTTTTTTCCAATGGTCAATTTAGAATGTTTCAAAATAAAATACTGGGGAAAATACTATACTTAATGGAGAAATATTTTTTGCATTCTAAGTTTATGCATTTCTTCCTGCAGAGTATCTTTTTACATCTATCACTTTGTCACTGCAATGACTCTAGTTTGCAATCCCGTCATATTTCATGAGGATCACCAGAAATGTTAACATCATAGTTTACAAGCCTCTTTCTTCCTCCTCCCAAACCATTTTTTTCTAAATGGAGTGTTTATGAAGACACAACTCTGCACAAATTTTTCCAATAGGTCCAAGTTTTCCTGGGGCTAAATTCAAAACCCTTTAGTCTAGCAGTTTCATTAATTCTGAACCTGTATTTCAAATTGCTGGTCTGACATCTCCATGTGAAACCTGCAATAGCGTCAAACGTAACTCAACCAGTACAGAATCTGACATCTCCCCCTCCAAACCTAATTCTCCTGTTATACTTCCTATCTAGGCACAACACTTCCCTCTAAGCCCCCTGGGCAGGTCCTCTCATGATGAGCGTAAGTTTCTGCCCATTCTTCATACCCTGCAAACAAGACCTGTTATTTCCTTAAGGTCTGTTGCATTCATCCCCTTGTCCATCTCTCACCTTAGGCTTTTAGCATCTCCAAGCTCTGATCTGCTGCCTGCCTACCACATGGCCTCTCCCTGATGTTCTATAGTATACATTAAGTGATTATCATCTCATGATTAGAGACAACAAGGAAGTAAAAGACCCTGACCCTATTACCCTTTTGATCTCTCATATTCTCATCAAATAGGCTCAGGAGACATGCCTCTAAGAAAGAAAGAATAGCAAGGCAGTTAGTTGTTGCTCAAAGCCTTGGAGGAGAAATGTGGTGCAGAATTCACTGCCTCTTTACCTGGGCCCCAAATGCACAGTGTGCCAAATGCCAAGAGATAAGAACAAAGGCATTAAACAACAAAAACTCAGTCTTACTGTCCTATTTAGTTCCCATTTTAAAAAGCAGGGAGCAGAAATATGGCTGGAGTTTTCTAGCTATTTGAAGAGCACAGGCTTTACCTGCCTCTAAATCATGTCTGGCTGTAACATGTCTAGCATTCATGGTGCTGCTATGGACACAGCAAGAAGCACTATTGCCCATGTGGACACCTATCCCAGCTACAAGGGTTTAAGCAGACACTCCAGAGCAGGGGTTGGTGAACTATGCCCCATGGGTCAAATCTGGCCCATGACCTGTTTTTTTATAGCTTACCAGTTAGGAATACCTTTTACCTTTTCAAAGAGGTATTATAAATATGTATACCATATATATCATAAACATAAGAATATATATCATATGCACAGTATATATTCACCCAGAGACCTTACATAACCTAAAATATTTACTATCAGGATTTTCATAGAAAAGTTTAAAGACAGACAGCCATGAATTTGAATACTATTTCTGCCTTTCAATAACTGTGAAGCCATAAAAAACTACTGAACTTCTTGTAGTCTCAGCTTTCATTTTTGGATACATGGGTGAAATACCTACATTTAGGATGTTGTTAATTAACAGAACAAATGTTTGCAATTTACTTAGTATACTTCTTGATACATAAGTACAATACGATTGTTACTTATAATTCTAATAGAGAAAATAATTATTACTTAAAACAATCACACTTGCCTTTTAAGAAGACATAATACATATGAAAGAGGATAGAAATCTCTATATGGCTCCATTCCCCTGGCTGAGATTAATGGGAGCGGATGAAGGAAGAAATGGAAATTTCAAAGCTTCTGCCAATTATTCTAGGCTGCCAAAGAGAGGAGTTGAAATATGTAATCTACTATTTAGCAGAGCACATCAATGAGTCTTTGCATATATAAACAGGGGCTCAGAGCCGAGTGAGTGAAGTCAGGGGCGGGGGGTAAGTTGATCTACATGATGAAGAAAAGAGAACTGAGTTTGATAGAGGGAATCAGGCTTTCAGCCCATTCATGATGGCAGATTGAGCACATGATAAGATATTCCTCTTTCCTGAATTCATAGAAATACTAGAAAATGCAAAAATAGTAGAAAATTAAACACATGCAAACTCATGTTTAAAGGAACAGAATGCTAAGTAGAAAATGAAAAGACACCCTAAAAGGAAGCAGAAAAGTTTAATCCATGCACCATGTAGGGAAATTAGGGTGGCCTTTCTAGTGTTCCTACCAATCAGCTATTAGAACATCATAATGATAGATACTAATGTGGGTCAATGATCAGATCACAAAACCTGAGCCCAGTCTCCCACTGTTCTGTCCAAATCCTGCACATCTTATTGGCTGAAAAAACCAAGCCTGAAGTAGGTGGCCATCCAGGATCTTTCACTGAGCAAAATACAACACAGAGAGAAGGACAGGGAGCTAAGAAGGGGGCACAATCGATTTTTGAAGGACCACTAGACATTTTAGCAACACTAACTGCCTAGAGGTGGTAGTCTAGGTAGAAAGTCCACTGAACACCCCACCTTCATGCTTAGGGTTGGACAGAAGCATCAGGGATATGTGGGGTACCAGGGTGTAAAATGCTAGATCCCTAATGGCATGGGAGTGGGGTGGGGTGTGCTTCCACCTTAATAAACAAACCAACAAACAAATGGGAAAGTGATATCAGTCTTAGAGTAAGAACAGACTTTTTTTGGTCTGACAAAAATAGTCCCGTAGAGTCAAAGGGGCCTTACACTTAGCTGATAGTCATATAAAAGAAACTCTCAAAGAGTTTACATTGCTTGCAGATAAAAGAAAAGAAAAGAAAAGAAGAAAAGGAGGAGGACGACGACGATTTGGCATAATAGAAAAAGGAAGGAAAAGGGAATTCCTAGCAATTATTACCATTGCCTATGTGTTCTAGAGAGACAAGGATCAGGATTAAAGGTAAGACCACTTGAGCTATAACATCCATGTTAATGGCAAGAGGAGAGGAGACTTTTTGGTGATCAGCATCATAATAGATGTAGTAGCTGATCACTGAGAAGACCAGTGAATGAACCCATTATCCATAATCCAGATGTCATTTTTCAGGATATGGAGGAGGAAATAAGCAGGCAATCTTGTTAATGACCTCATAAGGGGCTGCCAGCCCATCTCACTAGAGAGAGGCACCAAAACCCTTCTAGTCAGGCCTTCAACTCATTGGATGAGCTTCACTCACATGGGAGAGGGCAAGCTGCTGTACTCAGTACACCAATTTGAATCTTAGTATCATTCAGAAACAACCTCACAGAAACACCCAGACATATCTGGACATGGCTTAGCCCAGTCAAGTCAACACATAAAAATGACCATCATATTTAGGAAAAGCAGCATCAATTAGCCAACCACAGTAAAAAAAAGGAAGCTCCAAAAGCTACCGTTCTTTTTAATTAGCCATATCATTGTCCTGTATTTAAAAGAATAAAATCAATAAAAATAAACAAAAAGAAAGATAATTAGCCATATCAGGAATTGAAGGGTAAAAAATGGTCAAGACTTCAAATGATTCTCCTCTGCAAAGACTCATTCCACTTATTGTCCAAAAGAAGTCATTAAAAAGTAAAAATCTAATTTTATACATTTCCCAATCTAGTGGCCCTCAGTCCAAAGGAGGAGCCCTGTTAGCCAAGACCTAAGTAAATGCTATGCACTGACATGGGACAAACTGGAAAAGCCATAGGATAGTTTGCTCAGTTATAAACAATCCTGGAAGCACTTAGCAAAGCAAGGCACAATTGATGTGACTGGTCATCAAACATCTGTAACAGGAAACATTGCTCTTCTTGGCAAAGGTTACCAGCAGAAGCTCATAGACAAATCAGGCATGAATTAACAGTGATCTTTCTGCCTGCCCTCCAAAAGGAGACATCACTGATTAGAAGCAAACATAACAACCAAAAATGGAGCAAAACAAAGAAAAAGCAGAACATCATAACTTAGGTAGTGAAAAACACCACCACAAGTGGTCAGAATTTATGAGGATGGGAGATTGGGAGATAAAGTGCCAATGCTTGCCTGGATGTCAGAGGCACTGGGGGGTTTGAGGTAAGGACTTCTAGGTGCTATTCAGTCATACTTCTCATGCCCAGGGAATGAACGAAGCTTCCAAAGAAACCAGCCACCAAGTGAGAGCTAAAGAACACTGTCCTCTGATAGCACTGCTAGACTAGTGCTCCTCCTGCATCCTCTAGGGTGGCTCTGTGAGGGCCTTTCACACACTGTGCCTACTGAGCAACTCACTTCAGTGATGACCATGTGGTGACAATGATGATGGCTGATATGATTGCTTTTGTTGTTAAAATAGTTATCATTTATTATTTGGAAAATTCTAGAACTGAGAGCAAGCGATGGAGCCAGCCTCCTAAGCACACATCTTGGGGAAGTGAAAAGTTTTGGAAGTAGATACTATCTATAGGACTGTAATATAAGTTTACCATATTATTTGAGAATAGTCAGTTTTATTATAGAATCACAGAATAAAACTGAATGGATGCAACTCCTAAGAAGACCATGTGAAATAACAATGCAGAAATGATAGCACATAACTTCCTAGGCTAGGTCATTAAAGATGGTGCACTCTCTTGAAGTGATAGGAAGATAGCCGCTATGTCACGAGGATATGGGAGCAGCTGAAGAAACCCAGGGTTCCTGCCATCCGCTGGTACCAACTTGCCAGCCATGTCAATGACACCTTGGAAATGGATCCTCCAGTCCCAGCAATGCTTTCAGATGACTGTAGCTCTCGGTGACATCATGACTATCACCTCATGAGGAACCCTGAGCCAGAATCACCCAGCCCAGCTGTTCCCAAATTCCCATAACCACAGAAACTGTGAGAGAGGGGGGAAAATTGTGAATTGTTATTTTAAGCTGCAAAGTTTTAGGGTAATTTGCTACACAGCGATGGATAACCAAAGCTAACGGAGACAGAACGCAAGTAGCTTATGAGCAAAACACATAAGATGTGTGAAATATAGATGATGAGTAAGCAAGTAGCTTGTGAGACACAGGAAGAATTCGCAAGAAATGCTAAGTATAGATAATAAGCTGGTGACCTATAAGACATGCTAAAGAGATGTAGAACAAATGGAATGTAAGACGAAAGAAGCAAGTCTGTTAGTTACAGAGAGAAAGTTATGGAGTGAATGAGTCATGAGCATGATACCTCTGGGCTAGAAGATTTATCACCCTTAAATCAGCTACCCATTGGTTGACACTCATATTGTCTCATTTTGGCCCTTAGTGCTCTATATGAGAAATACAAAGTAACAATCGTGGCTGGTAGGCAGGAAAATTGGCAAGCCATAGCTTGTTCTTGCCCCTGTGTTCCTACTATTGGAGAACAAATGTACCATGTTGGTTGGAGAGACCTTCTAAGTACTAGGCCTTTGTGCCCAAATCTCAAGTTCCTCATCAGCTGGGAGGAATGGATGGTGCTGCAGAGGGGAGGGGACACAGGAGCCTAGTACAACCTGGGATTCAAGAGGATGATCCTTCCACCTGTGCCCTCTTCTTACATGAGTTCACCCACTTTGTTTCTCTCCCATGGGTTTAGCAAACTAAATTACAAGTACTTCAATTTGATCTGTGAGCCATTTTGTTCTGAAACCTTGGAAATATCTTACCTAAAAGAACAATAGAATACTTATAGGCTGCCATCACACATGACAAAGACGTTGGGGAAGTCACTTCACTGCTGAGGCTCAGCCTTCTCATTTAACATAAACTAGAGCTAAGGCTACACACTCACACTCAGCCGTCATATAGAACAAACCCATACCATTAGGAGGGAGGGCAGTGTGCCAGGCACAAGGTGGCGCTTCCCCCTGAGTTGTTCCTTCTGTCTTCATGTGACTGGCCCTATCTCTGACCTCAGCCACACCATTAGTTAAAGGGTCTTATGATACTCACCTTCCAGAGTTCCTATGAGAATTACCTACAGTCACATTTCTGAATGCACTGAGCATAGGTTAATGCCAGACGATGATCAATTCATTTAAAGTTTGTCTTCTTTACCCTACAAATAATAATTTAAAAAACATAACAGCTACCTTGGTAAGTATAATTTTTAAAAATGTGGGAAATCCCTCCATCTACCCCACCTCCACCCTCAGGTCAGCTCCCGCCCACTCCCCAGCCTCCCAACCCTTTGAAGGTTCAGTGCTTTGTTCTTTAAAGGAGAATTACAACTCATCCTAGAGGGAAAAAAACCCTAATGACTTAAATTCACCCTAAGACACAAATGACTAACAATAGATCCTTGCTCAGAGAGAAAGATTTTATAGGGAAAGGGCGGAGAGAGTGAGAAGGCAAAGTTCAGAGCAAGGGCACTGGAGGTGAGAGAGGAGAAAGATGGCCAGGAGGAAGGCCTTTCCAAAGGCCATAACCCAGACCTGAGCCCTTTGGATCTGTCCAGAACAGCTAGAGGGCCCCTCCCTCAGAAATCCAGCCTTTTTGGAAGACATGCAGCCCCCTCCAGAATGCAGGGGCCAACCAGAGTAAATAGAGCACACACTCTAGGAAAGGGAGCTAGATGAGGTGGAATCACCTCTGAAAGGAAGGGTCACCTCCTCCAACTCCCTTAGGGCTTCTCCTTAGCTCTCAGGACTAGAGAAGAGGCTTGTGGGATTTGCAACTCAGACCAAAAGTGACCCTCCAGAGTGGGCTTCAAGGCAGTGGAGGGAGATGGCACAACATAGGAAGATGCTTATCAGAGAGAGTCAAAGGTTTGGATTTCACACTTTGGCTTATTGGACTGTCCCTGCACAAATCACATAATGTCTCCATCAGTCACTGGGCCACAACCTGCAAAGCAGATTTACCTAGAAACTGGCAAAGATCAAGCCTTCCTACCCCTCGGCCCCATGGTCCTGAGTGCTGGGAGACCCATTGAGGGTGCTCTGAGGGGAGACAGAAGCATCCCTGTACAAGCATTGCTGGTTAACTGCCTAAACAAGTCTCAGGAGAGAGAGACCTGGCTTCCCAAGGTTGCAATCATTCTGTAAGTTTGTGATTCATTTTGTATCATTCTCAGTATTTGCTTTCATATCTAAGATCATGTTTGTAATTTTGTTTTCATTTTATTACAGCCCTCTCTTCCCACTTGTACTAGCTTTAGATCCCATCAAGCTTGGATTCACCCTCAAGAACCTCAGAGGGTGGCTTCATGGATTAAAAGAAGAAGCCACAAAAATTAAAATAAAACAAGCCATTCGCTCCCAGGAATCTAGAAACACATGCTTATTACGTCTGATGGGTGTCCCTGCAGCACCTGCCTACTCACGTGAGGTGGGGCCGGAGGGGAAAGACAGACCAGGGAGCCTCCCCCCCACCCCAGACACAGACTGCAGAGCTGGCAGGCAGCCTTGTGCTCTCCAGCCAGGGCCCCCTGGTCAGACAGGGCCAGATGATGTAGTGACTTCATTCCATGGATAAACATCCAATTCAACTTGCCGGAGGCCCCCAGCCTCGGATTACTGTTGACACAAAGCAGATTCCCTTTCTCCAAACCACTGTTTATATTTTGGCCAAGTGTCCTACATAAATCTCAAATCCAACCACCAGACTCTCTGGCTGCTACAAAAATGACCAAGACCAACTAGAAAAATAGCCTAATAAGGAGTTTACAGCAAGAGTTGGGGTATCTCCATCTAAAAGGCCACCTTGAGGGCAAAGCCCAGGACAACCCTATCCTGAGGCTCTCCAAAGCTGGAGGCCAGAACAGGGTTGGAAGCTGCTTCAGCTAGAATGGAGGTTGTTTTAAGGAACCATGTCTCAACCTGGAGACCAGGACTGTAACACACAGATTCAATTTAAGCAAGGTCCAGAGAACATTCTCAATTCCCAGTTCAATAGTCCTAGGAAATATGAAGACTTGGTTCCAGTTCAGACTCGCTCTTTGATAGGGGTTTTTCAAAAGAAAAATAGATGACAAACTTTGTAATAGCTATGTGGTTCCATAAATTAATATCAGGGTTTGGTTCCAAGCTCAGCGCAATTGTGTGGTAAATTGTGGTTTGGGGTTCATGGTCTGGCTGAGTTCCCTGATTTGGAGGCCTCAGAGCCTGCAGAGCTGTGGCTTGACAGGGCCAAGGAGAAATCTCTTCCTTGCAGCAGGAGCTAACTTAACCCCTGAATCCATTCATCTTGACTATGCAAGGGGCTATGCAGACACACCCTAGCTATAGCTTTGATACATGGGCCTATATTTCTTTTCTGCCATTGTCCTGCATAGCCTTGTCCAGAGTAGCTGTTCTTTTTAAAAAATAATTAAAAAGAGTGAGAGTGATTTTGGGGGAATGAAGGAGGGGAGAAAGCATCTTTATGTTTGGATATTCTGGACTTGATTATAAATCCTAGAGCTTGTCAGCTCGGCAGGGACTTGTTTCTGTAGGCTCCCCTTTCTGCAGGATTAACTGACTACTGCCATCTAGTGGATTTGGAGGCCTTTGATCATCTAATTCCAAAGATATTGGGCGTTGATCTTAGGAAAAGATATACTTAATTAGGACAGCAGATCTTTGGGTGGCCTGTAGGTAGGATTATAGATCAATCACCCTGGGATATCTCCCTGAGCAAGTTCTCTTCCTTGACATAGATTCAAAGAGAAAAGAGAAAAAAATATCAGTGCCTATGGGTCATCAACATTCTGGCGCTTATTTGGCAATTGACTCAAAACTGCTAGTCTTACAAAAACTAGTGAGAGAGCTGTGAAAGCATCTTCATAGCTCTATTTCAGCTGTTCATGCAGGCTGATGCAGTGGCCAGTCTGGACCTGGGATGTGACTGGAGAGAATGAAAGAAGCCCTCAGCTCAGAGCAGTAATCCATCTCCCCGCTTAGCCATCCTCAAACAGACCCTGCCATTCTGTCCAGGTAGCCCCCAGGGGTCAGCCCCAGGCAATGGGTACAAACAGTCCTTCCCTGGAAGAGGGATGGGGAGTGGACCCCAGAAATTCTGCTCTGGTGGAGTTTCTGATGGCCTGGTAGTTGTTTTAAAGACAGACGCATAAATGTTTGGGGATAGAGCATGTCAGAGAATTACAGATCTATAGTTTTCCGGGAGCTTAAGAAACAAATGAGATTAACTCTACAAGGAATTAGCAAGTGTGCCTAAGTTAGTTTTTAAGATGGATGGGAAACTTGGTATGATCCAAAATATTTAAGTTGACAACTTCAAAGGAACACACACTAATTACCCAAGTCATTTGCATGAAGTCTGAAAAAAAAATCTCTTTTTCAGTTAGTTGTTAAAAGAGTTTCATTTTCTCCCAGATCACAGCCCAAACCCTTCCCCTGCTCATGAGGCCATGAGGCTTTATCCAAAGCTAGGAATGGACCCAAATCATGGCTCTTTCTACCCACCATTGCTTGAGGCTTCAGTTTCTCCGGAAAATGAAGGTGTGGGGTTAATGACCCCTCAGAGCTCTTCCAGTTGAATTTGAATTTTTCAAGCTTATGAATTTTTATTTATGAGGTCTACGCAAGTTTTAGCTAAAGTGTGCTCCAAGTCGGGGACACCCAAGCACAGAGTCTTCAACCATCACCCAGAGGAGCATCTCATCCTGAAAGGGAGGCTGTTGCACTTGCATACCAACTCCAGCAACCACCAGGTGAGGCGTGTTACAGCGATTTTTGTAGAGTGGGCCTCATGTTAAGACAGCCTACCTAGGCCTCAGCCTGCCTGGGATTCATTTTGTGACCTTAGTGAGTCATCCATTCACTCAGACACTTTCCATACCTAAAAAAAAAAATCACAATAACACCCCTATCCTATCTTCCTCTTAAGGTAGTTGGGAGGGGAAAACAGGCAAGAAATACTTTCTTTAAAAGTTTGGTATGAATTTACCATACTGTTTTTGTGTTTAGGTTAGGTTAAATCTATTTAATATTATAAATCTCTTCCAGATGACACCCATCAAACAAACATCCAAACAGCCCTTGTCTGAAGGACTACAGAATTTGCTTTTGGAGGGAGGGGAGAAGCTTGGCCATGGCTGCGATAAATCAGTCCCTCGAAACAACAGGGATTCCCTGGACCTTCTTTGGTCTGTTTCTCCCAGTCCTTGGAGGCTGGTTGGCTGCAACTGGAGCTGGGAGGTACAGGTGGAAGATGCCCGAGGAGCCAGGAGCACAGTTGCTTTCAGTGGGTGGTAATGAGAAAAGACGGACCTCACATTTTCTCCTGGAAGATCTGATACTGCTTCTCCTCCTTCACCATAAACCTCCCATGAAAGTGCAGAGGACAGAAAAGCCTGAGACGTGATTCATAATTGTCAATAACATTTGTGTCGTTTTGATGCTCTAACTCTATTACGTTAATTGCTTTCCTCTCTACACTTTATTTTAAGGTGAACATTAATTGATTCCCAACTGTAATCACAATTATGGTGAGTTATCCTGATTAATGGAAGATGTGATTAATAGGTAGAAGGTGCAACTGCTTCTTCTTACCCAGGAAAAGATGATATATGTTATTATGGCTTCACTGTAGGCTATATTTTCCTCAGGAATTCAGAGCTAATGCACAGCTATGAATCACCAAATTCCATGGTTTTTTCTCTCCAGTTGGCTGGATGCAACTCCCATTTGGCCTCGACTGTGTCTCCTTGTCCATTGAAGCACAGGTTTGCTTAGGGAATTCCTGTTCCAGAACCCCAGAGTTCAAGAGAGAAAAAAGAGTTGCTAGCCTCTCAGCTCTCAGTTCTGAACTCTGAATCCTGAATCCTAGTGCAGTTAAGATGTAAGGCACCAGACACACTCACTTAGGGCCAGCCCCAGAAAGGGCATTGAAGTAGGCAGAGGAGGAAAATGTTAGTCATTTGTGTACTGGGGTACCTGGCTTCATACCTGACACATGGTAGATATTCACCACACGTATCTGAAAGGGAGAGTGGGTAAATGAAGTTGATCTTCTTTTCCTGTTAGGAGCCTTAATAATCCCAGGGTTCTGGGTCCTAATTACCCTATTGTATTTCTGGACTCCCCTTTTGGCCCCAGCCTGGTTTTGAAGAGGATTCCCTTCTCCAAATCTCTTTCCTTATACCTGAGCTCCCCTGTCCTTCATCTGGCTCTCATAGTGCCTTGCTGCGGGGGAGGGGAGCTCAGAGATGCACCCACTGGCATGACAGCTGATGCTGAGGAATGAACTCTCCCCAGGAACCTTGCAACTGGAACCTTGCCTTCTCCTTTTTATCACTCCAAAAGAAGGCACTCCAGTCAAACATTCTTCCCAGCCTCATCTTCAGCGTCCCCTCCTGCCATCCTCTGTCCCTTTTCAACACAAGTCACAAACATCCTATCATCTATGAGGCCAGGGGCATCTTCTGTACAAGACAAGTTTCAGCTGTTGGAAGGGACTAGAAGACTTGCCTTGATGCAGCAATGCATGCCCAACACAGGGGTTGTCCTAATAGTATTTACTTAGGGTGGCTGAGGGCCTCCCATGGAGAAGTTCTGTGGCATAATTTCCAGTTTGTGGCACTATCAGCTATTGGTAGTGTCCTAACTTCACACTCATGTTTGCTTTCCATAGTTTCTATCATCCTCCTGGGGAGAGTCTGTTCATCCATCAGAATTTCATTTACTATCAGGTCTTTCCGTCCAGGAGGAATGTACTTCCCCATCCCAGGCCTGGGAGGGCACCCAGCCACATCTCTATGTGACTCCACACTGCTCAGTAGCATCACAACTTTGTAGCCCTGACATTGGCTGTCCCCTGCAATGCCAGTCACACCCTAATGCACCTACCAAAGACAGCCAGCAGAGGAGAAGTGAGGGCTGAAGTCCAGTCCTACTCTGTATACCCAAGCCATGCTTTCTGGCCTGGGTTTAGATCCACCTGAAGGAAGGGAGCCTTTTTCTTCCCACAACAGCTCTTCCCTTAGCTTGACCGAACCCCACACTAGTTGAGTCAGACCAGAGGTGCATGGCTTCCTGTAGAACCCAAAGACCCTGATGTGAGCTCAGAGCAACCTGTTATGATACGACAGGCATGATTCTGTTGGTACAACCATCTGGCCTGATCTTGGCTACCTTACGTTTTTGTAAATAATCTGTCGCACTTAGAATTTTTGGAAAATTTGTTTGTAGACCTTAATGAAAATGTCATGGGGAAGAAGACAAAAAGTTTTGCATCTCAAACACAGTCAGAAACAACCTCACTGATCTACATAGCCCACTGTATCCTCCCCAAGGTCTACTCCTGTGAGGGGCAACCAGGTCCTTGCCTCCTGGCCCAGCCCCTAGCAGCAGCACCTCCTGGCCCTTGTCCAATCTTCTTCTTCCTAGCCCCCCCCCATAAAGACCCCTCCTCCCTATACCCATCCTTCAATCCAAGTCCACATCACCTCCTACCTCAAACTTGCCAACTCTTCCATCATAACTTGGCAAACAAGCTTTGGCCACTGGAGTCTCCCCTGGTTCCCCACTTTACTATTTACCTTCCCATGTACCACCTCTGAACTAACAATTACAAGTCAAAAAAATACCCTTCTGTTAAAATTATGAGTTATTCTACCTACCAAAATGTGGATTGCATGAGGGCGTGGGTTGTGCAACATTTAGCCTTTGTCTGCCTTGTCTGTCCCAGCTTCAAATGCCACATGTTGGCCATGTGACTTGGGTCACTTCACTCCTCTGAACATCAGTTTCTTCATCCATCAAATAGAGGCAATAATCATGTCCACTTCAGAGTGATTGCAAGGACTGGATGAGATGATGCATGTAAGCATTAGATGTTAGGTTTTATTATTATTGGATTATTAGAGGTGTTAGTATCATAACCATTAAATTGGACTGTACTCCCCCCAAGGCTAGCAGTTGTCTTCACACATGGGGTGGTATTAAGTTCATCCCTATCTTCCAACCACGATTAACCCACCAAAAGTATTCAAATGCCTTCTTGTGGGAAAAAAATCATGCCAGATATGTACTTATATATTAGACACAGGAACTGCTTTTTCCAAATCCAGATCCCATATCTTGCCCACATGTGTCACTTTAGTCCCAGGCTTGTACGTTCTAAGGATCTGTGGTTGCTGGGTCTTTCTTCAGCCTCAGGGCCTTGCTGCTCTTAATTGGTTCAGTTTCAAAATAGCTCAGGCCTTCCAGGCAGAGGAAGCTGGAGGCTAGGATCTGATGGACACCTAATAGATGTGTGTGGGCATGTGTATATGTAAATATTTAACCACCTCAGAAAGAACTGAGACTCTGAGAGATGTACATGTGCTGGAAAGATTATGTTACAAGTCAGGGCCTTCAGCAACAGCCTTGCTCTGAAGCTGCCACAGAGACAGGAGGCACATTTTCAATTTGGTTCAGTTCAACAGACTTTTATTCAGCATCTACTAAGTGTCCAGCATGGTGGCCTACAGTTCAATGGATACAAAATGTGTACCCTGACTTGTTACAATAATGCTGCATAAACAAAACACCTGAGATTTCTTCCCCAGCTATCTGGAGTCAGCCGGGCCCTATGCTCTGGGTATTTTTTATTCTC
The DNA here is from genome assembly GCF_052094955.1 of Ictidomys tridecemlineatus. Lineage (NCBI taxonomy): Eukaryota > Metazoa > Chordata > Mammalia > Rodentia > Sciuridae > Ictidomys > Ictidomys tridecemlineatus. Next base: position 96,080,757 of record NC_135480.1, on the reverse strand, counting down.
TGCAGACAGATCGATTCCTCCAGGAAGGTTCTTTATTTGGGTCATGGCAGAGAGGACAGCCCAAGCCTAGTCTCACAAGCCTCTGCTTCACCCTGTCTTCTGAGTTCCTCTGGCCAAACCAGGTACATGGTCAATCCCCAAGTTCAAGGGCAAGAAGATCTACTCCACTGACCTGAAAGCTAGAACACAGTCAAGGTCAACAGCTAAGGGCAGGAGTTGGGGGGGATGTATGTCACTGGTGAGGTGCTCATGGAGAGTGAATGCTTCTGCACAGTAATCCAATCTCCCAGGAGCTCCAATCATGATTCAGTGTAACATAGAACTTCAACTGAAACCTGAAAGTGAGTTGAGGCTTTGCCTAAAAGAAGTGATTGAGCACAAATGTGATTGTCCTTGCTGTTGTGCGGGTTGCCTTTGGAGCGGGCAGGATGGGGAGGAAGCAGGAGGATCGCCCAGAGCTGGTGTTTTGATCCTTTTCAGGATCTCTAAGATGTGTCAACAGCAGACTCTGGTTATACCTCCAAGTTCTCAGGCAATGAGGTCGCTCTTTGAAGCTTTAGTTCTCATTGAAAGTGTTTGTCTTATCCTTTCCCATTGTAAAATAACCCTCTTTGATGGTCTTAATGGAGAATTTGTGGCCTGGGGTTCCTGAAAGTAAGTGGAAAGCCGAATGGAAGGTCTGTGGTGGTTTCATTAGGTTGTTAAAGGGCCAGTCACCAAAATGGGAAAGTTGTTCCAGCCTCCACCAAAAGGGCAAAGAGGAGTTCCAGAAACAAAAGCTCCATGTTGAATCTCAGAAAAAGGCCAGATGAGATCATTAACAAGATAGTTTCTGAATCCTTATAGAATAAAGTGGTGATGCCATTTGCTATGGCCATTTTCCACTTGAAATGTCTAAGCCAAATTATCCTATTTTCTTTTGGAAAGTCTGTAGATGACAGTGACTCCCTGAATACTCTTATAGCCGAGCTAAAAATATAGGTAATATAAAAATAGGGTCAGGTCTAATAATCAGTTATTTAGAAAATATCAGTTAACACCTCTCTGAAGGCCTGCCTCTGGTAATGTGTGTGTGTGTGTGTGAGGACGCTATCCTTGGCCCTCCCCACCCAATGGTTTTATCAGTTACTTGAATAAAAATAAAAATGAGAAAGCATACTAATCAAGTTTTGGGGTGATACTATACTGGGAGGATCATCTAAAATATCATGCATAAAACCCACACTCAGGGTTAAAAGTGATAGATGGAATTTAACAGAGTCACAAATCCCCCAAATTTAGGCCCTGAAATAGTGCAGTTTATGCAAGTCATCTGTCTTGACAACAGTTCAAGTGGAAAACACCTGGGGACCTCAGAAGGGCCTCAAGGTCAATATGACAGAAGGGTGATACAGCTGCCCAGGGAGCTGGCAAACCACAGAGGCTACATTCAGAGACTGTGGGCTGCAGGCCAGAGAGAGTCAAAGTCCCACTGGGCCTAGCATTGTTCTAGGCACTTCTGTCGACCCAGCAATGACTAGGGAGGACATGACTTTCTGCCCAGCTAGAAAGGCATCCTCCTCTTCTGACCTGTTTTCTGATTTTCCCTGATGAAGGTCTACCTTTATGCATAGAAGGCATAACTTTTGACTTAGCCAATAGACACTTTATGCATTCAACAAATATTTAGCTAGTACTTATATACCAGACATCCTGTTGAATGTTGGAGGTGGGTGGGAATCAAGATAAACTCCAGGAGAGCCTGGTAATACACACACACACACACACACACACACACACACACACACACACACTACAGCGTGAAATTGCTGGAATAACGGTGTTTTCAAAGTGCTGCAAAGAAGCACATTTTTTGAGCCATCGACGTCAGTTTGATGTTTTAGAGGGAATCCATACTGAGATCATAGTCTGTTCAGAGGAAAAGACCAAAAGGAAGAGAAGTTTAGGAGGCAAGAAAGGTTGAGGGGCTGAGGAGGTGAAAACAATTTAAGAGTTTTCTTCCTTAGAGCCCCAGAAGACTCTGTGAAAGCCTCAAAAAGAAATAGAATCCGAGGAGTTCCATTCCAGCTCTAGTATGGGAGAATAATCTGACAATTACAGCTGCCAAGAATAAAATGAGCCGCCTTATCAAGCAGAGAGTCTCCTCATCACTGGGACTTTTAAACCAAAGTCTGGAGGAACATCCGCCAGGAATGTACATGTAGCCACTTACTCATTCAATGGAATATTTATTGTGTACCTACTATATCCTCTCATCTGGTTCCAGAGAACTTTGGATTACGAAGAAAAAAAGAAAAGACATGGCCCTGGATCTAAAGCACTCAACAAAGCAAATGATTTTGTGCATGACTCTGTAAGCTGCTGTGGGAACTCAGAGGATTTTATGGAAGGAATCATACATTGGGGTGGGATACAGAACCAATGACCTCTATGGTCTCTTGTCTTCTATAATTTTATGATTGTGTATAAACCATAATCTTTTTTTTGAAAAAAAAAATGTTCATTAATCCAAGAATTTTTTTGGAGTTGAACTTTGGAATCCAGGCCTCCCATGCTTTAGGGGTTAGACCCAACAAAAGCCATAATAATGATGCTTTATATCAATAAACACTTCTCTCTCCTAATCTGCTGGAGGAACTTCCCCATCTATCTATCATAACATTTAAACTTCACATCTAACCTGTACACAAGACCATGTTTAAATAGATAAGGACGTGGAAAAGCAGAAAAAACAGATGGGACTCACCTAAGTCCCAATCGTTTGCCGCAGAGCTGGTTAGAACTCAGGTCTCCCAAGTCTCATTTACTGTTCCTGCCAACAGACCATAATACATTTAGCCTTCTCCTTTGGTGGATTTTGTCCCGGAAAGTTTCTCTTTCCCTCTGTTTCCTCCCCTCCCCCCTATTCTGTTATTGCAAGCCCAGAATCTGGCAGATGAATGACCTGGCTGGTCTCCCATGTTTCCCTCTGAAATGTAGAACCCGACATCCTTTACATTTAGAATTCCAAACACAGTCACTGCTGTGTCAGAAAAATATTAACTGTTTGAGCAGTGGACCTTGCCACCAGCCCAGGAGAATGATAAGCACAGACAGAGAAAGAAAGCATTCCCTGCCTTAGCTCAGCTCTAAGGGAAGACGCATGACTGAGTTCAGGTGGCAATGCTGTTTTCAAAAAATAAATAAAGGAATTCAGAAGCCTGTGCTAAGAGCATTAGCTTTAAGGGGAAACAGCCTTCTCCAAGAGACCAATACATGTGTGCTCTGGCTTATTTATTTGGCTTTCGTTTGAGTTTGCAGTGGTAACCAATGGACAGGTCCTGAGGCCAGGGCTTCTGCAAATGCAGGGCTATTTGGGATGCCGGCAGTTCTGTTGTCATTTTATATCCTTCAGAGTGAATCACACTGACAGCCTGATAAGGCTGTTGGGTGATGGCACAAGGCACCTGTTCCGACAGTCATCCCATCAGACTGAGTAGCCGTCTCTCTCTTCACAAAGGGTTAGGCAGGGTAGGGAGGGGAGAGGACAGGGATGTGGGAAGGCGCACAGCTGCACCATCTGCTGAGGGTGTCCCATGGCCAAGCACCCTGTAGCACCTGAGCTGCTCTCCAGGCTGGTTTGGAAGTCTCAGTCCTGATCAATTGTGTGATTCATGTGATTTACTTCCAGAAACACCAGAAAGAAAACACAAGAAAATCTCCAGACTTTCATCCATGAAATTGGGATTTTAAGAAAATTCCATGAAAGGAATTTTCTATTTTGGACCATGGCAGGATCATTCAAAGATAATACATTCTTACACTCACCTCAACCTCACTTACACACACACACACACACACACACACACACACACACACACACGCAAACACACTCATGTGCACAAGCACCTTCTAATCCCCTTATCTTGTTTTACTTTACTTAAAATTTTGGAGTCAGTTATTCGCACATTATCTGTATCCCTGATAGGAAAAATTTGCTCCCTGAGGTCAAGGACTTTGTCTGTCATCCATTGCTGCAGCCCGGGTCCATAAAACAGTGACAGGCACATAGTTAGTTTTCATTAAATAACTGTTTCTTCACTTGTGGCCTGAAGTCCTATTATTGGAGATTTATTAACTTAGTTTTCAAAGACTTCAAAGTTATTAAAATGCAAACATCCCTAGAATAGCACTTTCAGCCTTAATAATAGTTCTTAGCTAATAAATTTTGAGAACAGGAGACTGCCATGACATTATGAAGCACAGATAGTTTCTAGAATTATGTTTGAGAGGAAAAGCATTATAAGGGAGGAGGACCTCAAACAAGAGGGTGAGAAACAGGAGCGGACAATGAATAAGGGCTGAGATGAGCCCTCTTGATTATTTGCCCCAGTCGGTCCTGCCTAGGATCATGATTGATTCCCACCCTCCCTAAATCCAGCATCATCAAATTCTATGTCAGCTGTGGCAGAGGGACCCTGTCCTCTCCACTCTCACTGCTGATTCCATTGTGGTGCAAGACCCCATCACTTGCCTTCCCCATTTTACCTATGTTGCTTGTTCCTTCCCGCCAACTTTCTTAAGTATCACTTTGTTCTTACTACCATGAGATAGTCATAAGGACTGCTTATCAACATTTCTGTTTCCCTCTTTACAGGCACATGATAGCCATGTGTATGTCTAGTTCTGTCCAGTGAATTCTGAGCAGAAGTGAAAGGACATCATTTCTGGGATTGAACATTTTATTGCTGATTCAAGACCTTCTATTGCTCTTTCTGGTGCAGTGATTAGTCTGAATCTCAGATTAGTCTGTCTCTGAGTGAACAGACACCCCAGTGAACCCACAATGGATACAGAGTAAAATATTAGCTTTTGTTGTTCGAGGTCCTAATAATTGGGAGGTGCTTATTACTGCAACACAACAGATCCTCCTGACTAATGTATACTGCATATACTAGACTCTACAATGTTCCTCATTACTCATTCTCATGTGTGATATAATACATGGGCTGTAGTTTAACAGGACTGAGTTTTAAGGCTTAGTTTTCTACTTACCATCAGGCAGGGCAAGCTATGCAATCTCTTAAATCTCCTTATTTGTTAAATTGGAATAATACTTTGGGTTGATGAAATGAAATAGCACAGGTATTGTGCCTGGCCTGTAGCAGCCATCCAAAAAATGTCTTCAATATGGTGGGTTCCCTCACCTCTTCCTCTTTGTTATACTCACAAACACATATTCCTAACACTGCCCCTTACCTAGCCCATCTGACCCACCTCCCACTACTCTCCCTCACAACTGATGCCCAATGGTATCAAAAGCAGAGACTCTTGCCAGGTACAGTGGTGCATGCCTGTAATCCCAGCAGCTCTGGAGGTTGAGGCAAGAGGATCGTGAGTTCAAAGCCTGCCTCAGCAACTTATTGAGATCCTAAGCAACTTAGCTAGACCCTGTTTACTGAATAAAATATAAAAAGGGGTGGGGATTTGGCTCAGTGGTTAAGCACCCCTGGGTTAAATCCCTGGTACTAAAAAAAAAAAAAAAAAAAAAAAAAAAAAAAAAAAAAAAGCAGAAATTCCCCACCCTGGCTTTATATCTGGAACTCAGTACTTTATTAAGTGCATGTGCCACTTAATAAACACTTAAATCACTCAGTAGGGCCCAGCTTTGGTTTTTTGAGAAAGCACCTCTGGTGATTTAAATCTGCAGCCAAGATGGAGAGCTCTAATCTAGGAGCATAATGCAATGCTATGAGTGTAGATTCTGTAGCCAGTTGCTTCCTGCCCTTCTGAACTATATAGCTGTGAGCTGTTTTCTCTGTCTCCATTTCCCTCTTTGGAAATGGGAATGAGAATAATGAAGCACCTAGCCCACAAAGCCTTTTGAAGCATAGCAGAAGAGTGGGTAGCATCTGCCATGTCTGGGTCATGGTCAATTCTCAATGCATGGGATTGCTCCTTTCCTTGGACTGTGCTCATCCCTGGCATGCCCCCCTCCTCCTCGAGCCCTCTCCTTCTCACCATCAGCCCAGAGCTTTCCTCTATAACTCCTTCACAGGTCTCCTTTCGCCTGTTGTACAGGGAGCATGTACCATGATTTGTCCGGGAGGATACAAGGTGCTGCTCTTCAACCTTCTAACCCCATCTCCTCAATTAGATGGGAAACTGTGGAGGAAATGGTGCTCTCCTGGTATGCCTTTTCCCCTCTATCCCTTAGGGCAGCCTGAGCAGGGTTGTGCACAGCACCATTTGCTAATTAATTGGTGACTATTGGATTCAAAGTACATCAACACCTTTAACCCAGTCATGTTCTCAGGACTGGCTCCCCATCGGGAAACTAGGCAGGGGTTAAATACAACACAGAGGAGAACAGAGGGTAACCCTCTTCTCCTCAAACCCCCCATCCAATCAGAGGAGAGAATTGAAGTTTAATTTGTTCATTCGGACTCATGGTACCGCTCCAAAGAAAGAGTGCTGCTGGGAGGATGTCATTTCTCCTTCTTCCTGATCTCTTGAGGTGAACTGAGGAACATGTCAACCAGTAGTGGACCCTCCTGGCTTTGGCCCAGGTGACCTGAGGTCCACTCTGGAAATCAGAGCCCTCCTTGCTCCATCCTGAAGGCCCTTCATATAGGGAAGGAGAGACCATGGAAACATGTAACAATTTTTGACGAATTAGGTTGGGTGTCTGAGCCTACCAAACCAGTATCTGTTTTCACTGCCTCTTTTTCTTCCATAAGAGTGGGGGACAGTGACTAGTGGTTGGGCTATTGAGAAAGAAATTTTTGGATTTCTATGATTCCTGCCAGTTACTTACACTCCATCCAGGGTCCTCAATAAATGTGAGGAGGAAGGAGAAAGGGAATTCATCCTCACACTTCCTGTGCCCCAGCTCCAGGCTCTGGGGGCTGTATATAGTTATTCACCTGAATGTATTGTCACAGTTTTGTAGAGTGGGTAAAACTGTCCCATTCCACAGATGAGGAAGCAGTTCCAGGCAGGTGAAATCTGAGCAGCTCAGAACCAAGTCAGGCATTCATGCATGTAGTGAGCTCCTCATTGTCTTGTAACATGTAAAGCTCGTCATGATGATGGCAGGGCTGGAGGAAGAAGGGTGGGACAGGAGAGATTTGGAGCTTACCCAGTGTGCAGGCATTAAAAATACACACAGGGTCTGTTTTAATCAGGTAGGGTAAGACAGAAGACAGGGAAGTGACTGTTGTGGAGAAAGAAGTTCTTTATTATTATTTTAATTGTACACATTTATAGGGCATGGCGTGATAATTCAACATGTGTATATAAAAGGTGTAATCATCAAATCAAGGTACTTGACATTTTCATCTCCTTAAACGTTTATTTTTTTAAATTTCTGATTAATATATAAAGAAGTTTATTCTCACAGATTGATATAAACAGGAGGCATGACACACCATGCAGTGTCCCTTGGGAAGGACCAGAGATGGTCAGTGGGCTAAGAAAAGGGAGAGGACAGAGCCCACAGCCGTCATTGAAGTTTTTACGAGAAGGAATGATAAAGGAAGCTGTGCTCACAGGGCGATCATTTGCTCCTTCTAGGAATTAGCTACTCTTAGAGGGTCAGTGTCCCTAGGATCCAAGTCCCATATTCCAGACCACAAAGAACCCAGAAAACAAGATGAACACAGAATGTGACAGTGAAATCTGAAGGTGAAACCAATTGGAGGAATAAAATGTGATTAGATCCCATGACTCAAACTACAAAGGACAGAGGTGTTTGCCTGAGAGTCTAAAAATGGCAATAGGGGAGCTAAGAGAGCCAACGAATCCACCAGGGCTGGGCAGCAGAAAGCAAGCAGCATCCTCAGGGAGAAGCCATGCATTGGTTAAGACCCAAGAACGGAGAGAGAAGAGTCCTGACATGCAGGAAGTTAGGACTGTGCTATGGCTCCTGAGTGAACAGAGGAAAGGGTGGGAAAGAGCCAGGGACAGAAGGCAGCGCCCAGAGCCTGGAGAGGAGGCCTGAGGCAGTAGGGGGAGGGTTTCGGAAACAAGAATTAGGGCCAGATGGACCCGCCCTGCACATGGACCCATCTGAGGTTCCAGGTGGTTCCAGAAGCTAGCATCCAGGTGTATCTGTAGTCCAGGCTCCTGATTTTTTTCCACATTCTTTATTATAGTTGTGCATTATAGTTGTACATGATGGTGGGATTTGTTGTTACATATTCATACATGCCCACAATACATGCCCATGATTTGGATGCTATGTGGCTTTGAAGTTCTTGTACTTTTTAATGAGAACTCTGACTAAATTAGCTGTTGAATGGATTTTTTAAAAAATTTTTTCGACTTGCCCCCAAAGAATCATCAAAGCTTATGGTGCCTCCAAGATTCAAGGCTTTGTCAATATAAATAGAGAAGCCTGGAATCTTTGGGGGGAATTGCCTTTGACTCCTCTCCATACAAACGAGAAAGCTTGAGCTGACTCCCTGGTGCCTCCTGGTGGCGTCTCCATGCCTATATTTCTCTGGGTGTTTGTTTTCAAATCTGTCATTGTTTCCACAGTTGAGGTGAGCACTCAGGACATCAAGACACAGGAGGCTGAAGAAGTGGACATACAAGGTAATTGATCTGAGATCACTTAAGACATCTAGGTCCAAAACTCAAGGAGGTCTCAGATGGCCACAGCTTAGGAGGGGCTTCCCCCCACATCTTCCTCTTAGCTGGAGGGACCCAGGCATTGCTCAGTTTTCTCAGTCTTGCCAAGTCAGTAAGAATCCTGAAGCTTGGACTCTTCCCAGATTTGGAATCTTTCCTCCCTGAGCTTCTTTCTGTCCATGTTGCATGGCCTCCATGCTAGTGCTGACCTTGACCCTATTTTCCCTCCACACCTCATCCCACATTTCCCACCTCATACTTGTCCCACCTGGCTGCCCCAGAATGTTTTACTCACTCACCCTTAAATGTAGAACACTTCCCATGTACCAGCTGCTGTACTTCACACAGACAGCCCCTGATTTCCGACATGCCAGCCTTCAATCCACCCAGATTCAGGAAGGATCTCAACAGGCAAACACAAGGACCAAAGTGAGTGCTGGATGTGTTGCAGGAGAGAACAGTCCAGTTTGATCCCTGGCTGGCCGGAGCTTGCAGGTTGTAGAGCAGACCAGCCTTCGCAGGTCGTCATTTTGCAAGACGAGCTGAGCACTGGACGGGACACTGCTAGGAGGTGTGTTCAGAAATGAGAAGAGTGGAGTTAAAAACCCAGACACTGCTGTGTAACTCTCTGTCTGGTTTGGGGTAAGTTACGTATTCCTCAGGGAGCTCCAGCTCATCTGACGATAAGATGAGGATAATAAACTACGCCTCAATTTTGATGTGGAACTCAAATGAACTATGTCTGTAGCAGTGCCTCATAAACTATAAAGAGGAATGAAAATTGTTAGTTATCAGCAAGTAATAATAACTATGTAATTATCTAGAGATTAAAAGCCAACTATGCCCCGAAACCTCACTCCTAAAGGTTTAGCCATGGTTCCTCATGCTATCCAAATCTCTGAAACCAAATCTTGTAGCTGCTGAGAACTCTGCACACATGCTTCTGGAGGAGCTGTTCTTAACCACACCCCCTTCCAGTAATTCTCAGACAGCAGGGAGGACACAGCCACTGGGCTGCTCACACCTAACAGGGCCTCTCAACCCCACAGTGAGACTTTCAGCAGAGGGCCCCGTCCCAGCCCACAGAGCTGAGTGCCGGTTTGGATAATGACCTGCACAGCTGTGCAGCAGCAGATACTTCCCCAATTATGATGGCATTAGGGAAAGTTATTGGAAGGGACTTTTTTCCCACCATTGGGTAGTAAATGCTTTGCTAATTTGCCTGATGATCCATTTATGATGGTTGCTGGCTGATCCTCTTTCACAATCTACCTTTAATGGCCTGGCTGTTGGAAAGGCCAGTCTTCTCCAATGAACCAACTTTATTTTATTATGGCTTATTATTGTATTTTGCTGAGGGAGTGCCTGCAAATGAGAAAGTGGCCTGCAAAAACTCTCTCATCATAGGCATAATCACTGCCAAAACGCTCGGAAAGAAAGAAAAACAAATAGTAATCTTTGCTAATTGAAACAGTAAAATATGTGCAGTACAGAATAATTCTATGTAGAATTTTAACACACACATTCACATATGCAAAAACACACACATTCACAAAGTACACACACACAAATAGAGTATTGCTCTATGAATCATAAACATGGAGGACATCTCCCCTTTCCCGCTCACTCCTCTGTCTCCCACAGCTTCTTATTTTGTGTGTGTTTGAAGCTTAGTGCTTTGGTATTAATTATTTTTTTCAGATTTTTTTTGGCAGGATTATTCTATAATTAAATACATTTCCCTTGGGGGGGTGATTTTCTTTACTTGTTTACATTTCGTGTGCTCCCTTCACAGAATGAGATGTGAAAGGAAGGTTTTGTTTGCATTTGGCTCTGCAATTGCTCCACTCCTTCTTTTTCTACCCACCACCCTTGCTCAGGTTCTCCCAGCCTCTGGCCATAGACATAAAACACAAACAACTCCACAATTCTCAGAACAATTTTGTTCCACATGGAATGAATTAGGGGGAAGAATTGCCGTACACAAGAGAAGCCAACTGGTGAGTAAATGAGCAAATCATTACGTATTTAATCTTTTTTCTCTTGTAAAGATAAACTAACTGCTGGCTTCTGCTGGTTCTACCTTCTTCACCTCATCAGAAATACCATGGGCAAAGATAAAGAAGGCAGATAAAGCTTTATGGAAAGCTTTCTGGCTGATTCAGTGCTCCTAAGAAGCAGAGGTAGTGTGATAAGTAGACAAACAGAAACTTGGAGCCAGGCAATTTGGGTTCAAGTCCTACTTTTTTTAAAATTTTATTTTTTTAAATTTATTTCTTACATACATGACAATAGTGGAATGCATTACATTCATAATTATCCATTCACAGCACAATTTTTGAAACTCTGTATATAAAGTATGTTCATGCTAAATTATGCCATTATACATGAGCTCTCCTTTTTTTGCATTACAATTCTTAAAATACCTTTATACCACAATTTATCATATCTCTGTATATATAAGGTATGTTGACGCCAAATTCACATCTTCATACATGTATTTTGTATAATGATGACCATCACTTTCCACCATCCTTGCTATTCCCCTTCCCCCTCCCTTTCCCTCCCACCCTATTCCCTATCTAGAGGTTATCTTCCTCCCATGCTCTCCCTCCATACCCCAATTTTAGTCACCCCCCTTATATCAGAGAAAACATTTGGCATTTGTTTTTTGGGGGGAATTGGCTAACTTCACTTAGCATAATCTTCTCTAATGCCACCCATTTCTCTGCAAGTGCCATGATCTCATTCCTTTTTAGTGCTGAGTAATATTCCATTGTGTATAAATGCCACATTTTTTAAATCCATTATCCATAGTAAGGATTTCCAAGGAAGAGTAAGCCATTCAAACCTCTCTCTCCAATTGATTGTAGCTAAAAGCTCTGGACAAAGCAAAAAAAAAAAAAAAAAAAAGAACCGAAGGCCCTAAAAATTAACAAAAGCAAGTAGATTGTAAAGATGTGTTAATACCTGGAGTAGCAAGCCATATGAGGATGGATGGGGATGGTTCCTGGGGCTCTCTCCCCCTTTTTTTCTGAAAGCATTGTCCTAAAGGGGGGCCCCACACCTGGACCATAGCCATTGGTGGTGCTAAAATTTGAATTGACACACCATTTCTTTTGCCAGAAACTGGTAAAAACAAATGCTGTAGGCTCTAGGGAGTGGGGAAAATATTGGAGAAGACAGAGTTGGAGAAGAATATCTCCTAATTTTATGAACAAAACACACAAGTCCAAAAGGTCCCCTGAGCTGCTCATGCCTGGAGCAGATCCAAAGCAGGAGAGCAAAAGTTTTGAAAAACTGAACTGCGACACAGATCACTACTCAGAATAGGTAAGGCAGAACGTTCAATCTGAATCTACCTGGTTCATACTAAAACAAACCGAAACAAAAATCAGGATTCTCTAGAGGACTCTAACAGAATCCTGTTAAATGGACACCATAGCATTTGTACTACCCAAAATGCAATCCCAAATTACTTGACACACAAAGAAGGAGGAAAACTTGAGCAAATAACAATGGAAAAGACAATGATAAGATGGTAACTCAGAAATGATCCAGATGTTAGAATCATCAAAGACTTTAACAGCTAATTTTTTAAAAATTTCTTCGTTATATAATTTTTTTCTTTTTTATTAGTTCATTAAAATCATACGCAATAGTGAAGTTCATTGTCATGTATCTGTACGTGAACACGACATCACAATAGGATCTGGTCATTTTCAGTCCCCACTGGCTCCCTTTTTGCTATCCTCTTCTCTCCCCTGGTCCCCTTCCTCTATTCGATTGGTCTCCTATCTATTTTTGTGAGATTCCTCCACTTTTTTTCCCTTTATTTCTCTTTAGCTTCCACATATGAGAACACATAGGACCCTTGACTTTATGAGTTTGGCTTATTTTGCATAGCAATGCTCTCAAATTCCATTTTTCTACAAATGGCATAATTTCATTCCTTTTTATTATGGCTAAACAAAACTCCATTGTGTTATACATTTTTTAAAAAAATATTTATTTTTTAGTTTTTTAGATGGACACAATATCTTTATTTTGTTTTTATGTGGTGCTGAGAATCGAACCCAGTGCCTCACGCATACTAGGCAAGTGCGTTACCATTTGAGCCACATTGCCAGCCCCACATTTTTTTAATCCATTCATCCATTGACAGACACCTAGGCTGCTTCCATAATTTTTATTTTTTTTTTTTGTATATTGTGCTCCTACAAACATGGGTACGAATGTAACACTATAGTATGCTGACTTCAGTTCTTTGGGATAAATACCACGGTGTGGGATAGCTGGATCAAATGGTGGTTCCATTCCTAGTCTTTTGAGGATCCACCATACTGATTTCCATAGTGGTTGTACTAATTTACAGTCCCACCAACAGTATGAATGTGTTCCCTTTTCTCCACATCCTCTCCAGCATTTATTAATGTTTGTATTCTTGATGATTGCCATTGTGACTGGTTGGAGATAAAATTTCAGTGTAGTTTTGATCTGCATTTTCTAATTACTAAGGATGTTGATCATTTTTTCATAGATTCATTGTATTCATTTGTATTTCTTTATTTGATAAATGTCTGTTTAGTTCATTTGCCCATTTATTAATGATTGAGTGGTTTTGTTTGTTTGTTTATAAGTTTTTGAGTTCTTTATTATTCTGGATATAAATCCTCTGTCAGAAGAGTAGGTAGCAAATACTTTCTACCATTCTGTAGCTTCTCTCTTCAACCTCTTAACTGTTTCTTTTGCTATGCAGAAGCTTTTTAATTTGATGCCATCTCATTTATTAACTCTTGGTATTATTTCTGAGCTTTAGGAGTCCTGTTGATGAAGTCATTGCCTGTGCCTATATGCTAAAGAATTGACCCTACATTTTCATCTGTCAAAATTTCTCATTCCTAGGTCTTTGATTCATTTTGAGTTTTGAGTCTTTGATCCACTTTTGTGGATGAGACAAGGATAAGACAAGGGGATCTAGTTTCATTCTTCTACATATGGATATCCAGTTTCCAGCACCCTTTGTTAAAAAGGCTATCTTTTCCCCAACATATTTTTTGGCACCTTTGTCAAGGATCAGGTGACTGTATCTTTGTGAGTTTGTCTCTTTGTCTTCTATTTGGTCCCACTGGTCTGTGTGTCTGTTTTTATGCCTGTGCCATGCAGTTTTTGTTACTATATTCTGTAGTATAATTTGAAGTATTTTGATCCTCCAGAATGGCTCCTTTTTGTTCAGATTGGTTTGGCTATTTTATTTTATTTATTTTTGGTCTTTTATTTTTCCAAATGAGTTTAGAGATTTTTTTTCCTAGTTCTTTGAAGAATGTCATTGGTATCTTGATGGAGATTGTATTGAATATGTATATCATAAAGCAACTGTAGTAACTATCTTGTGTGAAGTAAAGGCAAAATAATGATAAGAAAAAAGTTCTCAGCAGAGAAATAGAAATTATACAAAAATCAAATGGAAATTTTACATTGGAAATTTTAAAAATTACCAGGTAGCCCCAGTAAGGCTTAAAGATAGAGCATCAAAAATATTCTAATATAGTGAACAAAAAGAATTCTTTAAACAAACAAAAAAGGATAGAGTATGAGAAGCTGTGAGACAATATGAAATAGACATTTGTGTCCCTTGAGGAAAGGAGAAGAATGTTTGAAGAAATTATGACTGAAAACTCGGTGGATAAACAAAAATGTATAGATTCACAAAGCTTAACAAGCCTAAAATAGGATAAACTCCAAGAAAAGCATGCCCAGATACCTGATATTCAAACTATTGAAAACTAAAGATAAAGAAAAAACATTGAAAGCAGGTAGAGAAACCACACATTAAATATATGATTTGGAATATTGTAGAATATCAGCCACCACAGAGGCTAGAAGATAATACAGAAGTGCTTTTAAAACAATAAAAGAAAAGAAATGTCAACCCAGAATTCTATGTCCGGAAAACATATTTTATAAATGAAGGTGAAATCAAGAGATTCTCAGATAAAAGGAAAACAGATAATTTATAACCAGAAGACCTGCTCTAAAAGAAATGTTAAAGGAAGTCTGAAGTGAAATTACACCAGAGAGGAACTCATATTTTCAGGAAATGGTAACATCTGCATAAATGTAAGACTACGTTTGTCCTCTTGAGACCTCTAAAACACGGTGCCTATTGAAAGCAAAACTTACAACATCATTTGGTGAAGTTTTCAATGTGTGTGAAGGTGAGATATTCATTGACTAAAGGGAGGATGCTGAGATCAGTGTGTTTCTGAGTTTCTCCATCTTGCTAAAAGTGATAAAATTTTAATTCTAACTAGAATGTAAAAAGTCAGTGTCGCTTACCATTTATGTTGCCTGTCATAGGAGCCATTTTATATATATATATATATATATATATATATATATATATATATAGAGAGAGAGAGAGAGAGAGAGAGAGAGAGAGATTGTACTCCTTAGAACAACCATGAAAAATAAACCAAAGAGAAATAGTTCAAAGAGCCATTAGACAAATTAAAACAAAATACAAAAAAAAATTTTTTCAAATAATCAAAAACAGTAACTAAAGAGGTAAGAAAAAATAGAAGGGACAAACAAAATAAATAATAAAATGATAGACTTAAATTCCACCATATCAATAATCTTATTAATATAAGCAGTCTAAACATACCAATTGAAAGAGATTGTAATATTAGATTGTCTTTACTATGTACCTCTAAAAAGTTGGAAACTTATTTAATCTTTCTGATCCATACTTTCTTCATCAGTTACAGGGGAATAATAATATCTATCATATGTGTCTGTTATGCAGATAAAACTAGGTATTGTCAGTTAAATGACTAATGAATAAATAACAAGTGCTCAATAAATTTTATCAATTATCTATTAATGATTATTAACAGTAACCACTAACAGCTATGAAGTTCACTTGCATTAATTCAGGACCATTTTATTTTCAGTCCTATATTCTTTTGTTTTGGAGAAAAATATTCATGGGAAGATATGATCACTAAAGAATAAGGCTGTATCTTCCCCAAAATCATGGTTTCTATTATATCACTCGGAATGTGACACAGAATTTCTATATATTTTTATCTTATTCTATCACTATGTGTAAGTAATATTTTTAGCATTATGAATTGGTAAATTTTATACTTAAGACCCTATTTAATCTATAGGTCACATTGTCCATCAACTCTAAACATTTATTTGAAGAACCAGCCTCATTGATTCCTACTTACTGTAATATAGCAATCTGTTTTGCTTCCCATAAACATATTTGAATTTCACAATATTGAATGTCAAAGCAAGGACTCAGACCCCTCAAGATCTGCCCTTGCTGATTTATATAATTAAGGAATCTACTAATGTGCACAGATCCGCCCAGCAGAAGGTACAACACTGATTCACTCCCTTAGTGGAGAAGGTAGACTGCTGGGATTCTGGCCAGAGCAGAGACAGAGACATAGAGACTGGCTGTACATTTAAGAAGCAGAATCGCCAAAGTGCCAGAGAGGGCATGGACCTTGAGATCCATCAGCAGTTGTCAACTTTCCTCAATGAATATTGTTCTGGGAGTAAAAACTACAGAGAAGTTCATCTTAACAAATATATATTGAGAATTAAGCATGTGCAGAGCACAGAGCGAGGGGCAGGCATAGGGAGGAGAATCAACGGGACCGTCATCCTCAGATGCCTGAGAGTCCAATGGAAGAGACAGCTGGTCAACAGATCTCTTAGGGCTAATGTGGACATTGCTCTATTCCCTATATTGCTATATTGCCCTCTGGAGACCTTGAAACCCAGGGACCAGATTCCCAAAAAACTCAGGGATCAGGTTTGGAGAATCCCCACTCTAAGAACCTACTCTGATTTTTTTCAGTCAACATCTTACACACAGGGAGGTCTGGGAGTTGATTTTTCCTGGTGTTGTTTGCAGTGTCGCTTACCATTTATGTCGCCTGTCATAGAAGCCATTATAATATTTGCTTAAGTATTTAAATCAAGCCCTTTACTTAAAGCCAGTGGTTGCTGAGCTTTAATTAAAGCATATTTGCATACATTAATATCACCCAGCTTCCCCACATTTTAACTGTATTTTTGCATTCAAAACATGACATTTCAATAACAATAGTTGTCAGAGCCTGGGCTCTTATTTATGCCACAATTACAGGTCCTGTTAATTACAGCCCAGGCTGGTTTTTCTAGTTCCTTCTGACAGAGCTTGTGCACAGCCACTGCTTATAGTCTTTCTATGTGTGCATTTCAGTCTTTAAGGAGCAGCTCCACCATGTTACAAAGGATTTACAGATTCCCGGCTTCTTTATTTCCACCCCTGCTGACATTCTGGACATCACAAGCCAAGAGGAGCAAATATGGCTTTTATATCAGAGTCTATTGGGCCTGGCAGCTTCTGGGCTAAAATTCCAAAGCTGATGGAGGATTTGGGTTGTATAAAGCTAGGGATCAACATGAACTCTGATTCAGGTTGGAATCTTCTCTGAATTGAAGTGATCAAAAGAAAGAAAGTAATTTCAGTAGACTTTGAATGCTGTGAGTTGCAGATGAAGGAATAGAAGGGAAGTTTCGATCTAAGTGTTGCCCAGCGTTACTGGGAGCTGCTGGTTAGTGGATGTCAGTAGAGAATTGGAGGCTCAGCACCATGGAGGGTTTGGTCACCTGAATTCCTGCTCCTGCTTCAGGTTTGGTCAAGGTCACCTACCCCTAGGCGAGCTGAGTTGCTTACTTTCTCTTCTCTTGTACAGCTCTGTTAGGACATTAACCACTTGTTATTATTTTCCTCTCTCTCTCTCTCTCTCTTTCCAACTAGATTGTGAACTCCTGAGGGAGAGGAGCATAATTTGTTTATCTCCCCATTGCCTAACACACATGGACCCTCAATAAACATTTCTGGGGAAAAAAATGAGAAACCATAATACACAACCTGCAGGGTCTGAACTGGACGCAACAATCAGGCAAGGCCCTGGCTGTGGAGAGGCCAAGACTGAAAGCCATACCACACCTGGCAGAGAGATGCCTGTTCTCTCCAGTGGACTAACCAGGCAGCCAGTGCAGATGTTACAGAGCCTGCAGGGCACACATGACCCTACTCTGCCCCAGCAGCCTCGACAATCAGACCCTGAACTTGCCCTCCCAGTGACTCCTGTGGAAATGTTCTGAAATCAGAAAAACAAGTGGCTTATGGTGTCCCAAAACTGCAGAGATAGCCAAGACAGGGAGAGGGTGGGGGGTGGTTCTTCCAAAACATCCCTCTGTGGCCACAGTGGATTTCTGAACCCCATGCTGAAGCCAGAGGAGTGAAAACTCTGCCTGAGCCTGACATTTCCAAACGCTGAGGCTGGAACAATAAACAGTGTGCTCAGCAGGCAGAGAAAGCCTGATTTGAGTTTCTCATGTTTCTATCCAAATACCCTCTGCAAGCCTAACCACAGACCTTCTCTAAGGCTGCTAAGAGTGCTGAAGCTGTCCCTGACCTCTGGGAGCCACCGCAAAGATCCCTGGGTCTGACAACAAGGTGACAGTAAATATTCCCTGTGGAACAGAGAACAACAAAAGACACTCTGAGCCAAAAACTGCTTAGAACCAAATTGGAAAGAGCTCCAAAGAGGAGGGATGAGTGGCCGGGTGCTGAGAGAAAGAATGTGGTATTTGAGCTCACAGCGCTGGGAAGGGAGGTTTGGACCAGCCCCATTTTAGCAGCCACTTTTAAGCCCTGTCTGTATACTGTCTTCTTTACAAGCTTTTTCTGTCTCTTTGAATATCAGATCACTTCACCAAAGATATGTTGAACACAGATTATGTGCCAAATACTATGCTGGATTCTGGAGATAGGAAGATGAATTAGACTCATGTTCTGATGTATAAGAGTTTGCCATCCTTCCAGAAGAAGCAAATAGCTAATATTGTCACGAAGTGGTGAGTGATAATTTTAGGATGTATAAGGTTCTAAAGAAGAAGTGGGACCACTAGCCTAGCCTGGGTATGCAGGGAAGTCTTCCTGGAGGAGAAGGCATCTCAACAGAGTTTGGAAATAAATGATTCCTCTCCAGATGAAGACAGATGGACAATGGACTTCAGGCAGCACAACCACCACAAGCAAAGGCCTGAATGTGTAAGAGATCTTGGTGTGTGTGAGACGCTGGAAGTTCAAGGTAACTAGATGTGTTGTGCAAGGCAGAATCAGTAGAGGTGAGGCTGGAGGAACTGGCAGAGGCCCGACTGGGAGGATCTCATAGAGCCCTTGATGCCGAGAGGAGGAGCTTGGAATTTCTGCTATAGAAAATGAGAAGCTTTTGAACAGGTTTAAGTATGGAAATGCCCTGAGGAGATGGACTGCAGAAAGATCACTGGGTTGCAGTCCAGTAGAGAAGATATGATTAGAAGACACTTCCAGAGGAAAAAGACCAGCTAGGAGGCCATCACTGTGAGCCAGGAGAGAGCTCAATGGGCAGCGAGGGTCTGGAGAGCAGGGAGGACTGGGAGAGATGCTGAGAAGACAGCTTGACCAGCCTGGGCTTGAAGGGGAGAAGGAGGAACTAAGAGCAACTTGGAGATTGCTGAATTGGAGAACTGTGGGAAGGGTAATGCACTGACTGAGATAATAATGATGTGTTATGAGCAATATTATATTACTATATGATAATTACCATTACATAATTATTCTATAGCAATACCAGACACTCTTGTGAGTGCTTTTCATGGGATATTTTATTTAACTATTACGACAATCCAGTATGATTGGGACTATCGCTTCAATTTATGAATGAGAAGAATAAGACACAAAAAATGTTAAGTAACTGGCCGAAGGTCACACAACTACTAGATGGTGACCCTGAACCTCTGAACCCCAGGCAGTCAGGTTCTGGCTGTAACAGAGTGACTGTAATCTTGACCACGACGTTGTAGGGTCTCCTAGGACATAGGTATTGTTAAAGGTAGCCCACATGGTGTCTGTGTCTGGCACAGTATTGGGAGTCTGTCTTGGTTTGAGTTCCTCCAGAAAATGGTTGATTTGAGAAGTGTTCCCCAAAACATCAACAAAGGAGAAGAGGAGTGAGATAGGAGATTGAGGGAAGTGGAAAAAGAGTGAGGTGACGTACAGGTCACAGCTGTGACAACCAAGACTTAATCCTCCCTGAGAGCTACAGGATCATCATAGAACATGCGCCTCAGTGTTGTCCTGCCTGGGGGCTGAGGAAGCTGGGGGTCCCCATCTGCTCATTCTCCCACATTTCCATCCAGTTGCAATGGCAAACCCAGTGCACTCTGGTGACCAGACAAAGACAACAGGAAGGTGTACCAGGAGCTGGCAGAAGCCTCTCTGGAATGCAAGTAAGTACCAGGGGACCTGGGTAGGGATTTAACCTCATCTGAAACAAAAACCCCAGTATCTCTGGAATGTACCTCTCTCTGCTCAGCAGAAAACACAGCTACTTTTATAGATCTAAGCAACAGAGAGCAGAGTGATGATTCAAAATAAAAGAAAAAAGTAGCCTCTTGGAATGTCCAGAGCTGCCAACTCTAGATTAAGTTCCTTGTTGTGCTGGTGACCATGGGAGATAGAAGAAGGAGAAGGAGAGGGATAAAAGGAAAAGAAGAAAAATGAGAAGAGGAAGGAAGAAGAGGAATAAAAAGGGGGAAAAATACTTAGAGGATCTTTCCACCTTTCATTGTTCCAAAAACACGCAGAAGGAAAGCTATCCAACCTGAGTCTTAAGAGGGTTCTCTAAATAGGGGCACTGCTGGTGGCCTGTGACCCACTTGAACAGGGTCTACTCTGGGCATGTGGGGAGAGTGGTTGCCTTCTCTATGAATCCACAGCCCACAATTCCATCAGCAAGTTTTCCCACAAAGCTTCACCCTGCACAGAACCATGTAGACGTCACTTAGTATCCCAACTCCAACAACATCCCAATTTAGTGTGAATTCCCATAAATATCTCTAAAGCCAAAATGCAAGTAGTACTGTAGTCCAAGGTCAAGAAAATGACCACGCTGCCTCCTTCCTGGAGTTTGGTGCAAAAACAATGGAGAGACTGCAGTAGAGTCGAATGTTAATTACAGTCTAAAAGGTAATTAAGGCTTAGAGGGATTAGAGGAAGTGCTTTATTACAAGATCTGCCCATTGAAATATAATGTACAGTTCAAAATGTGGACTCTATGTTCAAAACCATACAAAATTATCTGCCAAAGAAATGTAAGGATATTCAAGGTGGACTGATCAGATGCAGAAGAATCAGAGATACCCCTTTAATAAAAGGGTAACTTGTAGATACAGAGGCAGGAGTTAAACTTCATCAAGGCCACTGCCATCACCACCAGGTCATCAGATGAGCTGTTTGCAGGGTTTCTCATTTCAGACACTGAAATTTGGCTGGTGTCTCTACCCCAAATTTCCAATAGATTCTCTTATAAACACTAAAAGAAGGTTTAGCTGAGAACAACCTAAGCAATACAACAGAATGTATCACACTCAGTTTCTTAAATAATTACTTTTAAGCGTGAATGTTTGTATGAGTTCCAGTTAAGTAGTGAAGATGAAGTTTCAAGCCAGGTCTGTTGGATACCAAGTTCATTGTTTTCACTATACCCTCCCCCTCCCTGAGTTGAGTGAAATGAAAGGACACCTGCTGTCTGAGGGATAACAGACTGTTAGATACAAAGGAGTGAGTTGGGGCACAGAGAAGGGAGCTCTAATGTTGCAAGGTGCTGGGGGATGGGGAGTAAGGACCAGGGAGCCTGGGACAAAATGCACTCCTTGCTACCCTCTTCACCCCCACCATATAGATGACTGGGCAGGTTGACGGCTGGGGACAGCTCACTTCCAAACTCATTTGGGAGTCTTAGGTTTGACACTACCTCTTATCTTGTATTTTCCTCCTTGTATGGACTGAATTGTGTCCCTCCCCTTTCACAAAGTCATATGTTAAAGCCCTGATCCTCAATGTGACTGTACTAGAGATGGAACCTAAAGAGGCTAAGGTTAAATGAGGTTTGGATTAAGTCAGGGCTCTTATCCTTATAAGACAAGAGAGACACACCAGGGCTGCAGGTCACTAGACAAAGGACATGTAAGGGTACAACAAGAGGGAAGCTGTTTGCAGTCCAAGGAGAGGTCTCACCAGAAGCCACACCTGCTGACACTTTGTAGACTTCCAGCCTCCAGAAATATGATAAATAAATTTCGTTGGTTTAAGCCACTCAGTGTGTGGACTTTGTTATGGCAGCCTGAGCAAACTAATATGCATTGTCCATACTCCCCCTCGCTATATCCCCCAGTAATGAACTCAGCTGCATCCTATTCCCTCATGTCTAAAATGAAGGGCTGTAGACCTGTCTAAGTCACTTCTAGGTCTGGCATTCCAGGAACCTATAAATTCTTCCACTTGAGTGGGAGAGAATATCTGGAATGGAATGGAAAAGGCTCTAACTAGTGCATTCTTCAGAGTGTTAAAGCACTGCTTAATCATTTCCAGGACTTTATTTTTCATTCACTGCATATTTACTGAGCAGTTATTAAGTGCTGGGAATAGTATTGGGTTGCTAACCCTCTAGCACCATGCCTCCCTATTTTACTCCTAGGCCAAATCAAATGCTCATATAAACTTCTGTTCACATCCTTTGTCTCTTGTTCTCTTTCTTACTTATGCTCTCTCAGTGGAACTTCGGAATCAGACACCTGGATCTGTGACCTAATTGTTTTGCTTAAAAGTCAACACATGATTCTTAGCCTGTTGGCCTTTTCCAAGCCTCAAATGAAAAAAAGGGATGTGGGAAAGATTGCTATGTGACTCCTACAGGCAGTCTCCCTTCCAGCCCAGGTGGGCTCTGACTTTCCTTGAACAAAATGTACAGAGCTAGAATACCTAGCCCCCTTGAAGCTAGATGTGATCATGCGAATTTCTGGCCAGCGAGATGGGAAAAAATTTTTTTTGTGTGTGCAACTTCCAAAGAGGCTGCTTCAAAAGAGCTTAATTTGGGTGGGAAGTGAGCCTTTCGCCTTTCCCCCTTCTTCCCTCCTGCCCAGGACACAGGTGTCCATACTGCAGCCATTTTGAACCATAAAGTGACCAAGAGGATAAAACATCTGCGTCGAGGACTACAGAGCAGGATGAAGGAGCTACTCTCAGTTCCTGATGCCTCCTAGGAGGCTCTGGGCCCACCTGGGCTGCCCTGCTGGGCTTCTTTCACATAAGAGAATGAACCTCATATGTTTTAGCCACAGTTTTGAGGGGCCTTATACTATAAATTCACCTATCAGACGTAGAAGATAGTATTTCATGGAATTTTTGTCAGGATGAACTCAGATAATACAGGTAAAAATCTTGATCCATTCTGATTCATGAGAAGTACTCAAAAAGCCCATGGTTATGAATAGTCCAATGTTTCTCTGATTCACTGAAGAAGGAAGAGGGATGATTGATGGTCAGATCTGTCCTTTTCCAGGAGCTTACCTCTCAATCATAGAGGGACTCCAGTGCCTCAGTATCTGAGAGTTCTGCCCCAGGAGAGTTCCTCTTTGGGGATCACGGCCCCCAGCCCCAGAGGCTTACCTTGGCCTGCTAATCCAGAGTTTCTGCTCATGTCATGCCCCCCTCAACCCCACTGGCATTTGTCCACATCACCTCCCCCGGCCTGCCTCCCAGTGGACAGTAATTTAGCAATCTCTGATTTGAGAGGTTTTGTTTTGTTTTGTTTTGTTTTTTAATGAAAGCTAGTCCCCACACACAATAGACACCTGCTGCTTCTGTGAGGAGGGCGCAGGCGCAGGAGTGTGGCACCTTCAGGTCCGTATGGGTGCCCTGGCTCCCCAGGAAGGCTCTCTGCTCCTTTTCAACCCCCGATTTTCTCTGTGTGCTACATAGGGCACAGCTGGCTTTTCAATATTTTCTTTTTTAAAGAGGAGAGGTCTGTTTCCCCTTAAATCCTACCTGTTCTTTCATGCCTGGCCTCTAGAGGTCTTCCCTGACCCCAGAGTCTGCCCCTTCAAGTTCCTTGTCCTGGCTCCAGGGATAGGCCCTTCGGCTCAGTTCCTCCTGTCCCTAGAGATGCCCTGGGGTGTTGTGCGGTGTACGATTCTTCAGGCCCCTCGTCTGCTCTACTCACTTCTCATGGCAGCATTAAAATATATCCACAAATTCTCATCCCTTCAGAGAGTGGAGCCCATCTCTCTTGCCCTGGAGTGTGGGTTGTAATTAGTGATTTGCTTCTAATGAATAGAATGTGGCGGCACAGTCAGAGGGTGAATTCTGACACTAGTCCTTAAAGGCAAGGTGTCATCTTTTCCTCCTCTGAGGTCTCCTGCCAACACACAGCAAGGAACCAGGTTTGCCAACAATGGCAGGGGTCACCTCCTAGAGAGGGAAAGAAATTTAAGAGCAGGGTTTTTCTGATGCTAAATCTTAAGCCTTTTTCCATCTTGAAAGCTGATCCTCCAGCTCGGGTCAAGTCCCCAGTTAACTGTAGCCCCAGCTGGCATCTTGCCGGCAGCCCCATGAGAGACTGACTGTACCAGAACCACTCACTGAGCAGCTCTGGAATTCCTGACCCTCGAAAGCTGTGGGAGGCAATAAAATCTTTATTGTTTGGAGCCACTGAGGCTTAGGGTGGCACCTCGGATAACTCACAAGCTCCTGGCGGACCATTTTGTGGCATCTTTCACAAAGACTTGCACAGGGTTGGTCTCCTGATAGGCATATGTTAAGTAATCATCAGCCAGTGGTCTTGACTGGGAAGGACTGCCAAGGGCATGGGACAACTTAGGAAAGGCTGAAAATTGGACCTCTAGCATGGCAGGGAGAATATAAAATGGTGAACTAAAAACACAACACAATGTAGTGGTTATATTTGCTTCTTATGGCGGCTCTGGAAGCCAGAAGTTGAAAATCCATTTCACTGACATAAAGTCAAGATGTGAGCAGAGCTGGGACTCAGAGAAGAGTCCATTTCCTTGATTTTCAAGTTGCCAGAGCTGCATTTCTTATACTCCTTGGCTTGTGGATACTTCCTCCATCTTCAAATCTCTACTACTGTCTGTACATCGTCTCTTCTTATATAAAGACCTCTATGATTACATCTTTTCCATACATTTTTTCCATCTCGAGATCTATAACTTAATCACATCTGCAAAGTCCCTTTTTCTATATATGGTAACACTGGGAATTGAGATGTAGAGACATTTGAGGGGCTGTTATTGAGCCTACTACAAGCAGAAAAGCCCCACTTCTAGGATCAGACAGATTTAAATCCAAATGTTCTGATTAACTATTGTGTGATGCTGAACAAATAACATTAAAGCTTAGGGGTTTTTTTTAAATCTCCATAACAAAGACAATAAAATGTATGAAACGAATCTATATATAAAAGCACCTGGCACTCAGTGGTTTCTAAACAAATGTTAGCTTTTCTCTTTCTTCCTTTTATTAAGTAGCTAGAGAGAAACACACCCAGGCTGGGAAGGAAGACTTGTAACTTGTTTTATATGACACTCATGGTTCACAAGACAGTTTTATGTCTATTATCTAATTTGACTATTATCTCCATTTCACCAAATGAAGACATTAAGAAGTTAAATTATTTTTTTTGTTTCAAAATCACTTTGCTATTTTGTGTCAGAACTGAGTTTCCGATGCTAAATCCTAAACATTTCCTTTGCTATTATCACGTGCATTCTGGTAGGTTCTGCCCAAATCAAAACAGCTACCAAACAAACCAAGTGCAATGAGAGAAAAGCAAAATTATATGTTGTCACAGGCAGGTGCAGGGCTGGTGCCCAAAAAAAGCTTTAAGAGGACACAGAGGAGAAGCAATGGCAGGGGGAGAATGCTCCCTGGAGGAGGCCTGGAAGGCTCTTAGGGGGCAGGAAGAGGATGAGTCCTGCCTTCACCTTGGTATAGTCCATTCTGATTCTCTTCGCCTCATAAAGGTGCAGAAAAGCAATGCTGGATCTTTGGTAATGAGTAACTCTCAGATATGGCTGATCAGTTTGGCTTGTCTGCTAAGACACCATCTTAGGAGTCGAAGGCCAACCCAGGGTAATTCGGGGAAGGACTAGCATGGCATCACACAGTGATACTGCCTAGAGTTTTGTCCTTGGTCATCTGTCAGGATGGAGCCAGACTCAGAAGGTGGGAAAGCTGCTGTGCTGGTGGCCGAGGTTCACACTAGACGGTCGAGGAGGAGAAGCCAGTCACTGCCTAGGGTGTGAATAATCAAATCAAATCGATGATATCACATCGCACATAGCTCTTTCAATTTGCAAAACACTTTAATCTTCATTTCCTCCCTTGACCTCACAAAATTATGCTCACTTTACAGAAAAAGGAATGGACACCATGAAAGAGCTATTATCGGTTGAAAATTGAATATGTGCTAATGACTGGGCCAGGAGCTTTCCGAACTGTGTAAATGGAAGCCTCCACCTCTCTCTGCCAGGTAGGTTTTCTCACCTCCAGATGGAAGATGCTTCAGCTCAGAGAGTTTAAGTGGCCTGCCATCAGATGTCAGATCAGAACTCAAATGCAGCAAGGCAAGGTACTTACCAGCAAAGGGTTTTCAATGAGAACGCTGGCACCTGGCACTCAGCTACTCTGCCAGCAGCACTGTGGCCACCATCAGTGTTCTTAGAAAGGCTCTGACCGAGCCTCATCCAAGAATCACTCCTCCGCAGGCTTGCCACTGGGGCCAGCTCTTGGCTCTGGAGTTAGATGAAGTCATTGCTGGCTCTGAGCCCTTCCCCATTAAAGAGTACCCATGGGGGAAATGAACGGACCGAGTTCCTACCGGTCATCACAGCGCAGTGTAAACTCCTGTCAGAAGGATCATCCCACAGGAAGGTGGGGAGGGGCATTCCACCCAGCTGCCGGAGGACCTGTTGGCCTCCTCCTATGATGTATAGCGTCTGACTTTACCAAAGAGCCTCATAGGGACTGGGGAGTGACTTCTACCCCCTGAGGCCAACCCAGCAGAGGGCTACCTCTCTATTGTGGCTAGAGCTGCCTTTGGAGCTTCCTCTGGGATCCTGGGAGTCCACGGATGAAACATATGTAAAACCACCAGAGAGCTTACTTTCCGCCACAAACAGACTCAGAAGCAATAGAGATCAGGGACAGAAGGCAGAAGCGGCCCCAGTGAAGCCAAATCAACTCTGACCAGCGGGGATCACACCTGAGCAGCCAAAGGGTGAAGGTTGGCCAGCCAGATGGCAAATGTTTGCTGAAGGACAGGCCCCGTGTGGCCAACACATGAGAGAGGACAAAGAAAGAAAGAATAGGCTGTCTGCAAAGAGGAGGTGAGGCCGATGGGGCCAGCACCCAAGGAGCATCCAAAGAGTAAAGGAGACAGGGAGCAAGCCTCCTGGATGGACAGAGGAGGACCATTGGGTCTACACTACAAATTGTGCCTCTCGAGCCCTGGGGGCAATGTCACCCAGGGTCCTTTCTGGCTGGCAGGGGGAGGATAGACCACTTCCCCTGGATTTCATTCAGTCTTATAGGAGTTGAATCAGCACTGGGTCACCCCCTGGGACTTGGGCCCTTGCTAGACACCAAGCCAATTTCTGGCCTATCCGAGCCAAAGAACCTGAGAGGACCCCTTCCATGGCCATTTTTTATTCTTTCCCTCTGGTGGAATCAAAGGCCACTCTTCAGCAATGGAGAGCAAGGGGTAAATGTCAAACAGGGGCCTTGGGGGGTCTTTGTGGGATCTTAGCATCTGACCACAATGCATATTTAAGAAAAAAAAATCTTGGATAAAATATAGAAGATTAAGTCAAACTTCCAGAGGTTCTGTGACAGTTGGGGACTTTGTGACAACTGACTCCATTTTTTCTTGGCATCTGGGTGTTCTCACGGCAGGAAGACAGACCCAAACCTCCCTTCAACAGGCGCCAAATGGGAACAGGATTCCAATAGTTTCCAGATGCCTCTTGGGACAATGTTTTCCCCTTCTGGCTAATTTCTATTTCAATGTAAGGAAATTGCTCCCTCTTGTCTGCTTTCCCTTAAGTTTAATTTTGAAAAGAACCCTTTAAAATATTGAGTTGAAATTATTTTCTTGGCTTGGGAAAAGAGCCCTAACCATTGGGGGGCAGGGGAGAGGGGTAGCCTGTGCCACCCTGACCCCCGAGTTTCCTGGGAGGACAGTGGGAGCATATTCTATGCCCTGAGCCAAGGGGACAAGCCCTGGAGCAGAGCTCTGGGTGGGGTGGAGGGACAAGGCAGGTCTGTCTGGAGAGGGGTAGAGAGACCAACCCAAGGACTGAGACATGAGTTTCAAGGTACAAGAAAACCCAAAGATTTCTTCCTGCCCTTTGTCTCCAGAGAAGATGGGAATTCTCCAGCTGCTGTTTAGGGCCCCAGCTGTCCTACAATAGGGAATCCCAGTTCCTAAAGGATGATACTTGGTCCCTACCCAGACTCTGCCCCAGGGCAGAAAGAATCAAATCCTGCCCTCCACCAACCACACTGACTGGGTGACCTTGGGCAAATTGCTTAATTTCTTTATGCCTCCTATTCCTCCTCTGTAAAATGAGGCTAAGGATGCCCACTCCAGAGGTTTGGGGAGGATAAGTAGAGTGTATGAGTGCCTGGAGAATGGCCAGAGAAGGGCTTGTCACATGGGACCTCCATAGAGGTCCCTTGCCACTTGTTTCATTAGTGCAACACCCAGAGAGAGGGACAAACCCAGCCTCAGAGCAGCTGCTGGGCCAGCCTTCATGCTACCTGAGCATCCCAGCAGAGGGGACATGATCCACAGGAAAAGATAGAGCCCCAAACCTTAAAACAAGGACAACCTGGACAGATGCTGAACATTTGCTGGGCTCTCACTGGGCACAGAGCCCCTGGGAGCAATGCAAGGAAGCACCGATAGGCATTCACACTGGCTTAGCATAGTATAAATCTCAAGGCACCTTCAGCCATATCAGCAGCATTAGCCTAATCCCATTCTTTAGAATGATAGAGGAGGTATATGTTTTATCTTTCTCATTTTATAGAAAAAAACGCAAGGTTTCAGCACTTTATGCATCTCTGAGATCCCAGAGATAGTAAGATACAGTGCTGGGGTTCAATCTCACTTCTTACTGCTCCTAATCTAGTCACTGCCCACTGTGTCTTTAATGAGCATCTTTCTGCCAAGGCTGCACCTGAGGCAGAGGAGGAAGAGAAAAGAACCCATCCAAGGTTAACCACAGCCTCTGGGTTGGGTGCTGACCCTCTGGAGGGACTTGTTAATTTCATGCTATTTTGACCCCTTCAATTAGCTGCTGGACAGAGCCAGGCCCAGGGGAAATGGACAGCAAGGTTTAATGGAAATGGGGATGCTGGTGACGATATGAACAATGTGAATTATGGTCTCAATTTGCACAGAGCCTGATGGATTTGCAATAATTTCAAACCAGGTCAAGTGGCTGTGTCTCCTCTTTTGCTGATCTCACACAAAGTCTCTCCATTTGTCAGGCTCACGCTCTCTGAGTAGCTGCCACCCCTTTTCCTCCCTGCATTAGGGATGTTCTCTGCAGTTTCCTTCCTGCTGTGCTCTGTCCTGAGGGCACCTCTGCAGCTGGGCCCAGAGGGACTGAGGCTGCTACTATACAGGATCTTGGGAATTCTAAAGCATCCACAGAATTAGTGCAGTGAGATGAAGACCAAGACAGCCACAAGTCCAAGGGCCTCCTCCTGTGGTAGTTTCTAAGACAGGGAGGCAGCATGAATTTGCATCTTAATGTTTTGTCATATGTAGATGTAATATGGAATTAGTTAATGATTTGGGGGTATAGTTGGTTCCTCCTGGTAGTGGAAACTAGGACAACACAGGCCTTGAGCATATACAAGAATTTTCTCCAAGCCAAGCCAGAAATAACTGACACAGTCTATAGTTTGCAAACATTCCTGTACACTTAAAAGAAATCATGACATCTTCTAATTTCCTAGACGCCAGCAACTGGAGCCTTTGATCATGAGAATGCCTGGAGGGTGGAGGAGTTGGGTGGAGACAGTGGCAGGTTCTGATAGAATTGCAGCTATGGATGATCTTGTATGTCTAGCCTGGTTAAAGTGATGGAGGGAACCGCTTGGGTCATCTGGTCAACCCCTACTTGGTTTGCAAATCTGCTCCACAATTTCCAAAGCATGTGGCCATTTGACTTGGTTTGAATGCCTTCATGGTTAGAAAATGAGTACTTTATGGGGAAATGAGTGACTCTTGCCACCTTCAGGCAGCTTTAATTGTTCAAATGTTTTTCCTTCTATTAAGAGAAAAAGTAACTCTTCCTACAGCTTCCTCACTTTCTATTGCCTAACAAAGGCAAATGATACCTAAGAAAGTATTTACTTTTGATTTTATTTTGATGTGCTTGGCTTGGGAACTTTATGACAGGCTACTCTCTCCTTCCAAGAGGTCTTTCCAACAGTACACAGTAAGGGAAAAAACAGTTAAACTAGCATTTGGAAGATCTAGGTTCTGGTCCTACCTATACCATGTGGCACCTTGGGGAGATCTGTTTTTGTCTCTGTCCTTCCCTCTTTATTTCTAGTATGAATTAATCTAGATAAATTGCTAGGTAACCTCCCAATTCTTGGATATAAACCCACTATGCCCTACACTCCAGAATATACAATGTGTAATAGAGGAGACTTTTAATAAAACTGTTATTACTATCATTTTATTGAACACTTACTATATGCTAGACACTGTCCTAAACACATGACAATATCTTTTCCTTTCTCACCTTTCTACTATAAGTTATGATCTCCATCTTACGGATGAAAAAAAAAAAAACAGAATCCAGAGAAGTTAAATTGCTAAAGATGATGTAACTGGTAATTGGTAGAGAAGCACTTGAGTTCCAGTCTGTTTTGGCCCTAAAATAAACTTTTAAGAATTATGCAAAGATCCCATCCCAGGCTCCAGGACCCTAAAATCAAATTGGGAAGAAGAAAAAAAAAAACCCTGGAACACTAGGATAATAATGCAAAACAGCAAAGGAGATGCTATGGATGCTGTGCAGATGACAAAAGTTTGACCGTAAGAGAGGACAGAAAGTGGTGTGGGTCATGTGAATGTAGGATGGCATCTTGGAGTAAGCCTCGGAGGACAGGGAGACTGAGGCAGGAAAGAAGATGTATTTAGAGAGCAGTGAGCGGAGCAGAGAGACCAGAACAGGGATGTAGAATTGGAAGGATAAAAGCCTAGAGACGATGCTTAGAGATGTGTTGTGAAGGGCCTCCCTCATGGTCCATGTGGAAGGAGGGCTTTCCAGGTGGGAAGAGCACAAGCAGGACTGCATTGTGGGGTACAGTGCACAGAGCCCCCGCCCAGCTGCAAGACCTTACCCCTGGACAGTCAGCACAGCCTGAGCAGGCGCTGCCGTTCAGTCTGTGCCCCAGGGTGTGGAGAATGAGTGAATAAAGAGATTGTTTTAGTCAGCTTTTCTGCTGCTGTGACTAAAGGACGCCCCCAGAACAACTGTAAAGGAGGAAAGGTTTATTTAGGGGCTCACGGTTTCAGAGGCCAGCTCCATTCCTCAGGGCTCAAGGTGAGGCAGAACATCGTAGCAGAAGGGTGTATGTAGCATAGGGAAGCGGTTCACATGATATCAGGAAGCAGAGAGAGAGACTCCACTCTCCAGATACAGATACATACCCCATAGCCACGCCCCCAGTGAGCCACTTCCTCCAGCCACACCCCACCTGCCTCTAGTTACCACTCAGTTAATCCCATCAGGGATCAATCCACTGATCAGGTTAAGTTTATAATCCGATCACTTCTTCTCTAAATCTTGCATTGTCTCACACATAAGCTCTTGGGGGACCCCACATCTAAACCATAACAGATATCCAGTAACGCTCCCCATCTTCTGAGTGACAGCATGTTAGGAGAGAGAAATAGTAGAGGACAGCAGGGACAGAAAGTGGAAGGGCATGTCCCAGCCAAGCCCTGAGCTTTGGAGACACCATGGCCATGAAGAGGTCTGGAGGCCCACAGGTAAGGTCAAGAATGCACCTTGAGGCCAAACGTTCTCAGGCCGGGCAGCTAAGGACACTGCTTCGCAAAGCATCATGATGCAGCTGGGCCTTGGGCAGGCTCTGTAAGA
Source organism: Ictidomys tridecemlineatus (assembly GCF_052094955.1). Taxonomy (NCBI): domain Eukaryota; kingdom Metazoa; phylum Chordata; class Mammalia; order Rodentia; family Sciuridae; genus Ictidomys; species Ictidomys tridecemlineatus. The sequence goes on along the minus strand of NC_135480.1, from coordinate 96,049,035 downwards.
GCTGGGAGCCCCACCCCCACCTCCCATGGGAGCTAACTTGTTATTAGCCAGGCCAACATGAGCTTCTGTCCAGCTACTGAAAGGGCAAGGCTGGAGGGGGGGGGCTGTTCCCCTCCAGTTCCCCTCAGCAGGGGCTTCGGGCAGCAGGGGCGGGCTGAACCGCAGGTGTGGCCAGCTGCTCTGGTCAGCCTCGGTTGACCCAAACAGGAAATGTCATCCATTGGCTCCAGAACATGGCTCTGACCCAGAGGCTGGCAAACTGCACGTTCTCTCTGTCCAGCCCGCCCAACAGAACCGTGCATTATGGAACAAAAGCAGCTGACGTGTTCACTATGGGAACAGAACAAGGAGGACCTGGGAGGTGGGGAGGAGAGTCACAGGACCTAAGCCCCAGCCCAGCAGCAAAGCCCTGTGGAAAGGGAGCCTGAAAGTCATTCCTGGGAGGGAGTCTGAAAGTCACTGTTAACTTTCTGACCAAAAGAGTCCAGTGAAACTTCTGGAAATGGTTTGTTCAATACTTCACAATTACAAATGTCTTTCACTAACATTATTGCATTTGGTTCCATCATAGCCCTTTGAAGTAGATTCAACAGACTTTACATTTTTTTGCATGAGAAAAATGGAGGATCAGAAAGGGCTGTGTCTTACTCAAGGTCACACAGCTCCAGAGTAATCATGTGGGGATTCAACCAAGGGCTTCTCTCTTCATGGCCCTTGTTCCCCTATTAAACTAAGTTAATACTCTATAGTGACTGTTGGATTTGGAGGAGGTAAGACAAATCCTAAAACTAAGAACCTCCCCTGGTTGCTTTGGGGGTATACTGACCTCGTGTAAGCCAATCTCCAGTACCAAAAGAAAAAAAATTCAGAGTGGGTCAGTGCCTTATACCCCAGAAAGAAAGAGACTCAGATCTAAAGGGGAACTGAGAGCCACTAAGTGAACTGAATGGGTGGGGCATGGTGTACATCTGTATTAACATTCATTATTTATTCTTCCACTCATTCTACACATGTTTCTGAAAGTAAGACACTCTGCCCGCAGAGGGACATGATGGGAAACACAGATGACATGGCTCCTGCCCTCAGAGAATTTTAATTCTAGTAAAAAGTACAGAAAATAACTAAAGAACAACAACAAGTCCCCTGCATTCTGCTAAGTACAATGAAGCAAGGACAGGAAGGACCAAGGTCAATACTTGGAGCAGGAGGGATGTTCTTTAGCAGACCTCTGTGAGGAGGTCTTGTGGGAAAGGTGAAAGAAACCCTAGAGGATCATTCCTAGGGGATCATCTTGTGCAGCTGGCCACACCCATAAGTGGAAGAATCTGTGGAGTATTTAAATGAAACCAGATTCTCTGGAACAAGCAGGATGGGCTTGCGGTACCCAGCGAAGCGGAAGAGAGTAAAGGCAGATCCCAACAGAGCACCACGTCAGCCCAGGGAAGGAGTTGGATTTAGTCTCAACACCACGAAGCATTCATGCAGGTACAAGGCATGATCTAATATAGACATATTTAAAATGGCCATCTGAATTGCTCTTTGGGGAATGATGGGAGCAACATCAAAAGGGGAAGCCCTCAGTGGAAGGGTATTTCAATCATTCTATTGGGAGCAGTGACAGTGTGGATTAGGGAAAGTGGTGGAAGAGAGGAAAATAATGCAGAATCTATTTTGCAGGGTTCATTGACAGAGGTTGCTGTTGGATTGAAAAGGCTGGGGTTAAAGAAGGGAATCTAGAAAAGTATCTGGAATTCTCCTGTAGAAACGAGATGGGTGGCAGTGACATTTACTGAGAAGGAACAGACAAGGCCCAGGCAGTTTTGAGTGAACAGGTGGAAGTGAAGGGCCCTCTCTTGGCCGTGTGAGCTCAGAGGTGCCCATGTAGGAAGAGACAGGAAGCAGGTATTTAGACATCAAAGTCTGAAGTTTGGATAGTAATGCCAAGTCTGAGATATAAACTTGTCAATGGTTAGAACATCTCTGGTATTTTAAGGGAAATGACATTCTCTAGGAAAAGAATGGGGGAGGGGTGGTAGTAAGACTTTTGATCCAGCCTCCATGAAATCCAGGCTTTAAAGGAGGAGAATCCCGGAAAGGAAACAAGAAGGAGCAGACAGTGGGGTAGGAAGGAAACAGAGGCCAAGAAGTCACAGAATCCACAGTTTCATCTTTCAAGAAAGAAGTATAATCAATGGTGTCAAATTCTGCTGAGAAATCAACATGAGAAGCGTTTTGGCCACCAGAAATCCATCAGTGACCTTGAGAAGAGCAGCTTCAGAAGCGTGTGGAAGCGCAGGCACAGAGGGATGAACTGACTAGAAAATATGAGGAGTGAGGCTTCAACAGCTCCCTCTGCACCACTTCTGCTCACAGGGGATAGACTGCATGGGGCTACAGCAAGGTGATTGTTCTCGGTGTTGTTTTAAGACCATGTCTGCATGTCGTGAATGCTCCTGTAGAGTGGGAGAAGTTAATAGTGCATACAGACAGGATATAACCACAGAAATATAATCTTTAGGCATGTAAGGGAGACAGAACCAGGACATCTGAGTAAGAATTGGACTTTAATAAGGAGGAGATGCCTTGTCCAGCTCTGCAGGAACGGAGGAGGAAATCATTGCTAATGCTGGGGCATGTGTAAGTTCAGGAGGGAGTCAGCACCCAAGAGCTTTTATTTCTTCAAAAACAATTGAGCTCACCAGCTGAGAATGAGCATGAAACGAGGGAATAGGGTATTTGAAGACAGAGGAAAAGATACAAAAGGATTATCTTGGGGAATGGAGAGTAAGTGTGATAGAAAGACATAGAATCACGGGGTAGCAATGAGCAACCAACTAAAATGTATCCTCATGAGTTAATAAAAATAGTTTCACCTGGCACAGTGATGCCTGTAATCCCAGCAGCTCCAGAGGCTGAGGCAGGAGAGCTCATTTTCAAAATCAGCCTCAGCAACTTAGCAAGGCTGTAAGCAACTCGGTGAGACCCTGTCTCAAAATAAAAAGGGCTGGGGATGTGGCTTAGTGGTTAAACATTCTTGGGTTCAATCCTGGGTACCAAACAAAGTAAAAGCTTATTTTTAGGCTTCTTTTTTTTTTTTTAAGATTCTGCTGCTCAGGAGCACATATAGAGAAGGAAAGTAGCATTAAGAAGTTTAACAGCAGAACTTTGGAAGATTGATTCAATGGAGGGAAAGAAAAGTGAAGGAGCTGAAGGTATTACAATGACAGAAGATAGAATTTAGGCTGAATTAGGCAAGAAGTTAAAGCTAAGCAGGTACAGATAGAAATTGGGAAATGACTGAGGCCAAAAAATGAAGGGTGAAGGGTGTATTAGTCAGGTTTCTATCACCATGACAAAATACTTGAGATGGGCTATTTTATAAAGAAAATATGCCTATTTATCTCAGTTTGGGAGGCTAAAAGTCCAAGCAACATGGTTAGGCTCTTATACCTCATAGCAGGAGCACACATGTATAACCTAGCAGAAGAATGTTTTGGTTTGAACATCCCAGAAGTAAAATAAGTAAAATAATAGTTGGAGTCACTGTGTGAACCTTTCTCTCCTTATAAAGCCACCAAGATTCAACCATGGGGACTCTATTCACTTTAATAATCTTATCCGTCCACTTTCCAAAAGTCCCATCACTAAACACCATAGTGAGGCTAAGTTTCTACCAACAAAATATCATTACTGTGAGACTCTGGGAATTAAATTCCTATATGAGTTCAAAGGTACAATCATATTCAAACCATAGCAAAGGTCTCCATGAAGACAAGATTTTGTAATAGAGGAGATGTCTGTGCAAGAAACGTAGAATGGAAAGTGGGATAAAAAAATGATACATTTGATATCCAGATTTGGGAAATGGTGTAGTTTCGGTTGATTGCAAGGTTCAGAGTATGGTCATCAGAATGAGGAGGGCCACAGAAGAACAGAAGGAAACATTGCTGGAAGTGAGACCACCAAGGAACAGCGAAGTCAGGGTGTTGGATGGTTCATCCCTCTGCAGAAGTTTGCTTGTGCTTTGTTTAGAGATAAATGGAAGATGTGTACCAATACAACCTTTGACCCAGGCCCAACATCTCTCCAAGAGGTAAACATCTCACTGGAGCTAAGAAGCCCAGAGATAATCTAGCCCAGTGTTATTCAACCTTGTCCTTTGTGCTTACACAACTACCAGTTGCAGTGTTCTTTACGGCACATCATGAAATATGGACATATTAAATGTAATATAGCTCAACATAAAATTTTTTGCAATATCAGACACCATCTAAAACTAGATTCTAGTTTAGATAAGTGCAATAGCTGGTGTCAACGGCTCAAGAGAATAAAATTTAAAGTGGAGAGAATTCTATCCATTAACGTAATGCTTCCCTAATGCTAGGAAAAGATGCCCATCCCCCACTGCTGATTTTTGCTTGAGAATGATATATCCATGATGCTCTGCCCACGTGCATCTCCAGAGCTCAGAGGTGGGGGAACTCCAGGCCTAGAAGATGGGAGCAGTGAGGAGCCCCACCCCAAGGACTTGGTAATAAAGGAAAACAGAGTTCGTTCCTCTTGCTCCTCTAGCATGGAAGTATGAGGAGTGGGAAAACAATGGGGTGGCCCCATGTGCATTTCTGAATAAAGCACATGATCATGATCTTTGGGAAATTGCCCGAATCTTTATACCTGGCACTTGTTTGTCGATTTTATTACCCAGAATCTTTCTATTAACCAACAGTTTAAAAATCCCTTAAAGTAAAAAATGTGTACATGCTTCAAGCCAGGAAAAACAGAGAGGTAGAAAGGTGTCCTCCAAAGACAATCTTAGAGGGTGCTGTGAGTGGCATCGGTGGGCTAACTTCAATCATTTCCAGCCCATTTCTATTCTCCCTGGTCCACTGAAACGGCTTATCTGAGTGGAACACTCCATAACGTGAAGCAATTAAAAAAGAAAGGAAACCTATTCACTGCACTCATGTATGAACAAAAGGAAAAGATGGAAAAGGCATCAGTCTCCCTTTCTCCATTGTCTATTCTGGGCCCTGGGTAACTAATGACGCTCCCAGATCTAGGCTTCCAACAGACCCAGTGCAAGAGGCCGAGGAAAGCCAGAGAAACATGGGATACAGCCTCCCCATTCCACCAGGCCCACCCAATACCAGGTAGAGTCCAGCGACCCAAAGACACGCCCAGTACCTGGGACCTTTTTCCAAGTCCTTGCCTCAAACTCCAACTATTATTTTACTTATTTTACTTCTGGGATGTTCAAACCAAAACATTCTTCTGCTAGATTATATATACCACACTCATGATACCTTTGGAGCCATTATTTGAACCTCTGCCAATAGAAAGGCCTACCCTTCCTTCTTTTCCCAAAGGAAAAAAAAAATACCTACAGGAAAGATCTCTAGGTGCAGAACGCACAGTGAAATTTCTTGCCCTTGTTCCTCTTAACCCCCAAGGTAAGATAATCACAACAATAATTAGAATTCTACAAAATATTCTCTACTCAGAAAGAAAACCTCAAGAGGTAGAAGCTGCTGTGACAGCTATGAAAAGGGACAAAAAGCAAGCTGAATCCCAGGAGTCTAAGAGAAGAAAGGAGAGCCGGTCTGAGCAGAGCTTGCCTAGCAGGAAGCTTTTTGCTGCTCTCAGAATAATGATGATGATCATTTCTGGAGTGTCTACATCTGAGACTTGGGAAAGTAACAGGTAGCAACTCTGAAAAGAAAGGCCTTTATCAACCCCCATTTAAAGAAGATATTAGCATTTGATGATTTACGTTGTCTAAGTGCTCCTTGGGGGAGCCAAGGGAATTGAATGTGTAAAACTTTAATAGAAAGGATAGAAATCTAGAAAAGGCTTAGGACGTGAAGGGAGTTGGGATAGACCAGGAAGAAATCTTTGTCCCCCTCAGTCAATCAGAACTCCACCAGGAGAGACAAAGGGGTCTTTGTCACAACTTTACTTCTGGGTTCCTGCAGCTTGGCCCAAACTTTATCTTAGATCTTCTTTCTTACAGTTTCTGGTGTCAGAGGACAACATGGAAATTTAACCAAAAGTTTAACCAAAATAACTTTATGGTCATTTTCAGTTACATGAGTCTGACTGCACCTGCCTCATTTTCTGCTCAGGCCACCAATGATTCAGGTTTAAAATGGACATTAGGACTCAGACCCATTGTGGGAGTATAAACTGGTACAGGTGTTTTAGAGGGTACCTTGGCAGAATGTATTCAAAATCCTTAGGCAAGCTCAATGGTCCATACCTCTGATCCCAGAGACTTGAGAGACTGAGGCAGGAGGTCACAAGTTTGAAGCCAGCCTCATCCATCTATCAAGGCACTGAGCAACTTAGTGAGACCCTATCTCAAAATAAAAAATTAAAAGGGTTTGAGGATATAGCTCAGTGGCAAAGCACCCCTGGGTGGCTTTTTAAAATCTTAATTCCTAAGATGAAATGTTAGGCATCAACCAAAAAATAATATTGTAGGGAAATATTCAATAACTTAGAAATTGATTCACAATGTGTATTAAGTGGAAAAACAAGACCACCAAATATTATTCAAAAAACATCCTATATTTATAAAGTCTACATGTATGAATAGAACAAGATAAACACAAAGATATTAAAGGATGGTACAATTGTGAATGTTTACAGTTTCTGTTTCCTGCTTTATCTATATTTCCAAATTTCCCTATAGTAAATAAAGTATTGCTTTTATAATAAGGAAAAAATGATTTCCTTAAAACTTAAAAAAAAATAGATTTTTAAGGTAAGTCTTCGTCTCTTCCTCCCCTTGATCCCATCTCCCCTCCTCAGGAGCAACGTCGAGTATTAGTTTCAGTGACACTCTATGCCTGTATAAGCCTAAGTAAAAAAAAAAATGCTTTTTATTTTTCAAAACTCCTTTAAGTTAAACTTTAACCCAAGAAGTCAGGAGGGACTGGCTGCCAAGGAAGAAAATGTATCTCAGATTACTTTTCAACTTCCTCAGACAAGCAGGGCTGCTACCAGGGTGAAATGAATAAGGCATTTGCCTCAGGCACAAAATTTAAGTGGATGCCAAATACTCAGTAATCAAGAGAAAAATATGTTAAAATATGCAATTTTTAAAAGTCAAAATTAGTGCAAGTAATTCATGAAGAAAAAAATAAAGACAAGACCAGTATAACTGTTTTCTTTTTCTTTTTCCTTTTGCCTCAGGCTCTAACATGACTCCATATGGCACTGTTACTGTCAGTGATAAGAAAACAAGAGATGGGAGGAGAGGATGTCTAGGAGTGGAGGGAGAGAAAAGGAAAGGGACCTGGTCCATGAAGGCTACTCATCCCGTGTCAGGCACCACCTCTGGCACTTTCCATACAGAGTTGTCAGGAGATGGAACCCATCTATCCCACCCACAATGGTTCCCTCCAAAAGGAGGAAGCTTCCACAGTAACCCTCTGACCTTCTCTTTGCCCCATCCCTTAGTCTCCTACCTGGAGATGAGGTAAATCATCTAGTTGGTAGGTTTAGGAGGGAATTATGCATCCATAGCCTCTCCTATTCCTCCCTCTTCCTCCTAGCTATTTCTCCCAGCCACAAGTGTTCTGGACTGGCCATGAGTCAACAATTACTTCAGTAGTTCCCTAAGTACTGCTCATAATTACGGAAGTAGTCCTCAGAGAACTACTTCCCTCTGTCTGGAGGAAAGGTTCCAGGGAGCCATGTTAGCACTGTATACTTTACCTTCTGGCCATAGTGGATTAGACCATGGTGGACACCTGGCCAAGCAGGGACAATTAGGTCTCTCTTTTGGACTTTGGAATTATAATCCAAAGAAACCTCATTTGGTCAAGACAAGAAAAGAGCCAGTGCAGTCTCTGTAGTTGGGCTTGTTAACAGTGAATCCAGGAGTTGGGAGTTGGCACCTCTCACTCACTATCACAGATAAAGGTCATCTGTGATAAAAGAGACATGAAGAGAGGTACACAGACAAGAAACAGTGATAGGGTCCTTTTGATTCTCAGGTTCTGATTCTAGACCTTCAAAGCTATGTTTCTGCCCTTGGTCTCCATAAGATGCTCCTCTGTGCTTACAGTTCCTTTTCAAAGGGTCCAGAAGAGTCCTAATATAATCACCAGTGTTAATATTATCATCAGTAATCACATCCACTATGTAAGTCATGTCCAAGAATTATAAATCTGTCATGTCACTTTCCTGTACTCTGCCATGACACTTCCAAAGAGCTTTCCATTCTCTGAATGTCTTATTCCCTGAACTCCCTACCTTTTTATTTCTTTTCCCTTGAAGTAGCAACCCTTGTGAATAAGAAGCACTGTTTTGTGTTGTTTACTTCCAAGATGTATTAGTTAGTATAAGCAATACTGGCTGCTGTAACAATTAACTCAAAGCTCAATGTCTTAACACAATAACAGTTTATTTCTCTAACACAAAATTCATAATAAATGTTCCTATTCAAGAACCTGTCCTAGTTGGCTCTTCTCTATTGACTCAGAGAGCTGGGTTTCTTCTGAACTAAGAGTCCTCTTCTATTATATGAGTCCTCCTCTAGGGCCCCATTGCCCTTCGCTTCCTGCCACGTGGTTAGGGATGGAGGAAGAAACCATAAATGATCACACTGAATGTTTTATGTCTAGGCAAGTCTAGAAGGAAAACACATCACTTAAACTCATATTCTATTTGCTGGAGTTCAGTCATGTTGTTCACCAAGATACAATGAGAGCTTGGGAATGTAGGATAGTTCAGTGTCTCCAAAGAAGAGGAGAGTAGGTTCTATATCACAGGGGAAGGAATAACATCTACCTCCAGAACAAAGTACACTTCTTCCAGTTCCATGACCCTGGGAAAGTCATAACCTCCCATTTTTCTTGCAAAATTAGGACTTCTATATTCATTGTTCAAATATATTCTTTGGAACCCTAAGTTTCAAAAGAGGTGGTCCAGCAGTAGTGGGGTGCTCAAGAAGCCAGTACTAGATCTTAAAAGGTAATTGCAAAATTTTCAGAAATATTGCTCATCTGTTGTTAATTGCAACCATTAGTAAAAATTAAAGGTCAGGCATGTATACTTTTAATTCACTAAATTGTATTTAAAAGAGGTATTAAATACTCAAAATTTATTAGTCATCTTGCCATATTTTGTTCTTACCTCAGTTCTTGAGGTTGTTCATATCAACTATAGGATCATGGGGAAAACACCGTGTAATTGTGCGTTATTGTTCTGAGCAATATTCCCTCAGTGACGTCACCTCAACAGCTTGAAATCAGTAGAAGCATTTTTACCATGGAAATCTGAAAATACTACAGATTAAGTCTTCCCAACCCTAGAGCCAGTTTTTACATATTAAAGGGTGTGACGTATTTGGAGGGTAGTCCCTCCCCCAAGGAGGAGAGGCTCAGAGCTAGAAATACCCCAGGGCCATGCCCTCCATGTGCTAGGTCAGAACTGAGGTGGTTTTGTTAGTTTTATATCCTGGTTTCCATGTAAGCTGTTGTTTGATAAGAGTATTCTACTGCTTGAAGCAAATATTTTCAATCTCCTGGACTACAAGATTTATACGGTCCCTTCTTGCCCATTCATTCTTTCCTCCGCATTCCACTGAACATTTGCTAATGCTTACATTGCACAGTGGAGACAGGGGAACGGCTTATGTGAAGTTGATTATGTTAGTGCTCAACCCTCTTGCCAGGAGATGGGCAATAAAGTAGAGGACCACAGACCAAGTGCCTGTAGACTGACATTCTTAGGTTGTACACTTCACACCCACAGGAGGAAAATCAAAGGGCAGACCTGCCGAGTCTCACCCAGGGAGCAAGCACAGAGATTCCTCCTCCGCCTCCTGCTCTCTTCACCACAGCTTGAATGTTCACTCAGAAAACATTTATTGAGCATTTACTGAGTGCTGGACACTGTTCCAGGTGCCTCATATATTTGATGACCTTCTAAAGAGGAACTGAACCACTAACTTGATTAGGATTAAACTAAGGAAGCATCTTTCTCTTAGCTCTTTCTCAGCCTCAGCTGAGACATATCTCAAATGAATGTGATCCTCTCTTTGATTCCTTGAGAACCATGCACCATTGACCATCACACTGAGAGCAGAAGAGAGCAGGGTGGACGAAGAAAACTGAGATGGAGGCACAAGCTTGTCAAAAGTGAGTTGCAATCAAGAATAAAGTACCGCCAGTGTTTTGCTCATGTTTTCTAAAACCTAGCATTCCCAAAGTCATCTCTTTCTCTCCTTCAAACTGTAGTGATGGGCAAACGGCCTCATCATAAACCCCCTTCCTCCAATGGCTCTCATGTGTTGTCTGACCAGGGCCTAGGGAGGCCTGGTGCCAGCTGAGATGGGCTGGCTATACTAACACTTGGGATTTGCTAAAATCAGATCAAGATTCTTTCTTTTTCTTTCTCCTCTCACCCCCCCTCACCTCCTTCCTTCCTTGCTTTTTTTTTTTTTTTAATTGCATGGATTCCTTTGATCCACAAGGAGGAGGAAAGTAAAATTCAAGGGAATTCCATGAATTTTGCTCCCATGCCCCAAGTAGCCAGAGCTGGGTAGCAGTTGCCACTGTCTGCTGGGCACAGTGCTGTGCCAGCCCCAGCAGAGGAGGAGACAGAATAGATCCATCCCTGTGTTAGGGCAAGGGCTGATCAGGAGCCTTCTGTGAAGCTCCTTCTCCCATGGCTTCCCAGAGAGGTTGGGACAGTAGCAGGATCAGGCGGATCCAGGGGCTCCTGTCTGTCCTGCTCCTCCCAGCAGGAAAAGGCCTAAGCACTCTGCTCTACAGTCCCTTGAGCCTCAGGATGGCTCTCAAAGCTCCCTGAGTCTCTGTAGCTTTTGTCCTTTGTCCCCGTCCCCACCCCACCAGATCTGATGGTTCCTGAGAGTCAACAGTTTGGCTCTGCCCTCGGGCATTCCGAGTTCCCTGAGTGACCAGTTTTACATCTTCAGAAGCACGAGTTTTGTTATGAATTCACACTCACTCCCTACCCATCCTACCCACTTCCTTTCTCCCAGGTTCCTGAGTCTGAACCAAAACTGAATTCCTAGGACAGGTGGTGTGGCAGGAAGACACGCCATGTGAGCGCCTTGGAAGAAGGTGATGGTGAGGGGAAGGTGTGTTGGTTGGCATTCTCCAGAGAAACAGAACCAATGGGAGAGGAAGGAAAAGTCAGATTTATTTTAAGGAATTGGCTCACACAATTGTGGGGACTGAGAAATTCAAACTTTGTAGGGCTGCTCAGCAGCCTGGAGGTTTGGGGAAAAGCTGATGCTGCAGCTCACACCTGTGCGACTGAGGGGCAGTAGCAGGTGGAAGTCCAGGCAGGGTTCCTGTGCAGCAGGCTCCAGACCCAGTTATTTCTGGAAACCTCAGTCTTTGCCTCTAGGGCCTTCAGCTGATGAGAGGAGGCCCACCACCAAGGCCACTGATGTAAATGTATCACATTCGCAAGCCGCCTTCGCAGCACCTCCAGACTGGTATCTGACTGAACATCTGAGCACCACTGCCTACTCAAGCTGACACACTATTAGCCACCACAGAGGGCCACCCTCAGAGCCCCTCAGCCCTTTGGCCCTCCTGGTGGAGTATAGACTTCACCCAAGATCTGGAAGGAGGCATTTAGGAACAAGACTCTTAGTTATCATTAAATATGGAGCAGCTGTGCCATGCAGCCCAGAAGAGGAGGAGGAAACATTTTCCTAAGAAATAGAGAGGAGCGCTGTATCAGTGAGGACACCAACAGAAAATGCACAGCACGTCCCACTAGATTATTTGAGGAGGGTTTAATGTAAATTTCTACAAAAGCATGGGCAGGGCATAAGGAGATGAGAGAATGCAGTGACCCAGACAAATAAAGGGGCCATGACGAGGCTCAGAAAAAAGCCAGAAGAGAGGCCTGCCTGGAGAGAGGCCATGGTCAAGGAATGCGGGAGGGCAAGCCCAGGGGACTCTGCATGAGACAGACAGGGGGCCACACCCCGGCCCTTCCTTCCCATCCACCTCCAGCACTCACCCTTGGTCAAACTCAACAGAAAGCTGCAGTGCACGGAGCCCACTGAGGTGGCCTTCAGGTCAGCCCAGGCAGCAGAACCAGAGCAGCAAAGACTGGAGAGCAAATCCACCCCCATCACCCACATCCAGGAGAGAACTAGCGCATGACTACAGATAACTGGCCCACACTCCTTTCTGCCTTTCCTTGATCTCAAATTCCCCTACACATGCAGGTAAATGTACAACACACACATGCACACACACGTATACACACAGGGATGAACATGTGTATACATATAAACATGCACACATATATACATATGTATGTGTACATACATGCACATGAACACCTACCTGCACATGCCCACGTGCCTGTGTGCACATACACACAGGCATGTACATTGATACATGCATATATTAACACACCTATGCACACACACAAACACAGGGACTTGAACACACACGTGCACACTCATGTATACACAGCACACTCAATCATAGCCAGCAGAGGCTCCTCCTGCTCAGTCGGAAATTACAGGAGATAAACCCAGTGGAATTTAAATGAAGATGAGAAAAAGAAAGGCTGGGAATGATGGACAGACTTCTCTAATGGTTACTATTTTTAGAACCCAGACAGAAAGTGGCAAAAAGAAAATCAGGCCTCCTTGCAAGCCAGGAGCTGACCAAAGAACCCATTGTTTCCTTAGTTATTTGGAAGCAAAAGGCACACTGAAGAGAGAGGCTGGGAAGTCAGGAACAGGGAGGCTGGGCTGCCCCTCGGGAGGGCAAATTCGGCCCTCCCTGCCCTCCACATCCTGGGCCTCCCCCCCCCCAACCCAGGAAAACACTGGAAGAGAAGGAAGGACTTCAGATCTGAAGGTGGAAGTTGACCTGGCTCTCCACCCTGGCCAAGTGGCGTCTGAATGAGTGACCTCAAATGTGCTCCCAAGGGCCAGCTCTAGACAATAAGGAGTCTTTGTGAAAAGAAAAGAAGACCGTCCTTTGGGCAGATAAATAAGAGAACCAGGTCTGATTGTATGTAGTATCTCAGGGTCCCCCTGGCAGAGGGTACACGGTGGGGTTTCCACCTCCCCACAGGTGCATGTGTATAGTAGGCAGAGGCCAGTTTGTACCTGCATGCCCCATGTCCTTCCACAGATGAGGATAACATCTGCAAAATGAGGGAGACCAATGCAGGAGACAATAATCAAGGTGAGAACCAAGGATTTCAGGAACACCTCCATTCAGCCTGGGATTTGGCTGTCTTTGACCGGGCATCGAAGGCCAATTTTTACTTGATATCTCTACATAGGAAGTCAGAGTGTAGTGGCACTCCCTTTCTCCACAGAAAAGTCTTAACTGGGCTTCTCCAGAAATCTTCACCATGGCTGATTTTAGGACTGTCAGCAAAAGAGTTTCTGCAAAAGAGTTCAATGTAGATGAACTTCCTATTTTTGTGTTGCCCTGTTTTACTTGACCACTGGCTGGGAAGTTACCAGCACTCCAGGTGCTGGACACCCCCCCACTAGTTTTCACAAACGTATCCAGTATAGTAGTTTGTAGAATGTGTGAACAAGACCTCTGGCCTTGAGCTGGGGCTTCACAGAGATGTCTATATTTCTGAGATAAGTTACCAATTGGGCTCCATGGTAACAGCTGGCAGGGGGAGGAAAGAAAGGGGAGAAGAAGCTCTCCCTTCTCAGGTGTTGTCCTTGAAGGATTAACTTGCCCAAAACAGTGAAAGAAAAAGCTGCTTTTATGTGAACTTCTGCAGACTGTGAACTTCTGGGCCCCTCCCCTTACATGCTGGGTATAAAACTTTGAAACTACCTGAACTCAGGGTTCAGGGGATTGATTGATTACAGCAAAAGCTGTGCCCTCTGAACCTGGCTGCAGCCAAATAAAACTGTTTCCTGCTATCTTTGGTGCCCTGCCTTTTCTGTCCCTACAAGAGGATTTAGGAGTATCTAGTAACTGAATTCTAGGCTTCTTCTCCTCCTCCTCCTTCATCTTGATGTAGGAGCTCCCAGCACTTCCTAATCAATGCAGAGCGCAGGCCCAGGGCTCTGGGTCCCAGCCCTACCAGTCTAATTGACATGAGTGTGTGAGGGGAATGTATTCCCTAGATTCCTCATCTATGGAATTAGGTAAGTGGAGCTCCTTTTTTTTTTTTTCCAGAGGAATCATAAGGCTAAGGTGAAGTAACACATAGAAAAATGTTTTGTGATCCACATGGCATCATATGGCTTCTTCTGATCAATTGTTGACCAAATGCTATTTTTGATGACTACTGGGATTTCTTCTAATCCCTACCAGAGTCTCTTGCCCAGTTCGTTGGGAGTGTCACTGTCAGCTCAGGAGGTAGATTTCCATTGTCTTCCCAGAAGACGGTTCAGGAAAAATAAAGCTGAGTTCTAGCAGAAAAGCTTTAGGTTAAACTTAAGGAAGAACTTCCTGATATTAGAGCAGGCAAGTAAATAAGAAATTAGACATTTTTCCTGGGGGGAGGGCAAGGGTCTTTGGAAACAGGAGTGAGACCCTCATCTGTTAAGGAGAAGAATGGCTTAGAAGTATGTTTGGTTATACTCCCGGGACACTCTGAGCTGTAGAGATAAGAGCTGTACTTACAAGCCCCTTCTAGGCTCCTCTGCAGGCCCCAGAGGTTAATGTTTCCATTTAAATGGAAATTGAGTGCAAAATTATTAGCAACTGTTCAAAAAGAACCAAATTACAGGGGGCTATTCTTTGCACAGTACAAACAGAGTGGCCGCCAATGTTCTGCGCCTTAAATATAAAGGTGAGTCCTGTTGAAGGTCACTCCTCCACTCTCAAAGGAGCTGAACCCCTGGAAATGTTTCATTTGGAACACAAACTGTGGAGCCAGAAAACCCCTCCGGCCTTAGATGCTGGTAGGCCCCGCGGAGGGTCAGATGCAGGCCTTCCAAGAAAATCTGCAGAATATGAGCCACATTGGTCCTTACTCCCTCAGGCACAGCCTGGCACATAAAATTAATCTTCATTACTTGCCAATTCCATGTTTGCAAATTCCCTACTCATTAAAATTTACTTGGAACTCCAAAACCCAGGCTTGAGGAACTTCTACAATCACCCCAGGCATGCGCAGAGCGGTGTAAATTTTAAGCGAACTTGATGTTTATGTTTCCAGCTAAGATCAAAGAAGGTGACGCTCTGCTTTCTGTTTCAGTTCTCTGGCTGTAAACAACTGTTCTTTTTATGGTCTATTTAGTGCCACATTATTTTGTATTTCTGTGGGGTTTTTTTTGTTATTGTTGTTGATTTTACCATTTAAACTGGCCCCTGAGTGTAATGCTGAATGAATTCCTTTTACTCCCATGTGTAAGAAGGCCATGATGTGCCTTCCAGAGAATATAGGTGCATTAGATCAGCTTTGCTCAGGAATGAGTTGTAGTGCCAATGGCCGTGAGTTTAATGTAAGTGAATCAACAATATATACTAAGTCAGGTGGTCTATGGTTTGGATCCTAAATGTCCCCCAAAGGAGAACAAAGGTTGGTTGCCAGCCTGTGGCAGTCCTAGGAGGTAGAGCCTAGTAGAAGGAAGTGAGGTTATTGGGGGCGTGCCCTTGAAGAGGATAGCGAAACGCAGCCCTTCTTCTCTTTCACATCCCTGCTGCTATGAGGTGGTCAAGTTTCCCACCACCATGGGCTCCCACCATGTTGAACTGAGCTGCCACAGGGCCAAAGCAATAAGACCAAATGACCATGGACTGAGGCCTGTGAAACCCTGAGCCAAAGTAAATCTCCCCTCCTGATAAATTGTTTTTCTTGGATATTTTGTCAGAGACAACAGAAATGTGACTGATATAGGTGGCTTTACACAGAAACACACAATATGAGATTGAGGATTGGTGAGTATAGATTGGTCAGTTAACAAAAAATCATGACAACAGGCTCACAAGAACCTAACCTGTATTTTCCCTGGGGACAAATTCATTATTTTCTCCTTCAGCATCCATGCAAACATTATAGAACACGACTCCCACGATATCAGAAACTGAAGGTTGTAGGTATGTGATTAAAGGTAACTCTGACTTCACAGAGCCAGCTCCAGGCTCAAATGTGAAGGTGCTGTCCTTAATGAAAGGTGAACCCTTGCCAGCAGGATGAAAGGATCTCCCCACCCACAAATTTTTATGTTCAGGTCTGCATATCTCAGTATAAGGCCCAACAGGCCCCAAATGAGGATATGCCTAGAAGGTTCCATGTTTCGTAGCCAAAAGCAGAGAGTCCTCTCATCTGAAACAATGAGTGGACAGAGCCTAAAACTGCAACAATCCAAAGTTCAAAGACCCAGGAAGGACAATGCCAAAATCAAAAGGACCAGAGCTGACAAATCCAGTTCTCAGTGAACCAGGAACACAGTCTGGGAGAAAAAGGTGAATTGCAGGTGCCTGAGCCAAGACCAGCAGGGGGCAGGCAAGAGGGCGAAGAACGGGCGGGCGTGTGGGGCTTGCCTTTAGGAGCCCTGCACTGAGGCCGGGGAGAGGGGAAGCTTCCTGAAGGGGAATGGAACAGAAGTGGGCCTTTTCTTAGAAGAAGTGTTCTGTACAGGCCAAACAAGAAGGACTTCCGAGAGCAGGCCAGCCGGAGGCCATAAAGGAGCGCCTATGCTGGAGGCAGAGAGAGTCAAAGAAGGAGAAACAGCAATCTGTATACGGGGTAAAGTTGGGAGTTCATAACCCACTTGAATCAAACTGTGAAAGATGATGTATTAAGAACTGTGTAATGTTTTGAACGA
Source organism: Ictidomys tridecemlineatus (assembly GCF_052094955.1). Lineage (NCBI taxonomy): Eukaryota > Metazoa > Chordata > Mammalia > Rodentia > Sciuridae > Ictidomys > Ictidomys tridecemlineatus. The sequence goes on along the minus strand of NC_135480.1, from coordinate 96,032,267 downwards.
CCAACAATAAAAAAAAAAATAAAATAAATAAATAAATAAATAAATAAATAAATAAATAAAAACTGCCAGCTCTCAGACTCCCTGAGCAATGTGCTCTGGCCCCAAACACACGCGTCCCTTGTTAAAACAAGAGCCTCCTGGTTAGGGGGACCCAGCCGCCTGAAAAGGCAAGTTGACTACCATTTGTTGTTGATAATGTTTGCTCCTTGTGGGTCTCACCCTGTACCCCCAAGTGATCTATCAAAGCATTTCTGCTGAGTCCCTAGAACACTCGCTCTGAGAGAAGTTTTCTTTTCTTTTTTTCTTTTTCCATCTCACCACATTTGTTAGAGACAAGTTCCCAAGAAAGCACCCAGCTGGTCTAGGTCTTTCAGGTTCTGGCAGCAGGACCCATAGAGCTGGGAGCAGAATGTGCATTGGTTACTGGAACATCCCAGGCCACATCTGTGTCTAGACCCACCCATATGTAATGTGTTGTCAACTACTAACCCCAAGGAGGGCATACTGGGCATGTTTGTGCACACCACACACGTGCACACACACAAACACACACACACACACACACAGCATCCAAGACTTAAGGCCTGAGAAGTTGCAGTGTGCATATCTTAGCCAATGAATCTTTCCCCATCCAGGATAATCACCCAGATGATCCCCCAGTGGCTTTCCAGCTCATCAGAGCCACAGGAAACTGGAGCCCACAATTTGGCTCCTGGAAGCAACTGGATGGCTGGTGGTGTGTAGTCCAAACACGCTCATGATTGGTCTGGCCTCGCCTGCTCCACACATCCCTAAGGTCATTCTAGCCCTGGCTCTCGGCAGGGCCACTCCAGACTAGTGTGCCCTTGGGAAGCCTCTCTCAACGTGTGCTTCCTGTCTATCAGCTGAGAATTAGAACCGGCTTCTGGGATCATTTTTTCCACACAGCATTCCAGGAACAAGAAAGTTAATTGGAAGCATAAATCTGCTTGGATTTTATTTTTTAAAGGAAAAAGAATATTCTACAACCACTCCTAGGGGGGGGAAATCAGGAGTTAAGAAACCCTTGGAGAAAGTCCAGCAACTTCTGTTTGCTCTAGGCCTGTGGGTAGAGTGGAGGGTGTCAGGTGTCTCTCTTTCCTAGTCTCTTTTCTGTTCCTGCTTCCCTCTTCCCTCTCCTCCTTCCCTTCTCCTTTCCCTCTCCCCCCCCTCTGTCTGGAGGAAATGACATGTATAACCATGGGAGTCTCAGCTGTCTGCTGCCTGGCCAGGAGGCTGAAGCTGCCTGACAATGGGCTGCCCTCCCTGAGGAATTTCAGGAAAATTCTTCTGACTCCACCTTCTATCTTCTACCTTGAAACTGAGGGTTGAACTCAGGGAACTTTTCAACTAAGCTACATCCCCAACTTTTTTTTTTTTTTTTAATCTTTCATTTTGATTCAGGGTCTTAGTAAATTGCCAAGGTTGCTCTCCAACTTGTTATCCTCCTGCCTCAGTCTCCTGAGTACCTGGGATTATAGGTGTGCCCCACTGTGCCCCACAAAACTTGTTGGTTTTATATAATTTCCCATTTTCTGCCCAACTACCTCATACCTGGATTAGCTACCTCTCCCCAGTTGCATTGGTTTGACGGCTGTGCTGAGTGATCTTGGCTCAGATTTTTGGTTCTTTCAAGTCAGGTCTTCTTGAATCATCTGTCCTTATTTCTACCTTGCCTGGATCTAGGACTCCAGATTAAATCAAGATGTGTGGTGGCCTCAGAGGCAAAGATGCCCCTAGTACTGACCGTTTAAGACTAGCTGGACCTCCAGAGACCAGGAATTGCATTGGGGCAATGAAGCCGTATTGGGCTTATGCCTTAAACTCTGAGCTACAGTTGTCTTGAGCCAACTCCAAGCACTGATTTTCCCTGCACCCATGGGCTAGGGGAGGGGCCAATAAGAGGGGCAGGGACGGAATCAAGTGAGTTGAGTTGTAGAAGCCCTTTTGGATTTGGGAGCCATTGGGGAGTGAGACAATTAGGGAGGAGAAAAGGAGATCTCTGAGAAGTGTCCTGTGGATTGTGAAATGGATGTGTTTTCACATTAAGAGATTTGGGTAAAGATCTAAGTTGTCATTTTGTGGTTGGATTGGGCTTCTCCAGATGCAGTTCCAGACAGAAACTAAGCCACATGGGGCCAGAGCTGTCCTCAGACCCTGGCTACTCCGGTGCTGGCCCTGCTCACCTCTCCAGACTTTTCTCTCACAGGGTTGGCATCCAGTTGGATGGAACTTATTTCACATCCTTTAATAGGCCAGATTTTTTTTTTCTGTCTTTATCTGAAACTATCTTCCTACACCCTTGCTTCCTGCCTTAGTTTGGACTGTTATAACAAAATCTGGGTGACTTATAAACCAAAGAAATTTGCTTCTCAGAGTTTCCTGGAGGTGGAAAGTCCAAGGCCATCAAATTCAGTGTCCGGTGAGGACCCACTTTCTGATTCACATATGGCACCTTCGTCTTGTGTCCTCGTGGTAGAGGGCTAGTTAACTCCCTGGCATCTCTTTTAAGGGAACACTAATCCCATTTATAAGGGCTCCACACTCATTTCCTAACCACCTCCGAAAGGCCTCACTTCCAAATATCATTACACTGGGAATTAGATTTCAACATACAGCTTTGGGGAGACACAGACCTTCAGTCCATAACACTTCCTTTCCCCTGGACAATTTCTAATCAGTATTTGAGTTGCCAGGCGCAGTGGCGCACTCCTGTAATCCCAGCAGTGTGAAAGACTGAGGCAGGAGGATCGTGAGTTCAAAGCCAGCCTCAGCCAAAGCAAGGTGCTAAGCAACTCAGTGAGACCCTGTCTCTAAATAAAATACAAAATAGAGCTGGGGATGTGGTTCAGTGGTCGAGTGTCCCTGGTTTCAATACCCGATACCAAAAAAAAAAAAAAAAGATTTGAGCTTACATGTGACTTCTCAATTCCCTAACCCTGGGTTCCATGACTTCCTCTGTCTCCATAGGACCAATACCATCCCAATATGGTCTTTTCAGAATGCATTAGAAGCAGGGATTCATGGTCTCCTCCACTCAGTTATAATCACCACAAGGGCCGGATCGCCCGGCTCACTCACTACTCAATCCTCTGTCTTTGACACTGAGTGTGGTGTATCCTAAACACACAATAAATATCTACTCTAATGACGCTAGTGTTCAACCTTCCTCCAAGACACCATGCTGACTCCTGGCATTCCACCAGTTCTCACCCCTGTTGCCTTTTGTCTCCTTCCCTGGCAGCTTTCAGCCTAGCATTTGTCTCCCTCCTTCAACTGGGAGCAAGGATGGAGAGATCCCAGCCTCCTGCTCCCAGCAGCCAGGTGCTGGGGATGGAATCCATTGGCGGCAGTGGCCTCAGTGAAATGAGAGGGGGCCGTACAGTGGCAGCATCCTCGCAGGCACCTCCACCTGTCAGGTGCTCATATCTCCAGGACAGCTTCTGCCCAGACTGAACACAGAACCCAACCTCCAAGAGGAACTTTTTTTAGGGTTTTCTTTCCCAGACTGGGTCTCTCTCCAGCTCTACCAAATCCTTGCTGTCCCTAGGATAGAACTTATTTGTTCATCTCAGTAAATGAGCACGTATCAAGCACTTGCTCCCTGCAGGACACTGCAATTAGTCTTTCTTGTTGAGCATTATGCTGTCCGGGTAGAGGAGGCAGGTACTCGGGGACATCATCAGAAAACCCATGGAAGGTAGGCTTCAGAGGAAGAGCCTCCTAGGGCCTGAGGGCATTCCTCCAACCCTGAGGTGTGTCTGGGTGATCCTCATTTTAATCTTTCCCAGGTAAGGCCATTCTATTTATCTCCTTTTCAGTGATTCCTGCTTTTTCTTTTGCCCTAGACACCTGGATTCTCCCTTCTTGGGCAGTTCCCTGGAAATCCTCTAGATAGTGAGACTTTCACACACCTGCTGGAGAGTGTTGTCTCTGGTCTCAGCCCTTCAACACCGTGGTCACCCTTTGCTCTAATGTGACTTAGTCAAGCTCTGGATTGCAGCATCTGCGGGTGGATAGGCTGTGCCACCTGGCAAAGGGCTGAGTTTATGTTTATGTGCAGATCTAGCATAGATGTCTCTACGCAGTGGAGATTTCTAGCTTTGGCTTAGACTGAACTCCAGAGGGCAAAGGAGAGTCCATGCCTCATGGGGTGGGGAGTGAGGAGGCAAGCATCATTTTAGGACCAGATACCAGGTTGCTTAGCAACATGGGCTCTGAGGTCAGCCTACTAAGATTCAAATCTTACTTGCCAGGACTGGCTAACAATGAGTGGAGTTCTTTATCCTCTTTGAACCTGAGTTTCCTCAACTGTAAAATAGGGGTAATATTAGCTCCTACTTCATGGCGTTTCCATAAGGATTAGCAGCTAATTTATGTAAAGCCTCCATACAGCACCTGACACAGGGTATTCAATAAGTGTCAGCTTTATATTTGGAAACTTGTATTAAGTACTGAGTAGCCCAGTCCCCAAGCAAGACTCTGTAGCCATCACATCTTGCTGGGAACAGCAGGAAGGAAGTATTTTTAAAAGAGATGACATTGATGGATTAAGTCCCACTTTAGGGCTTCATTAGTTGCCTTCCATGTTGACTTCCTCCTAGGTGAATCTTAGATGGGTACCCACCATTTTTCTTCAAGCAACTCTGGAAAGTCTGCTGGTCTTGCCTGGAAGCCCAGGGCTAGAGGGCCCAAGACTAACAGAAGTGACCCATGGTGAATCCTGTCATCTGTCCCTGGAGATGCCAGCAGGAAGCCCCTGGACATGGTCACCGTAGGCTCCTTACAGGCTCCTGCCCTCCATTGCTCCACCAGGAGCTTGCCTTTCTCACCTGAGTCTTGCCCTTAAGGCCTCAGCTCCTCTGCCACTCCCCTCTGAGGACGCAGTCGCTGCACCCACCATTTCAGGCAGCACCCTTGAGTGAAACGGAAACTTCCTCCTCACCAAGATGCTAGTGTAGTGGGCAGCTATCGAGTCTTCCACCTTCCCAGGACTTTTTGAACACTCTCCTTACACTGGAGGAGTTTCCTACCCTCAGTGCCATGCCTCCTAAGGGTAGAAACAAGATCACTCACTTCCCTGGCCTTCCTTGTAGCTAAGACACAGCAGGTGGCAGAGGGGCTGCAAGGGTGACAAGGTGACATTCCTGGGACAGATGTGGCATGGACCCTGAAGGCAGCAGTGGCAGTGATGGTCAGGTTCCTGGCAGTGATACAGATTGTAGGATCCAGCTGGCGGCAGCAGCAGCCACAGCAGCTTTCTCATTAGGCCAGTTCTTATGTATAATGGAACATTATTCTGGAAGTGTAGCCTCCAGCCTGCTTCTCCAGGCCTCATTGACGCTGTGCGACAGCCGGCTTCCTCTTACTGAACCTTTCCTGCTAAATTAGCCAGACTTGGCTTCTATTGCTTAGAACTAGAAACCCTGACCCTTACAGGTAGGAATCACAGGGACACAGAGTGACAATTTAGAAGTCAAGACTTACTGAGATCTCTTGTGCTTAATGAATCTGTCCCGACCTTTTTAATACTTTGTGACCCACCCCGATCCCATTCCAAAGGAAAAGCTCAGCCTCAAATGGATTTTAGTTAAGCAGAGCAGATACGGATTCACAATACCTGAGAAGGAAGGAAAAGCATCTGAGCATTTGTCAAAATGGCTTCTGCCAGAATGGGCCTGAGAAACTGATGTGACTCCATTTTTGAGAAACCAGCTTCTACCTCAAGGCATGTCCAGAGGGAGGGGTCATGACCCTTGTCCCTGGAAAAACCCACAGAGCATTCCTAGACACACAGCCACCCTGCTGAGTTGTTTGTCTGTAAAAAAACAGGAGAGATCTGCGGTGCCGGGAGTCCCTGATGTCCCAGACGACTCAGTTACACTAGGTGAAGACCCATAGCAACCCCCTAGCAACCACCAATCAGGGTGAAACAGGGAAAATACCTGAAATGCCAGGTGATCCTTCCAGTATATTGATAACATGTTAGTTTAGCATGTACACCCCTCTCCAATCAGTTCAAATGTGTCCACCTCTTGAACTCACCCATCACCCTTACCCCACTTGTTCCCGCCAGTGAATGTGCTAATCAATGTTAAGAGTTGCTGTTTGATTTTCCCGTGGTATGAAATGATTTGTTGTGTGATGTTGTGACACAAGAGTATCCCCCAAAACCTATTAAATCTCACTGAACAAAGGACCGGGACTCACTCCTTGGGACCGCTGTGTAGGAAACAGTTGTGAGTCTAGGCTTGAGCTTGGACTTTTGTGTGATTGCATCAGATTCGGCTCTTGGAGTTCTATTGGGTTCCCAGGAATCTGGCATTACAGGCCCAGGCTGTCAGGATGATTCCCGAGATGGTTCCAGGCTGAGACTAAAGGCCTTCCTCATAAAGCTGATGCATACCCAACAAAGGCACCTGAGTCCAGAGGTTGAGGAGTCTGAGGGTCAGGTCAAGTGATGTGGCAAGAATGTGATGGGAAGGACTGAGATGCTCAGGTTAGGTCAGAGAGACTTGCTGGGGATATCTCAACTGCAATTCCTATTCAGAGCTCAGGAACCACCACTAATTTAAGCCCTTAAAGGGCCCTGGCCCTACATTGGAAATGCTGGCAAAGTACCTGATTGAGCATACATAAATTGACTTTCCCAGACTCCTGGGTAGCTGAAGTAGGAAGGCATGTCAGGCCTTGAGACCAGGCTGGATCTTGTCTGCAAGCTCTCTGCTGAGGACCTTCCTATTTCCAAAGACCCTTTGATCAGGGCACTGGTGTAGGAGACAGCTGGGGTCTGGCTAAAGTACAGAGGAGAGATGAAGATACAGGATGGTATGGAATGAAAGCTGTGAGTTTAGAACTCTCTGAAGCATCTCTTCCAGGTGACAGTTAGTTTGAAGCAGCATCTGCCACTCGCGATCAAGAGGCCAGACCAGCTCAAGTTCCTAAGACAGTCTTAGGCATGTTCATATTCTCTCTATATTCCTGTCACTGTTAGTGGGAATTGAGCCATCATTTCATGGAAAGTGAGCCATGCTTCTACTCCTGGCTGAAGAAGTATCCCCTTTTCATGTGTTATTCAGGGGCATCTCCCAACAGAGCCAGTGTCATCCAAATACCCACAAGAACATTAGCCTAAAGTCACTCTCTGAGTCATAGCCTCTTAGAGAAATGTCATGAAATCCTCAGGAGACTTTAGTCTTTAATTGCACATAGATTTCATCAGAGAAAAGATGCAGGCCTCTTCTTCCTCTCTGGCCTGCCCTTCCCTTTGACCCTGAGAACCTCAGATTGCCAGGCTCGTATTATAGATGCTAAAACTGGCTTCTTGTCCCTACCAAACCTTAAACTGTAGGAGTCAAATAGAATAGAGCCTCTTATATTTTCCTGCTCCCCTCCCATGGGGGACTGCCTAAATATGGGGCTCAGCTTCAGGCTGGAGCCACACTCCTTGTAGCCTGTCCTTAGGATGCTGGCACAGACCCCGGGGCCTTCCTCCAACAACAATCACTGCTTTGTCTCCCTGGGGCACAGAAAGTTCTCCACCAGCTTCCTTCATTTGACTCTTAATTAGACACAGCCCACCACAGCACTGGGTCCTGGGCAGAGATCTCTGACTCCCCAGTGAGTCCTGGGATTAGCAGGGAAGACTTCCAGCCCTGCCTCCCACCCAGGATGCCCCCCTACAGTCCCCCCACCCCCACAGCCCCTGCCTAACCCACAGTCCCTTCTTGGAAGGGAGTCGCGTCCCAGAGACAGCTGTTTCATCCCTGGATCTTCAGTTCTTAGGAAGTTGCTTCTCATATTTGAGCAAAAAGTGCCCCCCGACCCAACTCCTTGTCTAATCAATTATAGTTCACTCTGCTGTCCACAGGAAAATCCCTGAATGTGTATGAAAACAGATCATTTTGTCCTTACCAAAAATAAATAATTTTTTAAAAAAGGACCTCTTAACCCAAACAACTGAGGTCCTCTCCTGTTCCTTTGGTTTTGGACCCACAGCCATTCTCTCCACTCCTGCCTGGATTCTTTCCCATTTATAAACAAACATGAGACTTAGATTGAAGCATCAGATCCAAAATCTACTCCAGGTGAAGTATTAAAAGAAAGAAAAACAAAACGCTCACGAGTTAGTTATAATTCAATCCCTCCACTTTAGCTTCCCAACCGAACTATAGGACTTGAATAGCTGGCCAGGAAAAAAAATGGCTAGTTACCTCCAAATGTCTACTTCTCTTGTTTTTTTTTTTTTTAACAGCCTTATGTTTTAACTGGGCACACTGTCACTCGGGCAAAAGAGTTCCATTCTAACTCTCCATTTGCAGCTGTGTCACTGTGAATAATCCATAACCAAGGAGATGTAAGCAGAAATGAGGGGGAAACCTCCTACAAGCCTCCCTAAGAGGGAAAGGATGGATTCTTCTCTCCCCCTTTTTACATCCTACTTCTGGAACTAAGATGTGATGCCTGGAATGCTAGCACTCATATTAAACCCTGAGGATGAGGATCACATGCTGTAGCAATCAGATAAGGAACCTAGTCCCTGGCAACTCTGTGAGAATGCCATACCAGTGCAGGTGGCCTAACTCTAGATTCCTTTTATACAAAAAAAAAAAAAAATCAAACTTCTCTTTGAGTTAAGCAATAATTTTATTTTAATTATTAATTCAGCCTTAATCCTGAATTAACTACCCTGAAGGATTGCATATTTACTCCTAAGAACCTAAGAAATCTCTCAACTAGATAAATCTGAAGATGGGAAAAATCTAGCTATCATCAATAATTTTTCTTCCTTTTTATTCTTTTTTTTTTCTTTGTTCTTTTTCTTTCTTTCTTTCTTTTTTTTTTTGTAGCAGGGATTGAACCCAGGGGTACTTTACCTGAGCTATAGCCCTTTTTATTTTTCATTTTGAGATAAGATCTCACTAAGTTTTTTAGGCCTCACTAAGTTGCTGAGGCTGGCCTTGAACTAGTGATCCTTCTGCCTCAACCTCCCTGCTGGGATTGCAGGCGTGCACCACCATGCCCAGCATCAACTTCTTTAAAAGCCTAACAAAACTTTGTTGAAGCTCAGGAATGATGTGAACAGATTATAACAAAGAAAACTTATATTTTATGTGTAGTTTTCTGCAGCTGCTCTAACAAATTCCCACAAACTTCAAAAGAAATTTATTCTTTTAAAGTTCTGGCATCTAGGAGCCCCAAATATGTATCACTGGGCTGAAATAGAGGTGTTAACAGAGCCATTTCCCTTCTTCACCCCTCCAGCTTCTGGTGGCTGCCAGCATTCCTTGGCTTGTAGTCACATCACTCCAACATTTGCCTCTGGGTCTCATTGCCTTCTCCTCATCTTCAGTGACAAATCTCCTTTTGTCTCCCTCTTATAAGGCTACACATTATTGCATTTAATGTTCACCCAAATAATCAAAGATAATTCCTAATCACATATGCAAGTTCCCTTTTACCACTTGAAGTCACATACACACATTCCAGAGACTAGGGCATGGATGTCTTTGGAGGACTATTATTTTGGCCTACCATGACTGGACAGTAAATATGACTCTTCTCAGAGTTTAAGCTGCAAACTTTGCAGTGGTGTCACTCCCTAGTTCCTGGCCTGCACCTGCCCTCCAGGGATCACCTACTGTCCTGCACAAAGTGCCCTGGTACACACCACCCATAGCCAGGGTGTTTAGGTTCTGGATTTTTCAGATTGACTGCACCAATTTGAACTCCCACCAGCAATGTATGAGTGTGCCTTTTCCCCACATCCTTGCCAACACTTATTGTGGTTCGTATTCTTGACAGCTGCCATTCTGACTGGAATGGGATGAAATCTTAGAGTAGTTTGATATGCATTTCTCTAATTGCTAGAGATGTTGAATATTTTTTCATATGTTTGTTGATTGATTGTATATTGTCTTCTGAGATGTGTCTGTTCAGTTCCTTGGTCCATTTATTGATTTTTTTTTTTTTTGGTGCTAAGATTTTTGAGTGTTTTATAGAGATCAGTGCTTTATCTAATGTGCTTGTGGTAAAGATTTGCTCTCTATTCACCTCACTGATTATTTCTTTTGCTGATAAGAAGGTTTTTAGCTTGAATTCATCCAATTTATTGATTCTTGGTTTTAATTCTTGTGCTACAGGAGTCTTATTAAGAAAGTTGGGGCCTAATCCAACATGATGGAGATTTGGGCCTACTTTTTCTTCCATTAGGTACAAGGTCTCTGGTTTAATTCCTAGGTCCTTGATACACTTTGAGTTGAGTTTTGTGCATGGTGATAAAGGTTTAACTTTGTTTTGTTACATGTTGATTTCCAGTTTTCCCAGAACCATTTGTTGAAGAAGCTATCTTTTCTCCAATGTACATTTTTGGCACCTTTGTCTAATATAAGATAACTGAAGTTATATGGATTAGACTCTGTGTCCTCTATTCTGTACCATAGGTCTACAGATCTATTTCAGTGCTAATACCACACTGTTTTTACTACTATTGCTTTGTAGTATAGTTTTAGGTCTGGAATAGTAATCAATAGAGGATGCCATCATAAGCCTACCAATCAATAGTAATCAATAGAGGATGCCATCAGAAGCCTACCAATCAATAGTAATCAATAGAGGATGCCATCAGAAGCCTACCAACCAAGAAAGGCCCAGGACCAGATGGATACACAACTGAGTTCTACAAAACCTTTAAAGAAGAACTAACACCAATACTTCTCAAACTACTTCATGAAATAGGAAAAGAGGGAACACTTTCAAACATATTTTATGAGGCCAATATTGCCCTGATTCCAAAACCAGTCAAAGACACATCAAAGAAAAAAAAACTTAAGACCAATATCTCTAATGAATATCAATGCAAAAATTCTCAATAAAATTCTGGCAAATTGAATACAAAAACATATCAAAAAGATAGTGCATCATGATTAAGTAGGGTGATCAAGGTTGGTTCCACATATGAAAATCAATAAATGTAATTCATTACATCAATAGACTCAAAGATAAAAATCATATGATCATCTCAATAGATGCTGAGAAAGCATTTGATAAAATACATCATCCCTTCATGTTCAAAATGCTAGAAAAACTAGGGATAACAGGGACATACTTCAACATTGTAAAGGCTATCTATGCTAAGCCCCAGCCAACATCACTCTAAATGGAGAAAAATTGAAAGCATTCCCTCTAAAAACTGGAACAAGACAGGGATGTCCTCTGTCACCATTTCTATTAAACATAGTTCTTGAAACCCTAGCCAGAGCAATCAGACAGACGAAAGAAATTAAAGGGATAAGGATAGGAAAAGAAGAACTCAAGTTATTACTATTTGTGGATGATATGATTCTATACCTAGAAGACCCAAAACATTCCACCAGAAATCTCCTAGAACTAATAAATGAATTCAGCAAAGTAGCTGGATATAAAATCAACACCCATAAGTCAAAGGCATTTCTGTACATCATTGACAAATCCACTAAAAGTGAAACTAGGAAAACCACCCTATTTATAATAGCCTAAAAAAAATACTTGGGAATTAATTTAACAAAAGAGGCGAGAGACCTCTACAATGAAAACTACAACACACTAAAGAAAGAAATTAAATAAGACCTTAGAAGATGGAAAGATCTACCATGATCTTGGATAGGCAGAATTAATATTGTCAAAATGACCATACTACCAAAAGCACTATTCAAATTCAATGCAATCCCAATCAAAATCCTAATGGAATCCCTTATAGCAATAGAAAAAGTAATCATGAAATTCACCTGGAAAAATAAGAGATGGAGAATAGCCAAAGCAATCCTTAGCAAGAAGAATGAAGCTGATGATTCCTCTCTCTTGCAGCCTTTAAGATTCTATCCTTATTCTGTATGTTAGGCATTGTCATTATAACTTGACTTAATGTAGATCTGCTGAAACTTTGTACATATGTTGTCCTATAAGCCCCTTATATTTGATTTTACAATTTATTCTTCATGTTTGGGAAATTTTCTGAAATTATTTCATTGAAGAGATTGTGCATTCCTTTGGTTTGAATCTCTATGCCTTTCTCTATCCCAATAACTCTTAGATTTGGTCTTTTGATGCTATCCCATAATTTTTGGATGTTCTGTTCTGTTCATGTTTTCTTACCATCTTGACTCTGTGGTCAACTTTATTTTCCAGATTGTATACTTTATCTTCATTATCTGACATTCTGTCTTCCAAGTGATCTAGTCTGTTGGTGATGCTTTCTATTTTCTTTTCTTTTTGGTTTATTGTTTCCTTCACTTCAAGGATTTCTGATTTTTTTTCAGAATCTCTCTATCTTTTCTTGAAGTAAATTTTTGCTACCTTTGTTTGCTCTCTTATTTCTTTGTTGGAGTGATCAATTTTTGCCTGTATTTGCTCATTTAGGTCATTCTTTAATTCACAGATCATTTTAATTATGTACATTCTGAACTCCTTCTCTGACATTCATCAACTTTGCTGGCAATGGGTTCTGTTATTGTAGTATCCTGGTTTGTTTGGGGCAATTTCTTCCCTTGCTTTTTTATGTTGTCTGTGTATCTTCCTTTCCTGCCATGCAGCTCTGAGGTAGTACAGGTTTCTACCCTATAGTCTTAAAGCATCTGTGTAGATTATCTCTACCTCACCTTGGTGTTGGGCTTCCAGACCCTACCAGTGTCCTTTGATGGATGCTACTGCAACTAAAGGTGGTGGCAGCAATAGACAAGGTGACTTGAGATAGCAGTAGAGGGTGTCCCATGATGGATGCAACCTCTTTCAAAGATGGGGCTAAAAGGGTGGACCTTACACTGGCTTTGGGATGCCTGCTCCAAGATGTGGCTGCTTCTAGACCCTGTCTGTTATAGCAAGGTGAAGGCTATTATGTGGGGAGGGCTATGGCAATGACTGCAGAATCCCAAGAGGGAGGTAGGTTAGGCCTGGGCTTCCAGGTGGGCTGGGGGTTGGGGGCAGAATTGGGTCTACCCTGGGCTCCCCCCATGGGTGGTGGAGATGATCCTGGGCAGGGCCTGGGCTCTGGTGTTGGTCTGCTGGTCTGCAGGGGAAGTCCTGGACTGGGGCCTGAGCTCTGGCATAGGTTTACCAATGAGCAGGCAGATGCAGGCCTGGACAGACTTTCGTCACACACCATTATCTTCTATTCTGGTCCCCATTCAGGGTTTCAAAGAGAATAATTTACTAACCATATTCTCTTCTACAGCCTAACAGAGGACTCTGTCCCAGGCCAATGAATGTTCTCCAAGCCTGCTAAGTTCCCCTAAAATTTATCTGCTGTCCTCCTTCATCCTCCTTCCCCCTCCCCATCAGAGATGGGTATGTGAGCTTCTGAATCTGTGTGGATGGTGGGTGACTGCCCCCATGTACATTAATAAATATGTGTATCTTTTCTCCAATAATCCAACTTTCAACAGCTTATTCTAGCAAACCCTACAAACCTCAGAACACAGTGGTAAGATTCACCCATTCATTTATTTGCACAAAGGTAAGGTTATACGGTGACAGGCCTGTGCTAGAATTAGAGTCAGGCAAGTTTGAAATATATCCCAGTATTTTCCTATTACTTAATCTCAATGAGTTTTAGTTTCCTCATCTGCAAAACGGAGATAGAAAAATAATTCCCACCTGGTGAGGTTACTATGAGAATTAGGAAAAAGACATATGAAGTAGGCAGCCCCAAACCTAGCTCACAGTAGATGCTGAGTAAATAGAGGCTGAAGTTTTCTGTTCAGTTTTCCCTCCAATGGTGGAACATCCTCCTGGTGCTGGAGATGCAATCACAATCCAGACAGACTTCCCCTGAAGATGCTCAGTCCAACTTAGATTCCCATACAAGCCATCTACTGTGGACCTTGTGCTCCAGGGTAGGTTTGAACAGGGTGGGAGAAGAATCAATTTGCTTTGGGTCTCTTGGCTTGTCATATTCTCAAAACAGGAAATTCCAGAGAAGAGTGCACTTGTGTACAGGGACCTGCCATGCAATAGGTGACCTAGAGCTGCTGGAAGTCCCACTTCCTGAGAGCAAATGCTGACTTCCAGAGACACTCAACCTGCACAGGATGGACCCAAGCCATGGAGCGTTGCACTGAGACCCTCTTCTCATTGATTACTCATATAAGGAAAATGTCCCCAATTTGGGATTTAGTTTAATGCTAAAAATTAGAGGTAAATTAATTAAGATATAACTTCAATAACACCAGCCTTCCCTCATCAACAGTTCCTAAGACAGGACAGGCAGCATTAATTGTTGCAATTAATTAGGCATTAAACTGATAATGGGTACAGCTGCTAACAATTAACAGCTAATTATGTCAAGCACTTTAACCATTTCACAAAAGAAATGGAAATTGGATGGAAGGGAGAGGGAGATGAAAAGAGAGAAAGGACTTACCTTGTAAACAAATGAGAGGCAGTTAGCTCCAAATGCAGCTGGATCCGGCTTAGAAATGACACAAAAAGTTGATATGAACCCTGTCCCCAACAAGGCTGAGGTGCATGGAAACTCTGCAAGTCTGAATTTGAGCAAGAGAGACTGGAATAGTGATAAGAGCCAACAAAAGCCAAGCTGCATCTTCAGTACTTGGAAGATATTAGACAATGTAAGCTCCACAATAATTTACATTGTATTATTACTCCATTGTGTAATACTCTACTGACTAATAGTATCACTACTACTTTGTGGATGAGGAAACTGAGGCACAGAGGTTTCATGACTTGCCCAAGTTACTCATTTACTGTTAGAGCCTGGATTCAAACCCAGGTGCATCAAAACCCCAAAGCAAAATCAGCCTCGCCAATTTGCTGAATCCTTGATTGTCCTCAGAACCCAGAGAAATGATGTTGTATTGATCTGTAAACTGAACTGATTAATTTTAAGGAAAAAAAAGTAGTTCAAACTGGAATGAGCATTTTCCAAAGTGATAAAGCTGACAGAAATCCACAAATTCAAATCAAGCCCAATCCAAACCTCTTTTCCTTTGTGCTCCTGATTGAGGACCTATCTCCTTCTTCTCTAGGAAGGATCTGTCATCCCACAGGGAGCTGCCAAGTGGCTCCTTGGGGAACCCTGAGACCCATTTCCCCAACGGACTTGGCAGTAAGCATCATTGTCTGGATTTTACTTAGGGCTTTTGTTTCCAACAAGCTACATCTTTATCATCCCATGGAAGAGGAAAGGAGAGGAAAAAGAAGAATCAGGCCAAACTACACACACACACACACACACACACACAATCTTTTTTAGATGATTATACAAACAAGAAAAAGGTTGCAAAGGAAAGGGTTGCAGCAAGAAGTATTAAGTCTACTTATTCTCATTTAAAGACAAGAAAAAGAAAGGACTGGTTCCCTAGTGTCCTACGGGATAGCAGGTAAAAACAAGACTGAAAACTAAGGTCCCCTGCTTTGCAGCAGTACATCTCAAACTTGAATGTGAGTTAGGATCTACAAGAAAATTAGTTGAAACACCCAGCCTAGGTCTCATCCCCATAGAATCCAATTCATTCTATTTGTGGGGGACTCAGAGCTGCACTTCTGATAGGCTCCCCAGGATGCAGTTGCTGCTGGTCCACAGACCACACTTTAAGAACCTCTGCTCTATTCTGCCCCATATCTGGCTACTCATCCTCATCCTGAGCCATCCACCTCATTAAGGCCCACTATTTTCTCCAGAGTGAGCTCATCTCCCATTCTGGTCCTGCGGGTGCCAGTGCTTGTGCCAATTCCATTGATTAGTAAGTTCAGCTATGGTATTTGATCATCCTTGACCAAGACTGTTTTCAAACTCAGAAAATGGGCCAAACAGCGTCTTGTTCTCATACCCTGCACCACCTTGAGAGTAGCAGAGAGTTCTGTTAGCTAGGAATAAAAAGGCAACTGTCCTAAATTAGAATAGTACTAAGAAGACTTCCCAGGCCACAAGCGCTTTTGCTTATATTTCTCTTGACTCCTCAGGACTGCTGAGCAGCCAACACCTTTCCTCTGTCTTTGCCAGAGGGAAACACCAATGGCCTCCCTTAGTCCATCCTATTATCTCCTGGAGCTGAGAGTAAAGCCAAGTGAGGAGGGCAGGTATGTGTACCACCTCCCAGGTGTATGTTCTCAGGAACAGTCTGTTCGGAATACGGGATGGGGCAGGAGGCTGAGCTCCATGGAGTACATCATCTCTGCAGAGATGCTTTCTTGCTTGTTTCAGGCTGCTGTGTGCAGCTATGAAGGGGAAATTGCCTGGAAATACTTGACCCAACCAAGGCAAAATCTTGAATATGTTGCAGTCCCAGATCCCCATCTTCTAGAACTTGTGCCCTCTCCTTCAAAGGATTCAGGGCTCCAGTCTTGGTATCATAAAGGGAAGTTGCTGATAAAACATTGGGAATGTCATCATCTTCCCCAGAGTCATTTAAAAAGAAGATCATTGGGAACCTCCATCCATTATTGGTAGAAGTAGAAACTTCTCTTTTCTCTAAAGGGGAACATGTTAGTGCATGAAAGACTCCAAAGGTGCAATTCTGCTTCTAGGAATCAGCTCTAAGGAAATAATTGGACAAGAGCTCAAAGATGGACACTCACCACAATATCATTGATAATAGCAAAATAAATAAATAAACAAACAAACAAACAAACAAACAACCTAAACACATGAATAAAAATAGAAGTTTGGTTAAACAAATCATAGGAAGTAAAATATTATGCAACTAATAAAAATGATGTTATAGATATAAGAAAATGTTCATAATAACAATGCCAAATTGTACAGTCATAAAATGGTGTATATAAAATAATATTTTTTTTTATAAAACTGTATGTGGCTGTGAGTGTATCATCTCTGGAGAGAAAAAAAAACACTAAAAGGACATATACCAAAAGGTTGATAATGGTTATCTTTGCATGATGAGTATACAGGAAATTTCTGGGTTTTTTCCTTTATGTTTCTTTTATGTATTTTTCAAGCATCTGAATTTTCTACACTAAGCATACAAAGGATTCTGAAATAAAATCATAGAATAAATAAAATAGTTACTGGTGATATGATTTTAGGTGTACTGAATGGGCCATAAATATTTTAGGGTATTCTTGC
The DNA here is from genome assembly GCF_052094955.1 of Ictidomys tridecemlineatus. Taxonomy (NCBI): domain Eukaryota; kingdom Metazoa; phylum Chordata; class Mammalia; order Rodentia; family Sciuridae; genus Ictidomys; species Ictidomys tridecemlineatus. Next base: position 96,015,169 of record NC_135480.1, on the reverse strand, counting down.
TATTGTTTCTGGTCTTTATTCCCATGTAATAAACTGAGAAGAATAATTGCAAATACAATTATAAATTTTTAAAAAATTTACATGCACATGTGCAATAGATCAATGGACTAGTATAAGAAAACATGTTTTCTGTATGTAATCTACATATTCATCGGTCCCTTCTCCTTTCCATCCTCCCCTCTGAGCAACAAAGATTTTTTTCTTCATCATGTCTCCTAGCAGCCAAACACAGGCACCGCTAATGAATATTAATTGACCTAACATCTTGTGGTGATGCAACTGTGCACATTTCCCTGTCTCATTTGGTTGCTAGGGAACCATGTGAGACAGCCAGGGGGCCCTGGGACCCAGACCTTTTAAGTGCAGGGCAAGGTTAAACCACAAATCAGAAATACTCTGCCTGATTAATTGTGCATGCAAGCAACTGTGTGTATATATGTGGTCCTATCAAATAAACAAAAAGCAAATAAATAGCAATAGGCAGTTAGGGAGTCGGAAAGCAAGCCGATGGAGAATGCATGTGGACTCTCAGTTACTGGAGCCCCTCCCCATGGAACTCCTGAACCATTCTTTCTTCTGCAGTCCTGTCCCAGGTATCTGCTAGTGCCATTGCTCTTTCCTCACCATCACTAAAGGTCTAGAGTGGGACCACAGGTTGGTTCTGGAGGAAGCACCTGGCAGTGTGAAATTTAGATGCAAATGCCCTGAAATCATAAGCATCACTTTCCATCATCCCATGGCTTATATTAGATGCAGGTAGGCTGATCAGCACACCTGGCCTACCTGCAATTCCTTCTGCACCTGACTTGGACTCTTCTTCTTTCCTTTCCTCTTTTCCTTCTCTTCTGTCCATTCAACTGGCAGAGACCTCATCCTTTTCAGTGCTAGGCTCTGGTCTGGCTACCTTGCCCCTTTACTCTGCCCAAGGAATGAGCTTTATTGCCCAGGCTCCAGGAACACGATGCTTAGAGACTGCCCCGTTCCCTAAGCCTCCTGCTTCCTCTAGGCTTCTCCCTGTAAACCCCTACTTTATTCCAAATTTCTTAACTATTCCTTCTTTCCTCTGGAAGCACCCTGCCTATAAAATAAAGAAGTTGCTGTCCTTCAGTCCCACAGGCATATCAAAGGCTATCTCTATTCTGTCTGGCAGGCTCCCTAAAGGGGAGGGTTGAGCTCTAGTGGCATCTGCAGTTGTGGCTGGGAAATGGAAGGGCGAGTGAAAGGGTGTGAGCCTGAGGGTGGGTGCTCTCCTCTGGGCTTCATCTGTTTTCCCCTCAAGCACCTGAAATCAAACACAACTATAAGAATTTCTTTCCAAAGACTGTCCCATCTGTCCATATAAAAAACAGTGTTCTTTCTTTTCATTTCCATTCATTCATTCAACAAATAAATAGCAATAGACAGTTAGGCAGGCGGAGAGCAAGCCAATGGAGATGCATGTGGACTCTCAGTTACTGGAGCCTCTCTGTGTCCAGATTTTCCCTGGGCCCCATGTATATTCAGTGGTGCTTCCAAATGGACACAGTCCCCAGTGTTAAGGAGTTTAAAATCCTATGGGGGAATCCAAAAAATAATCAAATAACCTCATAGATAAATATAAAACCATAACCGTGGTTTGATAAGAAGGGAAATGTGGAGCCACTGGAGGAGGGGGCTGCTGTCCTAATGTTCAGGGAAAATAAAAGGCTTTACTAATGATGTTGATGCTATTTGAGAAATACTAACTCTTAACTGGGCATAGAGGAACAGGCCTATAATCCCAGTGACTTGGAATCCCAAGGAGAATCCCAAGTTCAAAGCCAGAATCCTAAGTTCAACTTATCCAGGCCCTTAGCAACTTAGAGAGACCCTGTCTCAAGATAAAAAAATAAAATGTGATGGGGATGTGGCTCAGAGGTAGAGAGCCCCTGGGTTCAATCCCCTGTCAAGAGACAGAGAGAGAAATAAAGACAGAAAGAGTGAGAGAGAAAAAGAGAGAGAGAGAGAGATACTGTTCACATCCATTGACCTCACCATCATCAAACCATGCATGTTTCTTCTTTCTGGGTGGAGAAGGCATTGGGAGCTTGGAGGGTAAACTGTTCCTTTAAATAGAAAAGAAAACTATTCTCATTCGTTTTCATTCTCTCTCCTCCTTCCTTTGAATTTGAAAATGTTTAATTCTCACCAAAGATCAGAAGGAAACAGCAGGTCATTAAGCCCAAAGACCCCTTCCTAAAGACATGGCTTCCAGTTGCCATAGACTTTTTACTGGCTGGCACCGTGGATGGGAGCAGAGGTGAGGAGCACAGGTGTAAAGGTCAGAGGAACTGGGAAGCAGAGGGCTCTGTTCAGGAGAGAAGAGCATCCTGAGAGCAGTGGGAAATCCTAAGGTGAGAACAGAAAGAAAGAAACAGACAAGGAAAAGCAGAGGCCAGCAGCCAGTGAGAGAGACCAGGAGAGATGTCTAAGGGGAACATAGAAGACAGAACTATGGCTGCCTTCCCCGATTTCCACTACAAAATCTCAAGTACAATCTGTTTCCCAAATATCTGCTGGAGTCAATTTGTGAGAAGGAATTGAGTCTATTTCAAGATTAGTTTGGAAAAACAGAAGCTGCCCCAGTCACAGCTGGATGACCTCGTCACTGGAGGGCATCCAAAGAGGCCCTCCAGCTCTGAGCCGGCAGTCCCCTCACTTATTTCTCCAGATAGACGTCTGGTTTCTGTTTGGACTCAATCAAAAGTAAACGTGTTTGAACTTGCCCCTTCCAAAGGTAGTAGTTCTAATGCAGAGGAGGTTTGTCCTTATATTGAAATCTGCCCATAACGTCCATTTCCTGGGCCGTGATCCACTTGGGAGTCACATAGATGAGATTAGCTCCTCATCATGGAGAGTCTGTTAGATACACAAAGACACCTCCTTCTCCTTCAAGTCACTCTCCCCATTCACTCATCGATTTATTCCTTCTTCAAATGCTCACTGCAAGCCTGCTCTGCGATGTTCAGTGATTGAGCATCTGCAAGACAACTACAAAAAAAAAAAAACAGTAAAAAAAAAGAAAAGCCAGCCTTATCCTCAGCTGCCCAGACTTTCCTGTGAGGAACGGAATATGTGGACAATTTCCATACAGAGAAGTGAGCCACCCAGAGAATGCCCATCCTTTTAGGGCATGAAGTTAGCTATATTTTTATAAAGATGGTTTTCATTGTTCGAGGTTCTGGATGGAACTTCTCTATCCAAGTGGTGATCCAGAGGGGACTTGGTGCCTGTGAGCCATGGGGTCAGCAGGTTGGAATAAGGGATGCCAAGCCAATGGAGAGAGTCTGCCTTTGAGATCCAGCCCTTCCACACACAGTTCATAGATGCAATTCCTTGTATCTAAAAGACATCTGAGCCACAACCTCAGGAGATGAACTGTCCAAAGAGGGGTTAAGGAGGGGTAAGGAAGAATGGCTTTCTGATACTAGCCAAGTCAATAAGAACAAATACGTAGTCTGTGTAGCCTGAATCCCATGACCCCTCGGAGCCTCTGATTCTGAAAACAGATATACCACACTATGTTCTATGCAATGAAACTTGCTAACTGGGCTTTTCTATGATGGGGAATTTTTAGGCTTTGAATTGGACCTCTCTGGTCTACCTCAGGAATCTGGACCACAAGATTCTAGGCTGGTCAGGAAGGGAGTCAGCAAAATGACAAATGCCTGGAAAGTGAACTTGATTAGACATATCAGATTGACGAAACTCACAGAGTGGTCCAAGCCTCTCTCAGCTTGTCCCATGGCAGTAAACCAGGGGCCACAAGCCTCTGTCCTGTGGAGGAGGCGTTTGGGCAATGCAGGCATCAGAGCTGCCAAGTGCAGGTCAATCTGGCCGTGAAACAGGGGCATGTGCCAGGGAGCCCAGAGCCCACCGGCCACAGCCACAGCTGCCTGTTGGTGCCTTAGGGCCTAGAATCTAATACACAAGAATACTCAGACCTTTCTGTTAATTCAATTATTTGTCTCAGTATCAGGAATCAAATACTATTTTATAACATCCTGAGACCAAAAGTAGTTATGCAATAGTATTTTCTTTCCTCTATCTCCTTACCAAACCATCTTAAACAAGGGATTATCTTTCCTCTGGTAGTCTAAAAACAAACATAGGAATTTAACATGATGCAGTCACTTTGAAAAAGAATTTGGCAGTTCCTCAAATTTTTATATGCAGAGTTTCAACCCATCAATTTGCTCAGTTCACTTCCTAGGTGTCTACCCAAGAGAAATGAAAACATACAGCCATGGAAAAACTGGTACATGAATGTCCATGGCAGCATTATCTGTGGTAGACATAAATAGAAATAATCCAAATATCTATCATCTGATGAATGGATAAGCAAAATGTAACTGTATCCAAACAATGAAAGTACAGATACATACTAGAATATAGATAAACCTTGAAAACATGTTAATCAATAGAAGCAAGTCACAAAAGACCACACATGGTATTAATTCATTTATATGAACCATCCAGAAGAGGCAAACATATCAAGAAAATAGATTAGGATTACCCATGGCTGGGAGTAGGGGGCTTGGGAGTGGGGTAGCACATGATACCAATGAGTACAAGTTTTCTTTCAGGGAGAATAAAAACATTCTAAAATAGGACCTAGGTTGGTCCCATAGCTTAGCTATTGTGAATTGAGCTGCTATAAACATGGATATCACCATGTCTGATGTGTAAGTTTTATATCAATAAAACCAAGAAGGAACAAGGAGCAGGGAAAGGGAAGAAGAGGGAATGGAGGAAAGGAGGAGAAGGTGGCAAATTTTAATAGCTTCCTGGTGGTATGAGCAATAGTCTCTGGTACCTAGATGGTGCATGTACCCACAATGGTGAGATAAAGTGCTGCCCAGGGAAAGAAATACTCCTTAAAAGCTTTTCATTGGAATCTCATCTTGTGACCCTGTCAGGAACACTTCTAGACTGTTATTCTGGTAACCACCAGTGAGCCACACTGCCCTCTAACCACATCTTCTTTCATAGTCTCCTCCCACATCGACTCTGGGTGTGACACATACTTGGCTTAGTCGATGGGACATTAGCAAGCATAGCACAAACAGAGGTGGGTGAGTACTTAACCGTGGGATTTACCCACTTGGAACACTCTCACCTGGATCCCTGAGCCACCAGAAGAGGTTCAGCAACTCACTGGAGAGCTCACATGAACAGAGAAAATGAACAGAGAGCCCCCAGCAGCCACCAACCATTCCAGCCATCCCAGCTAAGGCAGGATCTGTGGAGTGAAGAGGCCACTGGATGTTCAGACCCCAGCCACTCTTGGAACCAAAGGATCACCTAGCTGAGCCCAGGACCAGTGGCAGAATCTTGAAATACAAAACATCATCATTATTTAAGCCATGAAGTTTTGCAGTTGCTTGTTTTGGAATAAATACTGCAACAACCCAAAAGATCTGACAACCCTCCCTTCCTATCATTCGACTGATTTGAAGATGGACTTGAATCTGATGCCCTTGAATTCTGAATGTATTTAAGGAAAAACACGGTTTTAATGTGTGTATAACATGCCATTTGTCACTGTTGTTTAGTGCCATTTAACATAATATTTATCTGATTGGCATATCAGTTACTTCGCATCACTGAGAATTGGCTGTAACAGGGATTCTGTGTGCTTGGCAATGAGAAGATTGATTATGGTTATTATACTAATGGCTGGAAAAATGAATTTCATCAGGAAAGTTGTTTTGAAGCTATAGTGACAGGCCTGGTGGGTTTAGTCACTCAACATCATGGCTGCCTGCATGCAGAGTGTGGATCCTGCAGCACTGGACCAAGATGCGGGAGCTGGCAGGGCACATCTGCACGACCAGATAAAGTGCTGCCCAGGGACAGAAACACTTCTTAAACCCTTTTCCCTAGAGCCTCATCTCTTGTCCCATTGACTGGACCATCTTAGCAAGCAAAGTGTTTTGGAAGCGATTCTGTATTTTTCCATCAAGGGGTGGACCTCCCCTCCCCAGACAGCGCAGTGGGAGCCTGCTAGGAATACCTGACTTTCTTTGTGGCTTCAGGCCATCTGCTGCCTGATCTGCAATTGCGCAGGGAGAGCAACTGTTTTGAAAATATCAGCTGTACACATGTTTTCTTATGTAATGAAACATTTTGACAGTTAAGACTAAGCCAAATAAAAGGCTTCCACAGAAGCCTATCTGAAAGGGATAGAATTTAGGTGTATATTTTAAAAGATAAACTTGGAAATTTGGGAGCTAGCAGCAGTGTTTTCTCTCTCCATAGAAGGTTCTCATCACTCAACTCAATTAATGGCTTCATTTCCCCATTTTATCTCATCACAGTTGCACAAGTACAGGGTCTTGGTAGAAGAGAGGTCATCTTCCTGTTAATAGAAGCCTTGCTTCAAATTCCTGTCACAGTCACAAGAGGAACTGTGTGTGATTCCCCGTCTCCCCTCAGGACCCAGCTTCTCCACAGCTTCATTAGACTCACGGAGACCTCCACAGACCTTTAGCCCCCGAAAAGGAAAATGAGATTTGCTGGATGGTTTCAGGAAGGGGCCAAGCCTGGCGACAACACAGCATTAATGAAATGCACCTTCTGAGCCCTTTAATTGCTTCTAGTAGCACTTCACTTACAATCAATGTTCTCTGCCCCACAGCAATTTTCTTGTTTTGAAAAATAATAGTGTGACACACGCTTCAATTAGAAGACACAGACTGGCCACGCTCCCTAGCACCCACTGGACTGTCCCCACCTGAATTACACCCCAACCATTGACAAACAAATGGAAAGGACACAGAAGCTGAGAGGGTATCTCTGTAATTGAGCTGCAAAATGAGAGGAAACAGAAGAAGTGCTTCTATTAATAATGACGCAGTAATTGGAGGTCACCCAAAGAGAGCCCTGGTACACTCAACATTCACATTAGCTTTGCATGAAAACCATTATAGATCTTTCTAAAGGAATAATGTGAGCAATAGTGAGGTTGTTTATCAGATTTACCCAGTACCAGCCAGACTGTTCTTCCATCCCAGGGGAATTGGACCAGCCTAAAGCACCTTACTGCAAGAGAAAAATCATTTTGATTGGGGCCAGGGGGTAATTAATGTAAAGTTCAATTGCATGCCAAAATAGACCCCATATACTCTAAGCCATTTTGTAGGCATTTTCTCCTGTAGGAAGTGTATGTGAATAGTGGCCTCCTAAGGAAAGGAGAGCATCCTATACTTGCAAGGCAGAACTGGCAGGCCCTGAGGAAGGAGAGAGGCAGAGGCAGAGTGCAGGAAGCGCATTCAATCTGACATCTGAGTCTCATCGACCTCATTTGGAAAAAAAAATAATCCCCAGCTTTCTCCATTTTTTCCCCAACTGGATTGAGGGAAATTTATTATTGTTTAATGAGTCAATATCAAATTCTAATAAAGAGATCATGTTTTGGATAGCCGTTTTGTGGATGGATCATTATGGCATCAAGATAACTCTGCACATATTAAAATTGTGTGTACCCTTAAATATAATACCATCAAAATAGGTTTCTTTTGCAAAGAGAGTTCTATTTACATGAATCATATAACATCCCCAAAATGATATCTGCACAGGGATGTTGTTGAAGTGATATTAACAACTCCTCCTCTGGGTCAGGTTTTAAGGCTCCTTTAAGCAGGGTAAGAAGACACCTTTCAAGCTCTGTCCTTGGCTACAGCTGTGACCCTGCACACCATGGATTTGCTCCTATTCTTCCTGGACTACCTGGAAGACAACCGTATCTCCTCTCTCACAGGCTGCGTTTCCCTTGCTAGAATAAAACACCTGAGATGATCAACCTATAAGAGTGAAGGTTTATTTAGGCTCACAGTTTTGGAGGATTCAGTCCATGGTTGGTTGGCCTCATTGCTTCTGAGCTTATGATAAGGCAGCAGGAGCTTGTGGCACAGAATGAAAGAGAGAGCAAAAAAGGGACCAGAGTCCCACATCCTCTATAAGAGAACACCCGCCAGTGACCCAAGATCTTCTGCTAGGCTGCGTTTCTTAAAGGTCTCACCATCTTCCAATAAAGCCACAGGCTAGAGATCAATGTTTCAAGACACAGGGTGTTGGGGGACAATCTGGATCTAAACTAGAGCACATGCCTACCTAAACTTTATAAAAAAGACAACGTGGTTCTTGACTCCCTATCAGCTTCTCAGAGAAAAGCTGAAATTTAAATCCAGTCACACACAAGATTGCAAGCTTAAGGCCAAGAGCTGTGTCTATCCTCCTTTTACCTCATGCCTAGTATAACTTCCTCAGGCAAAGTGAATATCAAAAACCTTTCTAAAATAAGTTAGTGAAGAAATGGAGAAATAAAATCTCTATTTCTACTTGCATTAAACTGGTAGATAAGGGGCTCAGTCAGAGACTGTACTCAGTTGAATAGTACACTCCCCCCCAAAAAATTCATGTCCAGTTAGAACCCATAGATGCTTTGCAGATACAATAAAGATGAGGCCATACTGGAATAAAGGGAGCCCTAAATCCAATATGACTGATGTCCTTAAATGAAGACAGAAATTTGGACACAAAGACAAACATACAGAGGAAAAGGCCACATGAAAGCAGGGACAGAGACTGGAGAACTGGACCTAAAAGTTAATGAGTGACAAAGTTTCCAAGTAACCAACAGAAGCTAGAAGAGGCAAGGAAGAACTCTTCCGTGGAGTCTTTGAGGGAAGCCCAGCCTTGCCAACACAAGGATTTGGGACCTCAGTTCTTCAGAACTGCCTAATTTCTTTAAGCCCACAGTTTGGGCACCTTGTTACAGCAGCCCTGGGAAGACAATACAGGTGTTGCACAGGTAGTGAGTATTTTATGACTCCCTCGAGATCTGTAGGAAATATCACTTAGAACTCAGTGAGAAAGTAGAGGCCAGTGTAAACCACTTTCTGAGATGCCTGGGCATGAAGAAAGAGCCACTTTGGCACCATCTGCTCATCCCACCTTTCTCTTTTCTTTTAGACTCATCAGAAAGAAGGAAAGAAGTGCAAGTCACTCATGGCAATCCGTGAGCACACCTGCCTCACAGTGCCTTGATCTCCTCAATCCTGGTGTCCTTTCCTCCGCACCACACCTGCCTTTCACACCCAGCTGCATGCGTCTCATCCAGACTGTAAACCCTAACATCCTCCTCTGTCCTCAACTTCCTATCCTTACAGCCATCAGTTATATGTCCTCATTCATGGGTTCAATCGACCAACACAGAATTCTGCTCAGCACAGTTCAGGTGAGACTCGACACTCCAGATTTGGTCCCCTCTGGGGTCTCACTGCAAATGTGAGTTGCTGTGTGCTCTTCTGAGGATTGTGAGCTACATTGTCCCATGTGATTTTCTGTAATGATAGAAATGTTCGTATCTATGCCATGCAATATAATAACTAGTAGCCACTAGTGTGACTGAATTCTTAATTGTATTAATTTTAATTCATTTAAATATTAATGGTTATATGTGATTCATGAATACCAGAGTGAGTAGTGCAGATCTAGAAGCAATTTTTTTAATCAGACCAAAAGAGCCCGTGTGTGTGTGTGTGTGTGTGTGTGTGTATGTGTACATGCACATGCACACAATTTCCCAAAGATGAATATTAATTCTCAGAGCATAAGGAGGAAAAGAAACATTACCTCTTTATTCCTTAATTGGCAAGGCCATCTCCGCCTGCAATGGAGTTAATGTGCTACATGGCTGTGCAGATCAGTTCTAGTTTAATGCATCTCCTCCCAGTCCCCAACCCTTTTCAAATTGTACCCCTTTGGGCCACTGAGAATAAAAAATGGGCCCATTACTGAGCCTCCCACCCCTTAATGGCTGTTCCTTTAGCTACATAAAGATGTGCTGATGCTTTGAAATCACCATTTATAAGGACTTGATTAAGTAAGTTCTTAAAAGGTGTCATTCTTTTTCCCAGTCGGGGGAGAAAGAGAATTAAAGAAGAGATCCTTCTTCCAGTTACAGTTATGCCATCAATGATTTCCCCACTGCATTTCTAGTCTCTCCCTTTCTGCTAGTTCTTTCTCCTTGGCAACAGAAAGTACTGGATTTGAATCTCACTTTTTCTGCTATTTTCCTGGGCCTGATTCCAATTTCTAGTTCTTAGAAGTGTGTGACCTTTCATAAGTTCTATGAGCATTTACATGGATCTAAATCCTATCTATCTCTGTGGATTAAATGGAGTAAGGTATATGACAGACCTTGTACACTACCTTTTTTCTCTCTTTTTCTAAGGAGGCCTTCTTAAAAATAAGCCTGCAACTTCCCTATGAACAGCCACCAAGAAGTTGGAAACTACCATCAATACATACAGGAAGCTGCTCAACTGGCTATATGCCACCCAACACCTGAATATTTATAACTATCCAAAAAAATGAAGTATTTCTCAATAAGCCAGATCTAACCAGTAGTGTGGCCTTGGAAGAGGTGTGCACGTGGCTTGCTCTGATCACGGTAATGAAAGTGTGATGTTCATGCAGAGTGCCTGATGCAACACAGTCAGATAGAAAGTCTTTCAGCTTCTGTCTTCACACAGTCAGGCCTCTGGTCCTGAAATGAGCATCGGGCTTGTTTCTTTGGTTGGAATCATAGCTGCCTGAGTTAGCCAAGGGAGCCTTTTAAGATTTTTCTCATCTCAGGCAGGCTCTCTGTAGAGCCCTGTTTGATCAATAATAAAATAGCTATCCAGCCAGTCTAGCTGAGCACAAAATGGAGTTTGATTTTTCAGAGAGACACCAGTGTGGAGGACAATTCCCAAGGGCAATCTGCTTTGTGCAGATTCAGGACTCAGCTCTGGGTCAGGGCACACCTCAGCTAATTCCCTGATGGTGCATGAGTGTCTGGGACAATGGAAACTCCATGATTGCCTAATGGACATCCTTCACATGATTTGACGTCTGCAATGATGGCAGCAGCCTTCTTTCCTTCTGCCAGTACACGTGACCAGAGCTACACCCCATCAAAGTGACTGAGGCTACACTAGTGGTAGCCACTCATCATTGCCACTTCACTCTCCCTCATTCCTATCACAAATCTGTGAATATAATAGAGTTTAAAAAACAACAACAACAAAACCACATAGCCAGTCACAGTGGACATGCCTATAATCTCAGCAACTTAGGAGGCTAAAGCAGGAGGATCACAAGTTCAAAGGCAGCCTCAGCAACTTAGCAAGACCCTGTCTCAAAATAAAAAATAAAAAGGGCTGGGATGTGGCTTAATGGTTAAGTACCCGGATGTTCAATCCCTAGTACCAAGAAAATAAAAAACAACAATTTCATTTAAGTGCATATAAAAACTAAATAACAAAAATGCCAGACTGCCCTTTCTCCTTTTTAAAAATTCCTATGAATTTATTCAACAAACATTTATTGAGTTTACTAAATGCCAGAATCTGTATTAGACCTGGGGATACAAAGGAGCCCATGATCTAGTAGAGGGAGACAGACCTAAGAACAAGTCTTTGCAGTTCCTAACACAGGAGAGTAAGCGTTGAGATCAATGCCTGGCTGTGGAGTGGGAAGCCACACAGATGTGGGTGTGAATGCCAGCATCCGTTCTCTCTCCTGATTCCCCCCCACCTCACTAGCTATTATTCTCTTTTTAATTTTTTTTCTGGTTCCTCTTCCTCTTGCCTGCTCTTAAACCTTAGAGGGGCCCAGGCTACAGCCTTCATTTTCCATCTGTGTTCGCTTCTGGTGGTTTCATAGCTTTAGGCATTTAGCTCAGTGTGTGACTCTCAATTGTTCCTTCAGCTTTGAGAAACTTCTCAAGTTCTGATCTCTCCCCCATGCCCCAGACTCACCCATCCAAGGGCTTACCTGCCATCTCCTTTTGGACTTAATATGGTTTCCATGTGGTTTGTGCCCTCTAAAATTTATGTCCCTGATATCACAGCTTTGGGAGGTGCTGTCTTTAAGAAGTGTCACCTCTTCAAGGAGGATATGGCCTTTGTCCCAGGAGTGAGTTGGCTCTTGCAGGAACCAGTCCGTGATCCACAAGAGCAGATGATTACAAAGCAAGTTCACACACCCCCCACCCACCCACCCACCCCCACCCCCCCACCTCCCCCCGTGCTTGGTCTTCTCTCCTGTGTACCTGTTTGCTTTTCTGCTTTTCCACCAGGAGATGAAGCAATATGCAGCCCTCAACAGATGTCAGGATCATGCTCCTGGACTTACCCATTTCCTGAACCATAAGCCAAAATAAATCTCTGTTCTTTATAAATTACTCAGTTGTTTCATTATAGCCACAGAAAACAAACTAAAACAGATGTCTACTTGAGATCTCACGCTTCAGTGGATTCAAACTGAATCCCGGCCTTCCCTGAGGAAGTCTGCCTCTCCCAGTGCACACAGCTCAGCTGATGGCAACTACATCCTTGTAAATGCTCCAGTCAAGACCACCAGAGTCACTGGATTGCTGCCTTCCCCCACAGCCCAGGTCCAATCCCTCAGCAAATCCTTTAAGCTGGCTACAAGAAAAAAAAAATTAGACAAAATATTTAACAGTTTATTTGAGCAAAAAAACAATTCATGAATTGGGGAACACCAGACCAGAAGAGGATCAGAGAACTCTGGTCTGCAACTGGGACAGGGAATATTCACAGACAGAACAGGAAGTACAGAAAGAGCTGATTGGTTACAGCTGGGCCTTTGCCTTATTTGGACATGGCCTGATCAGTGGGCTGCCTGTGATTGGCTGAAGTTGGCTGTTTGTGATTGCTGAGCCCAGGTATGTTATTCCAAAGAGATATTGCTAAGTTAGATTGTTTACATACCAAACCAGGTTGGAGTTTGTTATGCAAGAACTCCCTGGTATGGGATAGCTTCTGGCCAATTTAATTAAACTAACTCTATTATTCCAGTCTAAGGCCCTGTTGTCTGTCTTGGACCATTGCAATAACTTTTTTACTCTGCTCCAGACTTGACCACCCATTTCATTCTTCATAGGTGACCAGACTAATCCTTTTGTCACTCCTTTGCTCAAATCCCCCAATGGCTTCCTGTCAATCTGGGGATATGTCTGAGGGCCCTCTGTGGCTACAGAGCAGTCCCTGCTAGCTCTGAACTCTTCTTCTGTCCTCACCATGCTTTGTCCTCCTGACTTGTTCTCTGTAGACCATGTATATTCCCACTGCAGGGTCTTCACTCCCCCCCCCCCCGCCCCCGCCCCCCCCCCCCCGTACCCTCAGGGATTGCTCCCTCACCCTCTTCAAGTCTCCACCCAAATGTCAGTGAGACCCTCCCTAACCACCCTCTAAAAGAGCACCCACTCCTACCCATGACTCTCTGCAACTTTATCTTGCCTTTTCTTCACAGAACTATCCCCTTATGACATTGATGGAATGGATTCTTATTTATTGTCTATTCCCAGACTCCATAAGATGAGGTGTTTTGTTTTGTTTTTTAACCCAAGCCTGTGTTCCGAGGGCCTAGAAGAGTACCAATCCATAGCAAGACCTCAATAAACATCTGTTGAATGAAAGAACAAATAAACAAACTTCATTAGTCATAGTGGAGATGAGTCTGAAGTGCCTGGGTGCCTGCCCGGCTAAGAGCCCACATCTAAGAGAAAGAGCATAGCAACTCCTTACATAGAGGTCATGTTGTATATCATGTAACCCTGCCACCCCAGTCAGAGCTGGTTAAACCAGCAGTGTTCACTGTGATCGCCTCCCCACACTGTGGCCCTGCTGCTGCCCACCTCCTTCCCAGCTACTCCCTGGACAGCCAACATATTTGGACCACAACAAAGCTGTTCCACAGAAATCTAGTAGATGCTGAATGTGCATTTTCAAATTATCTAGTACTCATATTGTTAAGATGGAAAAAGGAAGAGGTGACATTAATTTTAATTTTATTCAGTATATCCAAAATATTATCATTTAAGCAAGTAAGCAAGGATACAAAACACTAGTGAGGTATTTTACATTCTTTTATGTGGTGCTAAGTCTTTATAATCGGATTTAAAGTGTACACTTACAGGACATTTCAATTGTTACTAGTCCTATTTTCTACTGTTTAATAACCACATAGCTACTATATTAAAGTGAAGCTCTAAGAAGGTCACAGTTACTAGTGAATGGATAACAGTGTCTTCAGTCAGGATCAATGTTTGTCTTCTCTTTTACTTCCTTTCTGTAAATTAACTCATTCAAACAGTGGTCTGGCCTTTTAGGCAATAATAGACTTTTCCCATTTGGTAAGGCCCATGTTCTTGAGTTAAGCCTGGCTTCCTTCCTCACTGTATTCCAGCTTCTCCACCTGAAACAGGATAGACAGATTTAGGGGGAGAGGAGTTGGAAACTTCACATAAGTGTCCTACTTTAAGACACATTTTTCTAGAGAATTGTTTTTTAGCACTGTGCAATAGAAGATTGTATTCAATTATTTCTGTTGCTATAACAAAGTACCTGAGGCTTTACTTTATAAAGACAATAAATTTATCTCAGTTTGGGAGACTATTTTTATGTTGTTTATATACTATTTTTTGCCTTTGGTGAGGGCTCCTCTTGGTTTCTCACAATATGATGGAGAAGCAGATAGAAACAGCTACATACAGAAGGGGACAAGCGTGTAGGATAGCCTCACTTCATAATAACTCTCTCAAGAGAACTAATTCATTCTCTAAGAATAACATTATTCCCATCCAAGGGCAATGACCTGATGATCTAATTATTTTGCACTACCCCTCTCCTTTTAAAGTTTCTGCCATCTGAACACTGCCAGGCTGAGGAAAGAGCCATAGCAACTCCTTACATAAAGCTCCACATGAATCTTTAGGGTACAAACCACATTCAAACCATATCAATAAAACTTGACACAAACAGTGCTTTGCTTGCAATTTAGCTTTTTTTTCCCCTTTCTGGTATATTTCTCTTAGCAGGGAACCCCTTAAGGAAAAAGGACTGAATGGTAGAATTCAGGCACCAAAACCCCGTCTTCCATCTCACACAGATACCTGACATGACCTAGCAGGAAGATAATGTCCAGAGAAGGTTCCATATAGCCATGAAGGCTTGCCCAGGGAGTCTTCTCAGCAGCCTGTAGAAGCAGAGAGACCTTGGAGAGAAAGTAGAAATCGGAGTCCACAGAATAGCAAACAGCCCGAGGGGGAAAGAAGCTGTATGGACAGGAAACATCATGAGCAGCGAAGGATTAAGGAGCTTCACAAGTGTTAGAGTTAGATAAAAGGTGTCCTGTAAAAGTTCATGTGTGAGACAATGAAAGAAAGTTCAGAGGTGAATTGATTGGGAGCCTTAACCCCACCAGGGCATTAATCCTCTTGAATGGATGAACTGGGGGTAATTGTAGGCAGGAAGGGTGTGACTGGAGGAGGGGAGTCACTGGAGATATGCCTTTGGGTTTATATTGTGTCCCTGTTGAGTGGAGCACTCTCTCTGCTTCCTGGTGTCCTGAGGTGCTTTCCTCCACCACACTCTTCCACCATGGCGTTCTGCCTCTCTTTGGGCCCAGAGCAATGGAGTCAGCCATCTTTGGACTATGACCTCTGAAACCGTGAGTCCCAAATAAACTTCTCCTCCTCTAAATTTGTTCTTGTCAGGTATTTTGGTCACAGCAATGAAAACACTGACTAAAACGACAAGAAAGCAGAAGTAAGCGCAGCCACCAAAATGGGGACACTGGAGAGAGTGGCTGTTGTTTTCCGGTGACATTCCTGGTCTGCAGAACTGCCAACAGTGTTTCCTTGCTTTCTTCATTTGCCTGTGGATTCTTCAATACATCACCATTCTATGGGGTACCCAGATGTGCTTCTATTCTTTGCCCCCCTCAAAGGCTAGTCCCCTTTTCCCTTCAAGTATCTACTGAAAGGACAAATCTGTTGTGTCTGGGCCCCTTATTTCTTGACCTTGTTCTGTCCCAGAGCTCCTCAGCTATTTAGGAAAATAACCTTCCAGAGGCCCCTTCTCAAAAATATCCAGACATGATTAAATAGCACAAGCCTTCCCACGGGTACTCTCACCAACTCCTGGCAAGTGTCCGCATGAAAACAGGCAGCAGAAAGCCCAGCTCTGGCTCTGGCCCGAGGAGCTGGCTGTGTACTGCCTTCTTTGCCCTGGACAAGGTCTCTCAGACTCACAACTGCCAAGCAGTGCCCTCATAGTGAGTTAATTAACCACGCGCCTTCTCGAGGAGATCTCTCTGCAAACTTCATTATGGCACATGGGTTAAGCATGTGTTGCTTAAAGTCCTGTGCTAGATGGTTGTGTTGCCCTCTGGGCATTCAAAATTTTAGTTTGAAGAGAAAATAAGAAAATGCTACCTGGGAAAGATGGTTTAGGCTTTGGAATTAGAAATCCTCTGTGGTCAGTATTAATTTTCTTGTTAATACCATAATTGCTGCCAATTGAAGTGCACTCCGTATTGCTAACACTTTCCATGTGGATAATCTGTGCTAAGCCACCCCTTGAAGTTCTCTCTGCTATTATTGCCTCCTTTACTTCGTTAATTCCTTTGTTTAATGTCCATGCAATATTATCGGCATATTCAGCTAGATTCCTACATGTAGCCTGGAATTCAGCAAAAGTAGGAAATAAAAGAAATTACCTAATGACCTTTAAGTAGTCAATTATTTCTTCAACACTTTCAGTCCTCTTCCATTCTAGCTCACAATATGGGTCACATGAGAGAGATGCTGTCTACTCCCATGCCAAAGGGAAGCAAGAAGACCTGAGCAATGATGATAGAAGTCTACCAGGAAGAGGAGAGCAGATGTGTAGCTACTCTAAGTAGTCTTCTTTTGATTTTTGAATTTTTTTTTCAAATATTACAAAATTCTGAAATCTGAAAAAAATCAAAAATACTTTTCTGATTATCTCTATTTAGATTTTCATGTGTCAGTGTCTGCCTAATCCCACATCACTATAATAAGTGGATGTGATATGCTCCAAATCAGAGTCACTCTTTCCTATAACAAAGAACCCTCACCAGGGAGAAAGTAACATACCAGGAAATCGCCAAGTTTTGCAAAATGCATTGTAAAAGTCTTTTGAAAAAATCCATACTCAATCACTTTAGTAGATTTTTTTTTTGGTTAAAATAATTATCATCTACCTCTCAGCTCTTTTGGAAAATATGGTATGACAGGAATTCTGAATCAATGAACAACAGCCATGTTGCTAAAGACTCAATTTTTTAGCCTTTACAACATTCATGGTAATAAAAAAAATAATGGCTGTATGTATTAGGAATTATGTTCAGCTGCTAGAAACACAACCAGACTACTGTGCTGAACACAGGAGCATTTGCTCATGTAAAAGCAATGTAGAAGTGAGCATGGTGTCTCATGCTTTTTATCAAAGACCCAAAATCCTTTTATCCTTCTACTCAGCCATCTCCGCCACATGGCTTCCTTTTTCAAGATCACAACATGTTTACTAGAGTTTTGGCCATCATGACCATGATCCAGACAAGAAACAGAAGAGGAAAGGGCAAAAGAGGCACATGCCAGCTGCATATATCACCCTTAAGGAGCTGTTTCAAACTTAATGCTTTATCTTTTTCCCTACCTAATTATTTTGTGTTCCATTCATCTTCTATACGAGCTAAAATTTCAACCACATTCATCTGAACCAAAAAGGTCCCATTAAGACTAATAACATCTTTGCCATTACCAGCTCTCCAACATCCATCATTTTTTAGGTCACCCTCCCCACCTTATTGTATGTCATTTCATCAGTAGCAGGGTCCTGCTTTCCATGACAAAACCCAAAGGGACAGGATCCTTCCTCTCCCTGCTTTCTGGGATAGGAACATGTGATTCAGGCTCAACCAATCAGACACTACTATATGGTTGCTTCCACCTTTGAAAAATTAACAAATGCAAAAGGAACCAGGAGAATAGTAGCAAAGGCAGCAGTAAAGTCCACTAGAGGCACAGTGTCCACAGCAAGAGTGGAAGTATCTGGCAAGCCAGGTCCTACTATAAAAGGCAGTTGTTGGTCCTCCTGCTTTTTGGTTCTATGGTCCCACTGGGTTCCTGTCTGTCCTCCATGTCTGACCCTCCAGCCACTTATCAGTTCTTATCTCCCTTTGTACTTCCAATATGTCCCCTTTTTGATTAAGATAGCCAGGGTTGGTTTTGGTTACATGCACCAAAAGCACCTTCACTAATACAAAAAGAAGATACATTGCTATTCTAGTCTATACCCTTTGGTTACCAAAAATAGAAGCCCACATAACTGATCAAAAGTATAGACATGATACCTAAAATTATAAACACTGGGCCTGAAAAGATATTGGGTTATCATTGGAAATAAAAGCTGACCCTCAGGGCCCACGTGGACTCTCATCTCTTTCAGTCTCTGCATAAATGCTTATTTCCCATCTGATTTATTCACAAGCTTTCTTTGATTACTCCTATTTTCATCACCTCCACAACTTTTGCTTCCTCTTTATGGCTTTTTCTTAACACTGGAGATGAAACCCAGTGGTAGGCAAATGCTCTACCACTGAGCACACTCCCAGCACTCTGCATGATCTCTTGAGTAGAATCTCTGTGACTTTTTTGCAGACATCCTATTAAGGAAGCATTTCAATTTCAAGCTTCATATCTTTTTTTTTTAAGTTTTGATCAAGGAACTGATTAATGAGTAGATCAGGGATATATCATGATCAAATCAGCTATTACAGGAATATGGGGGTGCATGCCTGGATCTGTGCCTTCAGCAGAGGCTCCCAGAGTAGGAATATGGAGGCTGACCAGGCAGTGGAAACTTTCTAATACTGCAGTTATGCACTATGTTACAATGTGACATGATGTGACATTCTGTTATATAAAGGCAAGACACAGTTTTTGGAGAACAGACCTGAGATGCTCGATCTGTTATGTTTTGCACATGTACTATAAGTCCAGAAGCTGAAGATATTATAAAGAAGATAACATATTTCTGCCTTTAAGAGCTTTATAATACACACAAACACACACACACACACACACACTAAAAATAATTAATATGTACCTAGTTGACTGTTAAACATGATTACCCACAGAGTGGAAGGGAAATTCAAAGGAGGGAAAGATCATTTCAGCCAGGTAATTAGGAAAGCCTATAGAACAGAGGAATTTCGTTATCTTGATAGAAGAGCAGAGAAAAAATAAAACTAAAAATTAGCTTCCCAACCTGACAGGAGGAGTGGGACAGAGGTGGAGCATCTGAATCAGAGAATGAATTTGAAGAAATGAGACCCAGAAAACCCCTACTAAAACAACCTACAGATTTGTCATGTACACCAGAAGGAAACAGAAACCTGCATGCATTCTAATTTGGGTAGTTTACAAAGGAGCCTTCTAACTCTAACCCATAGCAAACAAGATAATTAGAACCAACCTTGATGCTGGAAATCTGAACAATATATACAAACACCTACCTGAAGGATCATAGAACTAACAAAACGGGGTAAAAATCACTATTTCAGGATTGGGAAGTGATGGAACCCCGAGAGGTGAGCCTGTCATTTCCAGCCACTTTCCCCTTAGGCATGTTTGTTAATTCCAGAGTGGGTGACTTACAGACTGATAAATAGTACCTCTGAAAGTCTTGAGGAGCAAAGAAAAGAGAAATACAAGTCCAGAGACTATTAACTACCACAGGGGAAACGTGATACATACTCTTAAGATGGAGCTCAGAAGTTTATCAGCTGTCTTAGGGACTATGGCTCAACTTCAAATCATTTCAAACCCTAAAATTGAATTGAGGTGTTCTTAAAGTGCTAATAGTCTCTCCAAACCCATACCAAAAGTAAATATAAATTCTCTCTGGAAGGAGATAATATCTGGGACCTCAAAAGTATTTCTACAAGCAATTTGCAATATAATGTCCAGCACATGATCAAAAATAACAGGGCATGTGAGGAATAAAACTACATGGAAAAAGCTTGCAAGAATACCAAACAATAAAAACACAGCCACAGGGTGTCTAGATATTAGTTCCATCACACTTAGACTTGAAAACAACTAAGTTTCCTATGTTCAATAACATAAAAGATAAAGTTGAAAATTTTGGCAAGGAACTACAAAAAAGAAAGAAAGAAATACTAGTTCATGAAGAAATTTTCCATAAAGAAGCAGGAAGTTACAAGAAGGAGAGAGCAGGCCAAGAAGAGGGTAAGAAATAGAGAGGATATGATCAGGGAAGTTTAATACTAAATAGTTAATCAACATTCCAAAAGGAGATATTTAAAAAATAAAAATAAAATAGGAGAGAAAGGAAAAATACTAAACTGGAAATGGCTCAGAACCTCACCAAACTGACTAAAGACATGAAGTCACAGATTCAAGAATTCACAGTAAGGATAAATAAAAACATAAAATTAGGTACACCATATTAAACTGTTGAAAACTAAAAACACACACAGAAATCCTAAAATCAGATGAAGAAAGTATTGACTTATCTATAACAGACCTCCTACTCTCAATATAAAGAATTTCTACAAATCAATTAAAATTAAAAAGACAAATCAATAGAATTAAAAGTCAAGAAATTTGAAACCAATACTTCACAAAAGGAGATATCCAAATGGCCTTAAACTTACAAAAAGGTGTTCAACTTCACTGATAATTTTAAAAAAATACAAATTAAAGTTACAAGGAGATATCACAATACCCTCACCAAAAGTGGCTATTAAATGGCAAAATAAAGTGTTGGATGAAGATGAGGCAGAAAGGCAACTTTCATACACCAACTTTAAAAACAGTTGTATCAGCTAAAGTTGAACAAATACAGACGAGAAAGTTTATAGCAGCACTATTTGAAACAGCCAAAAACTAGATAACCACTTTTTTGCCTATGAAGAGCAAGATAGAGGAGCTGGGGTTGTAGCTCAGCAGTAGAGTGTTCGCCTACCATGTGCAAGGCTCTGGGTTCGATCCTCATAACCACATATAAATAAATAAGTAAAGGAATTGTGTCCAACTATAACTAAAAAATAAATGTGTTTTAAAAAAGAGCAGGATGGATAAAGATTGTTGGCATACTCACACAGTAAAGCAATATATAGCACTGAAAATAAACACACTATGGCTAAATGGATAAGTCTCAAACGATGCTAAACAAAACTCAGAAGAATACATATTAGATAAAGTTCAAAACACTTGCAAAATTAGTGTTCAGGAATGTATATCAATTGGTAAAATTATAAAGAGAAAGTAGCAATCTCCACAAAAATCAAGATTTGGTATAAATGGGAATCAAGAGGAGTAGACATTGAGGGGGTGGGTTTGAATGGTATTGGACATGTTCAAATGCAGATAATATGAATCTTCCTCATGAGGCTGTAAGAGAAATTGATTGATTTATAAGCAAAATGTTTAAAACAACTTCTGACACATAGGAGGTGCTACTTAACAGTTAGCTCTTATTTCATTATAAGTCTGCACTGAGACCCAGTAAAATTGAGTAGTGTACACAAGCCCACACGGCCGGTAAGGGAAAAGCTAGAATTTGAGCGGGTGGCTTCAGAGATAGCACCCTTTCCTCTTCACCTGGGAGAACTCTGTGACTTCTCCTCCTGAGAGTAGAGCTCAAGTTTGAGCTTGCTAGAAGAGCAGAAGGATCTGTTTTCTATGTGGTCTGACATGCCTTATTCATGGTGGCACCTTCCAAACTCAAAATGAAACTTAATCTCTAAGACAATAGTGTTGGAAGGTGGGGACTAGCAGGATGGGCTTAGGTCATGAAGGCTCCATCCTCATGAATGGATTAACACAGTAGAGGGCTTGATGAGGGAGTCTGTACTTTCTCTCTTAGCCTTTCCACCTTCCTCCATGTGATGATACAGCGAGAAGGCCCCTGCCAGATGCCAGCACCTTGATACTAGACCTCCTAGCTTTGAGAACTATGAATCAATAAACTTTTATTCTTTATAAATCATCCAGTCTGTGGTATCCTCTTACACCATCACAAAACAGACTGAGACCTAACGTAAAATGCAAAACTATAAAACCTCTAGAAGAAAACAAATGAGAAAATTTATGCAATATTGGATTTGAGGGTGAGTTTTTAGATAAAATACCAAAAGCATGATCAATGAAAGAAAAATTTTATAAGATGGACACTTTTTTAATTTAAAATTCTTGCTCTATGAAAAACATGGTAAAGAGAATATTTTTTTAAATCCACAGACTTGAGAAAATACTTGCAAATAAAGCATATCTGATAAAGGACACATATTCAAAATATGAACTCTTCATTCAGCCTCAACAATAAGAAAGAACACAGCCCAATTAAAATGAAACTCCAGTGACCAAAGCTAGAATAATTCAAGCAAGAAAACAAATAATGTCATATGCATTATAAACTAAAGCACAAAATAAATACCTATGAGTTTATATTGATACAAATAAATGGGGGGAATAAAACAATCCTCAGGACAGAAGAATTCCAAATAATTTATGTAGATATTCCACTTTCAAGAAGGTAGAGTATAACTACCTTTAAGCACAAGCACCACATAGTGACACCTTCACAGAGCACACTTTGGAAAGTGGGGAGAGGTGTGAATTAACAGTTTCTATTAAAAAAAAATTGACAAACGTTATCTGAGACAAATGATTGAAGTCAACATCAACAGTGGTGAGTCATGTTGACGGTATACACTCTTGATACAGTGTGGTGGAAATGGCTTTACCTCCGTGGTTTTCCTCCCCAAAACTTACAGCCACCAGTATAACTCTAAGTAGAATGCCAGAAGAGTCTCGCCTGTGGGACATTATGAAATTCTTGACCCCATACTCCTCAAAACTGTTAAGGTCATCAAAAACAAGCTCAGTCTGAGAAAGCAGTTCAGTCAAAAAGAGCCTAAGGAGACATGATAATTACAATAACATAGGATCAGAAATAGAACAGAGAAAGAACCTTAGAATAAAGGGAAAGGACGGAGGATGGGAAAAGGAAAGACAGTGGAATGAATCTGATGTAACTTTCCTATGTGCATATATGAATGTACCACAGTGACTCTCACCATCATGCACATGCATTCAGTATGGGTAAATGGCAGAAAGATCAGTAGAGAGAAGGGAACCAGGATGGGGGGAGGGGAAGGAGAGGTACTAGGAACTGAATTAGAACAAGATTTATTTCATGCTTTTATAATTATGTCAAACTGGATTTTACTGTCATGTATAATGAAAAAGAACCAATAAAAATGAATACAAGAAAATTTTTAAATAAAAAGTATAGATTTGGGTTAATAACAATAGATCAATATTGGTTTATTAATTGTGACCAAGGTACCATACAATGCAAAGTGTTAACAGCAAGAGAAACTAAACTGGGCGTTACCCCGCGCTCTTGTAATCCCAGCTGCTCAGGGGCAGAGGAAGGAGGATCCCAAGTTCAAAGGCAGCCTGGGCCACACAGTGAGACACCCCCCCTCTCAAAATAAAAAGGGCTGGGGGTGTAGCTCAGTAGTAGAGGCTTGTCTAGCATGTGAGAGACCCTGGGTTCAGTGATCAGAATCATAAACATAAAACGGGGTGCGGTTACGTTGGAAACTCTGTGCTGTCTTAGCAACTTTTCTGTAAATATTGTTTTCTTAATAGCTCCCTATATTAGAAAAGTTCCTTGTGGTTTTATTTCTCCCATTTTAAGAAGTGATAACTGAGGCTTGAAACGTTGAATGAGCTGATCGGAGTCACACAGCTAGGAGGCTGACTCAGGCCTGTTGGACTCTAGACTCTGGTGTTTTCTTTTCCCTTGGGCTACCAATTGTTCAGTTTTCTTAGATAACCATGACAAAAATAAAAGGTGACAGCAGGATGATGAATATTGCAGGTCACAGTAAAGAGTGGAGGACAGGGCTTTGAAAATCTCTCTCTCTCTCTCTCTCTCTCTCTCTCTCTCTCTCTCACACACACACACACACACACACACACACACACACACACACATACACACACACACACATACACACACACACACAAGCAGGTAATGAGCTGACCACTCCCTGAGCAGTGCATCTCTCCAGGGTCAGGTGACAGGTCGACTGGGCAGCTGTCACCTAGCTGTGCAGCTCTCCGCAGGCGGGGCCAAGTTTGCCGGTCCTGGATTCCTATCCTTCCTGCTCTGTGTGTCCTACCACAGCGGAGCCACCCGGGAGCTGCACCCAGTGCCTGCCACCTCTGCCTCCCATGAGTTGCGGGTGTGGAGGGGTCTCTGTCCTTATCCTTACCATGCATTCTCCCTTTGTCCTTGGTGAGTAGTAGCACACACTAGGAGGCTTTGTTGAAGTCTCTGCACGCCCCGATGGGTCTGTAATGGAGTCTTCAGAGGCTTCTGGGTTATTTTCTTTCTCTCTTCAAATTTAAAAAGGCTTCTTCCCTTGCTAACTCTTTGGGGTTTATCCAGGGTGTCTGTGAATGAAAATGTTCATGATCTCATGCTGGTGTAGCAACTTCCCCGCGTACCTCCTGGGGCCTTAGCCAGTTAGGCCTGAAAGCTGATCTCCAGAACCTGTTTTCAGGGCAGGCTGCCCACAGGGTTAAGTGGTTGCTAGCCCACAATGCCACCCGCCCCCCCCCCGCCCCCAACCCAGGGCCTGCAGGATTCAACACATTTGAGGCCCAGCCACTGCTGAGCTTTCTTTGAAAAGTGAAGCAGGTTTGCTGACTCCTTTTACCATTTCTCCTCTGTTGGGATAGACTCTCTTCAAGGCCGTTGGGCATGCCAATCATTCCTCCCTTTCTACCTGGGAGGCACCTTCCTACCTTTCAAGACCAGGCTTTCATGTCACCTCCTGTGAGCAGCTTTCACCACCATGGGCACCTTAAAGCTCCCCTCCTCTGCACTCACATACCACTGACTTTTTTTTTCAACCCATAGTAGGGCCACTAGGGAGGGGGAGGGCTGCAGAACAACACAAGAAGGGATTGCTCTTCTCCCAGGCAGCTATGCCCAGGGAAGAGGCAGATAGACTATAAGCAATAGCAGTTGCAGAATATCATGATCCAATTTAGTCACTTAAAGAGCCAGAAACAGAACAGACATGCCTACACACACCTGGGAAAGCTGTTCAGCCTATTGGCCAGGACTCTGTGTCATTTGTGGGATCTAGTAGCCACCCCAAGTGAGGAAAATACTGATCACCCCTGTCTGTGCTGCCCTCAGAGTCAAAGCTGCAGATAGCTTGTGCATTGCCATGATAGGAAATGGGGAAAGGTGCCCTTTCCTCTGGCGTATGCACCCCTCACCAGGGTATCCTTTACCGTGCAGCTCAGACTGGATTTTATCTTTCTCAACTGGTTCCTTTGGGTTTCAATAACCTATATTACCTGACTGAGTAAATAAACTCAACATGAGTTTAAAGTACAGTGGGGTCAACCATTGATGTCCTTGAGATTTGAAGCAAGGAACTCTTTTTGGTTTTATTCCCTCACTAGTAGAACACCCTCACTTACAAACTAGTTAGGTTTATAAAATGATTTCAGCTTACTGGACCTCTATCCTACTTATCTGTTAAATGAAGCCCATAATGCATTTTTCTGAGGGTTATAAAATAGACTAAAGAAGGTATTATTGACATATTAGTGTCTGGTTGTTATGGTTTAGATATTGTGTGTCCCCCAAAAGCTCATTTGTGAGAATGCAAGAAATTTCAGAGGTGAAATGATTAGATTATGAGAGGGTTAAAATTATTAATGAATCAATCCACTGATATGGATTAACTGGATAATAACATTCAGGTAGGGTGTGAATGGAGGAAATAGGTCACTGGGGGTGTAACTTTGGAGTCCATATTTTGTCCTGGTGAGCAGTTATCTTTCTGCTTCCGGGCCATTAGGTTCTGAGCTGCTTTCCTCTGCCAAGCCCTTCTACCACGATGTTCGGCTTCTCCTTGGACCAGAGCTAAGGAGTCAGTCATTTATGAACTGAGACCTCTGAAACCATGAGCTGAAATATACTTTCCCTCTTCTACGTTGTTCTTGCCAGGTCTTTTGGTCACATCAATGAAGTATGTGACTAAAGCAGAAATTGGCACTGTAGAGTTGTTGCTGTGACTAACATAACCGTGTGGTTCAGAAGCCTTTGGAGTTTGGTAGGAAAATTTTTTGAGAAGTTTAAAGATGAAAGCTGGAGAAGTTTTGGAATGTTATAAGCAGAGTTTATGGGTGATTCTGGAGGGAGTTCAAAAGACCAGAATGCCATAGTACATGGACAATAAAGACTGGACTCCTGAGGTTTCAGAGGAGAAGGAGGAATCTTTTGGAAATTGGACTCGAAGACATTCATTACATGTTGGCAAGAAGTTGTTTATATTTCGCCCACATCCTGAAACTGTGAGGCTGAATTTAAAGGTGATGGACTAATTAATCTGGATAGGAAATTTCAAGGAAGCACAGCATTCAGGTGGTGGCATGGATATTGTAGCAGATTTTAGCCAAGTTTACTGTGATGATCAGGAGCAGAAAGCAAAACAAAGATTTGAGGAACTTGCAGTTTGGCCAGAAAAGTGCAAGTAAAATTTTGTCCAAGGAAGTTTTGGTTGCAAAAGACATTAAAGTCACTAAAGAGATGCTAAGTACTTACCCAGAAACAATAGGAAAGATGACTTGAAGGCATCTCAGGAACTGGCAAGACCACCCCATCTCAAGGGTGTATAAGTAAAAATTCCTTTATGAAGAGACCATAGGGATTCAACTGCCCATGCACTCAGAAGCTGCTATAACCATGGTCCCTTGAGGCTTTATTAATGCTCAAGATGGCAACAAACCATGGTGTCCACCATGTGGTATTAGTTCTGTAGAATTTTGTAGGATTCTGGAGTTAAGGAGTCGTGGAGGCTTCTGCCAAGACTTCAAAGGAGAGTATGGGAGGCCAGGCAAAGTGTAGCAGAGTCAAAGTCCCTGCAGGCTGCCCCTGAGAGGGTGATTCATGAAGATGTGATAAGAAAGTCAAAGCTGCAGTGACGAATGCCAAGATTAAGAAATGCAGTAATGTGGGATGTCTGCCAAGGAAAACTGCAGGAATCAAGCAGAAACAAGCCAAGAGAGAGGCCATGTGGGCTGCAATCAACAAAGCCATAGGGATGGAGCTACACAGCCCTTTGGAGAAAACATAATGCCAAGTGCCCCAGATACCAAATTTGTTTGCCAGCTGGATTTAAGTCTGCTTTGGTTACACTGGTTATTTCTATGTCCCTATTTCTCCCTTGTAGAATGGAAATGTTTACACTGTGCCATTATATATGGGATATATGTAAATTGCTTTGGGTTTTGACTCATAGTCAAGGGTTTGTCTTGTATCAGATGAGATTTTGGACTTGGACTTTTGGGTAATGCTTCAACTGTTATGACTATGGGGACTCTTGAAAGTGAACTACATGTAGTTTGCATTGAGATGGGCCAGGAGCACAATGTTATGGTTTAGATATGAGGTATAATGTATGATTTAGATATGAGAGGATCAATCCACCAATATGGATTAACTGGGCAGTAACTGAAGGTAGGTAGGATGTGACTAAAGGAAATAGGTCACTGGGGTTTATATTTTGCCTCTGGTAAGCAGAGCTTTTTGCTTGCTTCCTGGATATCATGTTCTGAGCTGTTTTTCTTCACCATGCCCTGCCAGTATGATGTTCTGCCTCACCTTGGGCCCAGAGCAATAGAGCTGGCTGACTGTGGCCTGAACTTCTGAAACTATGAGCCAATAAAACTAGGAGTACAGGGGCTGGGGATGTGGCTTAAGCTGTAGCGCGCTCGCCTGGCATGCGTGCAGCCCGGGTTCGATCCTCAGCACCACATACAAACAAAGATGTTGTGTCCGTCGAAAACTAAAAAATAAATATTAAAATTTTCTTTCTCTCTCTCTCAAAAAAAAAAAAAACTAGGAGTACAAGTACTCCTCTACATTGCTCTGGTCAGGTCTTTTGGTCATAGCAATGAAAAAACTAGCTAAAACAGTAACAAAAACATCAATAAATGGTTATTGAGTGATAGTCACTTAAAATTACTTCTCACCTTCCCCTGGGGTCACATTCTCATATTTTTTTCCCTGAACATGAGTCTCCACATAGTCTATTGCCTCATACATGCAGAGAGGTCCCAGGTAGTTTGCTGAGGGGTCCTTCCAAACTGTCTAGAAAAACTCAGATACCTATAAAGTAAATATTAGTTATTTAGAAGAGCATCTATCTCATGTTTTGGACTTTTTGTTCCTCAACCGAAGGAAAGGTCTTTTTTAATCATTGCACCACTAAGGTACCAGATAACTAACAGCTTCAGTTACAGAGTGACCATCAATGTCAACTGGCTTCTCAAGAGAGCTTCTCTGCTTCCTCATTTCTTCAAACTCTGTAACCAGTCAAAAGACAAGGTCTTGGAAAGTGATCTTTATGACCAGTCATGAATTATCTTAATGTGAATAAATTTTATATACTTATCAGATTCTTTATAGAGAACCAGTTATCATAAAGGGAAAAGCTGAAGAGTTTGGGGATTGATTCTTAGAGGTTTAGAGATGTAATAAATATGTTCTAGATATTTGTAGTTCAGTTCTGACTTTAATGACAATATTAACCAACATTTTTAATGCTTTCCAGCACTCACCATGTAAACAATAGTACTAAGAACTTTAATGTGTTCTGACTCAGTTCTTACAACCACCTTGTGACATGGATCCTCTTATTTCACAGATGGGTAGGTTGAGCCCCAGAAAGGTTAAGTAACTTGCTCAAGATTATGTGGCCCATAAATAATGAACTGGGATCTGAACCCAGGATTTTGGAACCAAAGGTCTTGCTTACAATTCCTTCCCTCCACTACCACTTATGAGGGGTTTGAAACCAAAGGAAGGAAAAATAAGTAAATACACAAACAAATAAGTAAGTAAATAAATAAACCTTGTTGCTCATTTGCTTATATCATTGCTTTTAGTTGGCTTTAAAAATCACTAATTTGGGGGGGTCACAGAGCTGAGCAATGTGCTGTTAGTCTCCTAGCTTTGCTGAAGATAAGGCCTCTGTGATCTTTTCCTGGAAAAAGCCTATGCCTCCCTGAGCACACAACCCTTGTTAATCACTTAAGGAGTGTTTGTTCAAACATAGGAGTGCAGTGTTGTTTTACCCAAAATTTTCCTAATCTCATATTCCTTTCAAGACTAATGACACAAGAGCAACTATGATATTTTTAAGATTTATAGGGACATCATGACTATGTGCCAAATCAAGAGGTCACCAAACACCATATTTTACAATATCCCATTCCACATCACCAGAGAGGCACCAAGACAATGACAGTCATCAGTCATTTCCTTACCCAAGCTCTGCTTCTCCTCCTTGTCTAAAGATAAAAGGAGTGTGAGACTTACACTGAGTTAAGATGGCCCTTCAGGATACCATTTCACCATCTTCCTAGTCTTGCTGACTTGAAGAAGAAATCTTTTTCCTGGCTCCAACAACTTGTTCTTCATTTGTTGGGCCCTTTTGGAGCCATGAGTAAATGGACTTGGGTTCAGTAACAAGTTCATTAGTCAAAGCTTCTGACAAACGTGCCTGATTGTTCTGCATGTCAGGCCGAAAAATACCTCATAATAAAACCATATAATTCTTGTGCCCCTTAGAAACCACAAGAAACAGAAAATAAAATTGGACAGAAGGAAAAAATCATTATTTTTTTCCAATATTATAAGAATCAGAGAGATTCAACTAAAAACATATCCCAAACAACAAGATTCAGATAACTTTTTAAAAAATTAGCATATAAAAATTAATCAATAACCAACAACCAGAACATACAATAGAAACTTCCATTTAGAATTGCAATTCAAAAGAAAAAATATCTAGAAAAGACTTGATATGCAATATATAAAACCCATATGAAGTAAACTGAATAACTATATAAAGGAAAAATAAGATATTTATATAAATTGAAAGATAGTCCCTCTTCATAGAAAGAACTCAATTTTCCTGCATTAATCTATAAATTTAAATTGATCCAAAAGAAAAAATTGGGAGAAAGGGTAGAGGGAAGATAAAATCTTTAAGTTGACCATTAAATTTATTTAAAAAATAAAAAGCAAAATATTTTTAATACATATGAGCATGGGGGATGTATTAGCCCTACCAGATAAAACGTTATGTTATAAAGTCACAGCTAAAAGAATCTTGTACTGGCACAACAATTAACAATCAAATGGATGGAAGTGAATTTAACAAAACTTAAAATAGACCCTACATAAAAATTTGATTATGTAGAGGTAGCTTTTCAACACATTGGAAAAAGATGGATTACTCAATACATAATTTGTGATAACTGGCTTGTCCATCAAAACAAACAAAATAAAAATGCCATCTCCGTTTCTTTATACCAAAATTAATTTCAGAAGGCTAAATTATTCAAATGTAAAAAAACTAAATCATAAGAGTACTAATAGAAAACATGAGATTTTTTTTAAAAAATATAATTAATAGGAAGAAGTTAAGTATTACACTAAACCCAGAAGACACACAAAAAAGTGAATAAAACCCACCAACATAAATTTAAAATGTCTTTATGACAAAAATACCAAAAACCAAGTCAATCAATAAAGAAGGAAGAATATTTGCTGAATTATAACAAATCATTAATTTCCACCACAAAAGAGTACTAAACAAGTTAATTGGAAAAAAGCCCAAAAACCCAATAGAAAAAAAGTTAGTGCAAAACATTGGGGGGAGGGGGCAGGAAGGCAGCTGATTTTTGATCACGAGAAAAGATTCCAGTTTCGTTCATATTAAAAGAAATGTAAATTTATTTATTTATTTTTTATTTTTTTTATTAGTTGTTCACAACATTACAAAGCTCTTGACATATCATATTTCATACATTAGATTGAAGTGGGTTATGAACTCCCAATTTTTACCCCAAATGCAGATTGCAGAATCACATCGGTTACACACACTCCCCAAAAAAAGAAATGTAAATTAAATTAAAATCACAAAGACATTGCATTTTTCCCTAGTAGATTGACAGAGCAATAAGTTTGTTAATTCATTCATTGTAAAGGGCATCTTATTGTATTATTGTTGGGAGCTCCAAATAGCACAACATCTTTGGATGGCAACTTAGCAATTCAACCAAAATTTTAAATTTCACTTCTAAAAACTTAATAACTAATATACACAAGAATGTTCACTATTGTATTATTTATAGGAGAAAAGGAAAAAATATAAATGTGTATTAACAGGAAATTGATTCTATAAATTTATATATATATATATGGAGAGAAAGAGAGAGAGAAGATATTAAAAGAAAAAAAAGCAGACCTACATATACTAATATAAAACATTCTCCCAAATGTTAAATACAAAATTAAAAATGTAGCTCTGTGTGTATAACATTCTAATATTGATTTTTAAATGAAGTATATGGATATATATTTGTATATGCAGTTTTTAAAATTAGGTAGCAAATCATTTTTATGTGGAAAATCAATTTAAAGAATTACTACCAACATTCTTTAATGTTGCTATTTTTATTTTGAGAATTTCTGTTTTGTTTAAATATTGATTAAATAATTTGATAACCATTTTGTTTTTCTTAATCATATAGTAAAGATAAGCATTTTATGCACATATTGTTAGTTATGTGATTGCATAGTAGGTGATAGGAATATGCAAGAATAAGTATATTTCTTGCACTGTGTTATGGACAAAAAACATTTGAAAAATACTGGTATTAGCTATCCTTGGAAAGACAAATAACAAATTGGTAAATAGCCCTTAAAGACTGAAATAGAGTACTAAAATGGGGTCAGAAGTGGAATGTAGATTGGCTTTGCCCACATATTGTTATGTTATTTGTACTATCGATTCAAATTTTGTTTTGAAAAAGCGAAAAACAGATTGTTAAAATTGTTTTTTATAGAAAGGAGACTGTTTATACTTCTGTTACGTACATGCCAGCAAAGTACAGAATCTGGAGACTGTTATTATCCCTCTTTGGACTTACAGTTTTACCCCTGAATCTGGAGACAGTTTGCTCCAGGATTATCAATGCATACATGTCTCTCTTAATTATATTCATTATAGTTATATTATCTTGATGTATTTCCAGGGAGAAAGTTATTTCAGTTATGAACTCTACAAAGTGGATTTAGAATCGTCAGTTTTATATAGTATATCTATTAAACTATTCCAATTTTGTGTCTATTTACTTTTAACAAAACTAATGTTTATCAGAATTATTTTCCATATAACATTTTAAACAAATATTTGATTCATTAATCAAGTTTTGACCATACCAAATAATGACAAGTTATTTTTTCTATTAGGAAGTTGTCTTTACCACCATTTTGAACAATCCCAGTTTTCTTGAATCCAATATCACTTATCACATTGTACTCTGTGGATCCCTATTAGTAAATCATTGCTGTTTTAGTTGCTGTCAATTTTATTCTGTGTTGATTATTTCAGCCACAGAAATTCATAATGACTTGGAAAAAGTACTTTATATCTAATCCACACACACACACAAAAAAAAAAAAAAAAAAAGAATGGTAAACACTTTTGCAAGCTTACTCTGTGATCCAAGAATGGTTTGTTAGATTTTGAAGCCAATTCTTTGGTATCATTCTGAATACTTTGAAAGATGTGATTTTTTTTCTCCAAGCCACTGAAAAAGCCAAGAACAAACTTCTGATCACACAATGGCATCAACAGCTCTCAATTTGATTGATGGTGTCAAAACAGTGTCTGACACCCAACAAAAGTGCCGTTCATTACCGTGGAATCGAAATAGTAGGGTCAAAACATTAGAGCCAACACTGTGCTAGGGCTTGGATTGTACAGATGGGAAGTCCAACTTCTTTCCTTCAAAACATTTATTATCTTATGTAAAATCTAGATACCTAAAAAAATAGCCATACTATAATGAGTGATGTGCTGAAAATATCATAAAGAAATTTTGTATGTTTGAGACTCTAAGAATAGGAATTAATTTTTCACAATGAGCTGATGGAGCCTGAAGTACCAAGCTCTGTCCTGATAGGAACTTTGCTTTGACTAATGAGCAAGTGTGCTGGAAGGGGTGCAAATAAACATGGTGGTGATGGAATGAACAAATTGAAGCCAGCATCCAGAGTCCTGGATAGGCAATTAAAGTTATATTTTCTTCCATCTGTTTCTTCTCTTCCTCTGTCATTAGAAGTAGAAGCTGAACCACCAGAGATTCTAGAACTTATTTTCCTTACTGTCCCCTTTCATGGCCTGCATCCATCCTCCACCCTACCTCCCTTGGTTCTGAGACCAGTAGTTGCTGTACCAAGTAACAGTGGCTCAAGGAGTTGAACTCCTAAGAGGACAAGAACCACAAGAGGAGGCGATCCACCCTGCTTTAGGAATTGCCATGTGCCCATTCTGAAAACCTGATTGAAATTCCACATTGTTCTTCCTTCCTCCAGGGGATCTTTGGTTGGCTTGACTCTTCAATCATTTTTTTTTTTAGAATAATGAATTTATGTCATTGGCAAATACTAATGCTAATCACAGCATTAATTTCCAGGGTTTATTTAAATGCATAGTGTTGGACTTTGGTCAAAATGTGCTTTTGTCTGCAAAGTTATCATATTAATTTTCCTCCTTGGACAGAATGTTTGACAAGATAGTAATTGTTTTAGCAGCAAGTTCACTGTCTAGAAACAGTCAGGCTACAATGCCTATCACTGAGGCATGCTGGCTTGCCAGTCCTCTGGCGGCTTGCCTCCTCAGAACTTACTTTGATTCCTACAGCCCACTGCCTGGACAAATTAGAAAGGACAGAGGCCAGACAGGAGGGGAAAAAGCTCTCAAGGGGGCTTTTTGGCCTGGCCCCAAGGCCACACTTCTCAGCAGAACAGGAGCTATGGAACCGGAGGGAGTCCACACAGGCACCCAGTGGTTACACACCCAACACACACATAGGCCACACCTGAAGAGAGAAGGCTGAGGAAGCAAAGGACACTCTGTAAGGAGCTGATTCCAGACAGGAATTAATGCTTTGGAACATGGTATTACTGGATTGATTTTAAATAGATGTTTCACTTCACTTTAGTGAGATAAACTGTGGGCTGTCAAAGGGAGCCCAAAGAAATCAAAAGAAGAGAAGAAATAAAAAAAAGAAAAAGAACCCCCAAAAGTCTGCTTAGGTTATTGCTCTAGAAGGATCTTTAAAATTCGGTTTTCCAATTGCTAGGTCTCTGACAGCACTATTGTGATAAACTGATGAATGTCTATTTATACCAAAACATAAAACATATGGATGGTTATTTAGAAGACAAATGCATTTTGACAGATATCTAATTTCATTCCACTGATAGGATGTACTTTGTCAGACTCCTCATTTCATTTGAGACGCAGTTGCTTCTGGTTTCCAGCACCTTGCCATGGTGGAAATGCATTTGTCAGGCCCTCCAGACCCAAGATAGGCTTCAAATACTGCCATCGCAACTCTGCTTAAAACCAGGGAAAATCGTCAATATCCCCTCTTACCCACTCACACAAGAAATATTACCAAGTAAATGCTTTTGAGCACTCGATTGGATAACAGGGAGAATTATTCAAAAGTTTCCAGCATAGATTGTTGGGAAATTTCAGCCACCCAAGACATATTAAATCACTTATGAGCATGAAAGGAGAGGAGGTCAATTCCCTCGGAGCTCAAGGGACAAAAGGCTGTACTGGAAAAGTTTTATTCCATGTTTTCAGTTCAAGAGTTCCCTTCTATGGGAAGCATCTCCTGATGCATCTCCCACTGTACCTATCCACACCTCCATAGACCCTAACATCACTCTGCATTTTATTTTTTCTGATAAAAATCTTCTCTTTTCATTTTTGCATCCTCAGTCTCTAGAAGCCTGCCTATTACATAGTAGGTATTCGCTGAGTCTTTGTTGGTTGAACAAATAAATGAATGATTATTTCTATAACAGTATCTATCAGCTGAAATTATTAACTCACCTGTCATTGTCCTCCTCCCAATCCAGGGTTCCTGGAATGTGGGACTTAGATACTTGTATCCCTTTCCTCAGCTATGAGCACAATATCTGGCATATAGCAGATACTCAATAAAATAGGATGAGTGGGTAGATGAGTGATTATTTGAAGCCAGGGGACACTCCAGTATTTTCCAGTGTTTCTCCAAGTTACCAGCCATATATATCCCAAAAGAATTCCCTCCTCTCAGACCCAAGTCTTTCAAGTTTGAATTTTAAACTTCATGTTTTCTAAGAACAGGAAACATTTTTTTAACTTGTTTTCTGAATATTTCAAGAACAAATAGGGAACCTTTAAAAACAAATCTGGAGACGATAGCTTGGGTATATGTGGGTGGAATTTATTAGCCATTCCCCAATATGTACTTCCCTACTTTCTTAGTAATAGAACCCCCAAATTTTAGCACAGCCCAAGCTGCCTGGAATAATAATGTAACATTGGTCCACGTCATGCTTTGAATATAACGCTTGCTGCTCTGCCACTGAGGCTTATTTTAAAATGGACACTTTTTTTCCCCTTCTTCTCCCTCTCCCCTCTCTAACCTAGGGGCAGGAAAGAGGATTACCTTTTTCTCATACTAGACCAAGTTATCAGTCTTTGAGCACACACCCCACCACAGGAACCAAGCAATTCAGACTTCAGGGATGGCACCAGAAGATCTAAGAAATGGCTATCTCCCAAATTAACAAGTGAATTACAACCCCACACAGGGAACACCTGGAAGGAATCTCTTCTTTAAAAACCCCTGATGGGCAGAATCACAGCCTCTGGGAGGGGAGACCCCAGTACTTCTCCTATGCTAGCAAAGCAATAAAACACCTTTTTCCTTTTTCTCAAAATCATGTCCTCACTATTGAATTGGCAATGGGGACAAGGACCAAGCTTTCAGTAACAACATTTTCCAGTCTTCCTTGTAAGATGTGATTGTGACTAATCTCTGGCCAACTGTATTTAAATGGAGGGGTCATGTGTAACTGCCTGGAAGTGTCCTTGAAGGAAGGGGACATGACTTATACCCTTCTTCTGCTAGAATACAGACGTGATGCCTGGATCTCAGGTATACAGGATGACTCATTAATTGAAAGCCACATGCTAAGATGCCAGAATAGCAAGATACAGGCAGGTTCCTGACCACTTTCCAACCTTCCCCATGAGCCCTGGATTCTCTGTCTCTATTTGGGGTTTACGTTCACTTGCAACCTAACCAATCTCAATGAATAGAGGCATGTTGACTGGATAAAACATGAGAAATATTTAAAAATCTGCTATAAAGTTGAACGGAACTGAGTTGAATTGGACTGAACTGACACTCACTAGACTAAACCCAGGGCCTTTTAGATAAC
Organism: Ictidomys tridecemlineatus; assembly: GCF_052094955.1. NCBI lineage: Eukaryota > Metazoa > Chordata > Mammalia > Rodentia > Sciuridae > Ictidomys > Ictidomys tridecemlineatus. The sequence goes on along the minus strand of NC_135480.1, from coordinate 95,978,837 downwards.
AGAAACTTTTCTATAAACTCTAAATCAAGTTTGAACCAGATAGCACAACCCTGATTACAGCTAGCCCCATTCCCCTTCCCACTCTGCTCTGGGGAACTACCTGACACTCACCCTTCACCCTTTACCACAGGAAGAAAAAAATCTACTACTATTGCTGTGGTTACAAGAGTCCCCTGTCTTCTATCAGACACAGTCTAACCTGGACCTGCAAATCAACCAATAATCTCCCTCAGAAAGAGAAATCCCACAGAGAGGGGTTTTCACTTGGGGTTGAGAGTTCCCACTCCCAACCTATAACTATGAAACGTCTCGATTCAAATAGGCCAGCGCTCAATTTCCATCTCCATTTAGAGCACTTTGACTGTGGTCATTTTTCTGATAATGTCTGGAAATTTCATGGCTTTTTAAGCAAGATGAGGTAGAACGGTTGGATTTACTGCGGGTGAAATGCTGGCAGAAGAAACTTCAATTTAGCAACTGTTATCATGGACTACTAATCGGGGACTCCTCGGAAGAGTGATGCCACTGAAAACAGTTATTACTCAGTGTTAATAAAAAAAATTATGGATCTAATAAAAGTTAATGGGGACATATCATGTGCCATAAAAACTGCAGTCAAAGCAAAGAATGCCGGGTTGGGGGAGAAAACTCCACTATCATTCTGTTTTGTCTGGGAGCCAAAAGTGGTCATGTCCATAATGCATCTGAAGTACAAATGGTTAAAGCAAATCAAATTCAACTGTAGAATACCTAGTAAAGGGACCACCTCCTTTTGCAAAACTGGAAAGGAGCGAATGAGTTATTATCCAGCAAATCTAATTCATTAACAACAAGTAAAACTTGGTTCATGGTTAGCTACTTCTTGTAGAAAAGAGTAAATTTGCTTAAGAAATCTATGTATGGGCTGGGGGTGTGGCTTAGTGGTAGAGCGTTCGCCTAGCATGCATGAGGCCCTGGGTTCGATCCTCAGCACCACATAAATGTAAAATAAAGACATGGTGTCCACCTAAAACACTTAAAAAAAAAAAAAGAAAGAAATCTATGTATGTTTCCCAGCTAGGACAAGAGCTTGCTTCCTCCAACCACGCTCTGTCTTGTATCTGAACAGAGTGTCGATGGTTCTCAGGGAGGTAAGCTCCATACAGCCATCAGGATGCCTACTGAGTGACAGGAAGTCAGAGAGATCAAACCCCACCCCGCTGCCACCGCCCTTCTGCTGTCACCCTAGTCAAGCCACTACCATCTCCCACCTGGATTTTCTTACAGACTCCTCCTGATCAGTAACTTCCCTCTGGCTTCGTTCTTTTGCTACCCATCTGGTCCCATTTCCCACACAACAACGAGAGGGATGTTTTCAATTTACAAATGTAGTTTTACCACTCTTGTTTTAAATTCTTCAGAGGCTTCCTTTGGCTCCTAGGATAAAAACTGAAATCTTTATCAAAACTCAAAAGGCTTTCTACAATTTGGATCTGACCTGTTTCCCAGTTTCATCATGAGCCTTCCCTGCCCTTACCTCCTACATCCAGCCATATAGATGAGTACACACCACACCAGGCACCGTCATTTCTGAGAGTGTGCATCTGCTGCTCCCACTCTCTGCCCAAATCATTCCAACTCATCCTTAATTTCATTTCTTCTGGAAGGGCTTCCCTGGCCCCAGATTAGACTAGCTTCTGCAGTACATGCTCCAAAGGCAATCTCTGCTTGTTCCTCTTATAAAAATTACTATTAATTATATGTACAATGTCTGTTTTCTGCACTAAACTTTAAGCCTCTTGATTATAGGTTCCAAATCCATCTTTTTACCACTTTTCTCAGCACCTACTACAGTGCATGATAATTATAGGCACTCAAAGGTTAACTATCTAAACAAACAAATAAGTAAAGGAACCATTCTCAAAACTCAGAGATACTGATTACAAGACAAAATGACTATTCATGATTCTATGCAAAATAGAGATCGAGACACATGCCCTATTAGATTTAAAACCCAAATCAGGAAGGTAAAGCACGTTTGGAATATAGGGAGAGGGAATGTGAAGCCCCTGCCGGGACATGAAAAAACAGGGATCCCTTTCCCTAGCCTTGAATTGCCTACCAAAGTCAAAGGTGAATTTTGCCAAGAAACAGGAAACTCTTTTCATAATCCAACCCCCTGCATTTTTAAAGAGCCCTCCAAATGCTGGTCATCACTGCAAAACCATTAGAGAAAGATTGGTTCAGGCAAGAATGATCATTGGAATGATGCCAACTCTAGGGAGAAATTTTGATGCTTGCCTGGACTTCAATTGCTTATTAGCTACAAAGGATAAAATGGTAACTATACATTGGAGAAATTAAAGAATACTTCAACCAGTTAGTTGATCAAAATTTCAGAAGCAGCAAACTGGGCTGGGGTTGTGGCTCAGTGGTAGGGTGCTTGCCTAGCATGTGTGAGGCACTGGGTTCAATTTTCAGCACCACATACAAAGAAATAAAATAAAGGTCAATTAACAACTAAAAAAAAATTAAAAAGAAGAAGAAGAAGAAGACGACTGACATTGTGTGACTCCAGAGACCATACCCTAAGAAGGATATGCCATCACTTATGTAGCATTCTGGCCTGAAGTGAATATTCCAAATTCTTGACAAGGAAGTATAAGGTAAACCCAGAATAAAAGGCTGTCAAATATTCCAGATTAAAGGAGAACTAAGAGACAAGACAATAAAATGTAGTATATTATCCTAGATTGGATCCTGCACTGGAAGAAACATCTTCTAAGGGTCATTATAGGGTTAATGGACAAAAAAATGGAATGCAGAGATGGATTAGATAGATATTGCATTAATATTAAACTTGTTGAAATTGATAATTATCCTATGATTCTACAAGCAAAAGAAAAAAGAATATCTCTATTTTGGAGAAATATGCACTGACATATTTCAGGGTAAAGGGCCAAGATGAATCCAATTTATTTTTATGTGGTTAAGAAAAAATTGTTACACAGAGAGAGGATGAATAATAAAGCAAATGGATACACTATTAAAAAATAGAGGAATCTGGACATACTTTATACTGCTCTTATTCTTGTAACTTCTCTGTAACTTGGAAATTATTTCCAACTTTTTAAAAAAATTGTAAAGGGTGTTATAAAAAGCCCCCCACTCTTCTGCCCCCGGCCCTGAGATCCACAGGAAAAGAGTTAGAAAGCCCTGGCTCTCTTCACTCCCAATGTTGTGAGGCACCAGAATCTCCCTCTGATGTGTAACAACATCCCTGCAGGTAAGGCAAAGATGGTGGAGAACCTGTGTTCCCACACACCTCACTCTTATGTGCAGCCCTTAGAACACTTGAGTGTCTCCAGAAACCACCCAGGGAACCTTAATATGCAAAGCACCACTCCAGAACATCACAGGTGCCTTAGACTGTCTGGTTGCCTAGCAACCCAGACTCCCACTTGACAAGATGAAACAGAAGCTTTCCTTCTGGGTCCTGGGGTTGATACACGCTAGAGGGAAAATCTCTATTGGTCAAGTTCCAGGTGAGGTTTCAGCCAGAGACAAGTCTAGGTCCTGAGCCATAGAAAGCATCCACAGCTCTGAGGACTTGACCAGGAACAAAGCGTCAAGTCACTCCAACCCCCCTAATGTTAGTTTCCTCAGAGTTGGAATAAATGAGTGGGTCTTAAACCTAACTGAATTTTGGGTGACCTGCTGAGCCAGAACCAGCCCATTCTGTTATCAAAAGATCAGAATCCTTTCAGGTAGGATCCAGGCACCTATATTCGTATAAAGCTCAACAGATGGTCCATATATACAGAGGTGAGATTCAAGGAGCTAAAATCTTCCATGCTATGGTTTGAATGTGTCCCTCCAAAATACAGCTGTGTTAAAAGATTGGGCCCTTTAAGAGGTAACTAGGCCTGAGGGTTCCTACCTTATGAATGAGATTAGGTGCCCTTTAAAAAGGGCTTAACAGAAGAAGCTCAGCTCTCCTTATCTTTCTGCTTTCCACCATGTTGAGATACAACATTCCTCTCTTCAGAGGATGCAGCCCTTACCAGACAACCTGACAATGCCTTGATATTGAACCTCTTATCCTCCAGCAATGTAAGAAAATATATGTCTCTTCTTCATAGACCTCATCTTTGATATTCTGTTATAGCAGCACAGACTAAAACAGCCTATTAGGACCCCAAAGTCTCTTTTAGAGCAGATAATTATCTGTATGGCACTGGTGCCTGTAGGCTATCTTGAATCTTAGCCTCCTCTTCCCTCATTTTCTCCTAAATGGAGCCCCTTGATCCCCACACTCTCGGGTTAGCTCTGCTCCACCCCTAGACCAGCCCCAACAGAAGATAGGTCACTCCTTTTAGGCTTCTTCACCTTTGCTGCTCTACAGACCCTTGTTTCTTGAGGCTAAGGCCTACCTTGTGCCTGTCAACAGCTGTAAAGAGCCTGAAGTTTTATAACACTTACACTTGAAAGGTAAGAAGTTAGCCTGCCACATATTCATGGAGACTGGCACAAGACATGAAATCCCTGGGTTAGAGATAAGAGACAGCTTATTACTTATAGTAATTGCAGTAGCAATTACTGGTGTCTTATTATTTTTGCACCAGTCTCTCAAATTCCATGTTGCTCTACAGAGCAACATGAACAGGGCAAGATGGCATTTGAACAAACAACGGGTTGTATTATAGGGTGGGAGCCCCAAGCTTAAGAAACCTAAGTCTTTTATAATGGTTAATAACTATAACTGTCATTTGCTCCAGAAAAAGGTAGAATCTATCTTCCAAGTTGTTCACTATATAAATATCCTCGATAGTCAAGAGTAAAAGGAAATTTGTGTCTTGCCTCCAACATATGCAGAAATATGAGAGACCCATGGAGAATTGCCTCACATCAACACCCATCCCTAACACTATTCTGGGGCCCCTGACTTGCTCATCTGCTTAGGATCAGGGCCTCTGGGGCTATCTGTGCTAATTCCCTCAGAGCTAGTGTCCCATCTATGAACTCCAAGTTCTGCAGCTGGGACCTACTTTCCTAAAGATCAATTACCTATAGCCCACCACTTGAATTGCCCATCACCATGGTCCTTGGATTCTTTAAACTTTCTTCTCAGACTAATGGGGACCCAAGGCTCTGACCCAGGGTGGGAGCTCTCTGATCTAAGACAGAACCTGAGAATGGGGCAGAGTTGGCTTGGAACTACAGAGCAAGGAGCCAGGGAAGGTAAGAGAAGCAGCACCCAGGAAAAGGGAGAATTGTAAGCCGATCACACACTGTAAACCAGTAGTTCCCAATCTTCGGTATGCATTTGATTCACCTGGAGGGCTGGTTAAAACAATCTTTGTTTCAACAAAGCTGGTCCTGCTGAAGCAGACCAGGTACCCCCACCCAAAACACCCTGGCCATTATTTTCTCTTCTTGTCAAAAAAATTTTTACCAAAACTTTCAACTGAATGCCAGTGGGATTTCTATAGAGAACATTGTGGTTTGAAGCTTGCTCTTTCTGATAGATGCCAGGTTTGCCTACAAAAGGTGTGACAGAGTTAGAGTCTGCAATCAAGCTTATTGTGCAAAAAAACATATCATCTGTTTTCTTGGTAAAAACTTGTCAAACTTCTGATTATCCTAACAATATGGGACAAAGAGTAACTGTTATGTATCCACCCACTGATACGTAACCACCCCACTGAGTGTTTAAAGTGTTTCCATATTCTGCATCCAGAGATGTTTAGACATTAGTCCCTCTGGACTGCTGAACCTAAATAAACCTGCTTCCTGAAAATTCCTCAGGTGTCCATACTCATCTGTCCTACATCACTGCCCAGTCACCTCTGATTGAATAGGTCTGAGGTGAGGCCTGGGAATATGCACTTCTAATATGTTCTCAGGTAGTGCTGAACATAACCTGTTCTAAACTTTGTCAATACAAAACACCTGGATGGAGAATGACACGAATGGAATGTCAAGTGGAGGAAGAAACAAGAAGGACGGCTTAGAAGAACCTAACGGGTTGTTCTCTATCCCTTCAACCCACCAGCAATGAACTTTTCATAAAATTCCCTCAGCTTTGCTGTGGTTCAGGGAAGGTGCTGTTCTAGGTCGTTTAGACAGATGGTAAGTTGGACTTCCCAGATATTGACCTTGTTGTCCTAGATGCCATGCCGAGCTGTTACATATGCCTCCTCCCACTCTCGGCAGCTGGCTCTCTTTCTGGGTCTTATCCTACCCCTTGGGTAGATCCAGTTGGAGTTTTTGGTCTTTTCAGGCTGTTTTGTTCTAATCAAATTATTAGCCTCTGTCTCCCCACAACTCCACTCCTTTTATACACACCCATTAAGTCCACTCTTCCCTATCTTTGTACCCCAGGGCTGATGTTCAAACAGATTGCAACATCTGGACTGCCTTGTGGCCTATTTACAGTTCAGTTTGGCAATGAGAAGAACTGGCAGGGGACCAAAGGATGAGTTCCAGGTATTTCTTTCACACTCCTTCTTGCTAACAGTTGCGTCTCTTATAATACAGTCATATGTCTCACAACAATGGTGGATATCTTTCTGGGAAATGAGTTCTATTGACAAGCAACTACCATAGAGTGTACTTACACAAGGCTAGATGGCATACCTACTACACATCTGGACCATATGGGACAGCCACCATGTGGTCGGTGGTTGATCAAAACATTATTATGCCGTGCATGACTATATTTGCATCCTACCCTCTCTACACCTTCTACCGAGTGGCCCCTGAACCATGTTTCCAACATTAAGACTGGAAACTCATTTGCATAAAACTTTCCCTGAAGGTGGTAGTGGCTTCCTGCCGCTGTTATTTCCAGGTACATCACCATCTCTTACTTATTCCCTTAATCCTGCCCACATCTCCATAAGCAATTCCTCCTTTGAAGTCTTTTGAACTTCTGGAATTGTTTCCTGCTGGGACTCCAACCAACACAGCTTTCTCACCTGGCCACACCCAAAGGTGTGCCACAGCTCCCCTCTGCCAGACAGAAGTACATGAAAAGGGGTTTCTGGAGAATTAAATGGACAAACAGCTCCCTGCACATTCTCATGCACCCATCCTGAGGTCCAACCCACAGGGCTGAAGTGGAGACAGCAGCAAAGGTGAAGCCACAACCGATGTGACCAGGATCCTATCATCCAAGCACTGGAGGGCTCTTCTCCCCAGGCAGCTTCCCTCAGGGCTTTCTGATAGGACAAAATGACAAGAAAGCAAGGCTGCCCCCAAGAGTGAACGTGCTCCAGAGGGCCTAGGTCTAGTCAAGAGGCTGGTATCCACAGTGCTTTGGAGTCCCTGATGATGTTGCCATGGTAGCAGTAGGGTCACTGCTTAGCAACAGGCCAGAGCTGCAGGAAGTTGCTAAGGTGTTTTCACATGTGTTAAAGCAAATGGATGTTTTTCTCAGTCTTGAGTATAAATACACTGTGGGGGGAGAAGAGAAAACACACACACACACACAAGCCACCTAGTGATGTGCAGAGCAGCAGAGCTGCTGGTATTCAAGGCCTAGAGAAGATGCATTTTCTCTGGAACAGGCAAACGGAGAGATGCATGATCCAATGAAGCACATCCCCTCCTACCCCTAAAACAGCTGACATCTCACTCACCCAGTCTTACAAGCTTCACCACCACTCAACTTACAATATAGTTTCCAAATCTTTCTCCAAAATGGTTTTGAGAGGCCAAGGGGTACAGTAATTAAATGCATGAACTCCAAAGCCAGACTGCCTGGGTCCAAATCCAGGCTCTGGCCCTTTCTTGCTATATTACTTCAACCATATCATTTCTCTGTGCCTCAACTTTATCATCTATAAAATGAGAACAATCATAATATCTATCTTACAGCATTGAGTGAGAGATAAGTATTCCACGGCAAGCACTTTGTATATAATGAGTATATAAATTTATTAAGCATAATTGTTACATGTAGTCAGAAAAATCATGAAAACTTTCCCATGTGCCAGGACCTACATAAGGAATGAAGAACATAAATGTTAGAAAGCAGTTGGTCATAAGGGGCCCTCATCAATCCCATTGCCAGTGTGGTAAGGGTAAAGGCCCAATCCTCCATTGTTTGTCCAAGGTACATCCAATCTGGCTCCAGATTGGCTAGATCTGGATCTATATTAGAACAGCACCATGAAAGTGATTGGTGGAGGAGGGAAGCCCAGGACCTGGCACTCAGGAAGCAGAAAGAGGTCTGCTCACAGAGACAAAATACAAAACCCAAGGCTCACCCCAGTGGCCTACTTTTCCAATCACATCCTACCTGCCTACGGTTACCACCCAGTTAATCTAAATCTGTGGATAACTGCGCTGATTAGGTTAAGGCCCTCATAACTCAATCATATCACTTCTAAACTTTATTGCATTGTCTCCTATGTGAGGTTTGGGGGACACCTCATATCGACATCATAACACTTTCTGAACTGGATTCCATCCCTTCCCTTTAGATACATCTGCTCACCTCCTCTTGGCTTTATCACTCACTGTTCCACCTGGGTTATCTGAATGGACTCCATTCAACTGCCACCCAGGCATGCTGGCTCCCAGGACACTGTTACCTCAGCAAAGGAGACACAATGAGAGCATGACCGTGGGATTCACTGGTCTTATCATCATCCAGAATCAGCAGTCCAAGAATAGCAGAATAGCAACACCCTGAAGGACTAGGGCACTGTCATCTAGGATACAGTGTGTGCATCGTGCCAGCCTCATATATGGTGCTCTGTCCCCATCAGCAAGGCTACACACTATGGGAACAAAGGAGTGGGGAGGACCTGTCCCTCTTGTCATGAAAGAAACTCTAATGCTAGTGAGGGTTTCCCTGAACTAGAAGCTCAGACCATCACTTAGCCACTTGGCACTCCTCTGCTCATAGAGGAGTTACTATACTAGTGGAATCAATAACCCTGGTTGCCAGAAGGAGCTAGTTATTGCTGTGCAATGGTAGCAGAGAGGATTGCTTCTAGAATCCTGGGGGTGGGGGTAGGGTCAGTGATGCTTTTCTAGGTCCTTAAAACCCAGCAAAAAAACTGAAAGGTGCAATGGTAGCAACTACAGTCCAGCAAGGATGTGGCCAAAAGGAACAAATTTAGTCTAGGTCCTCGCTACCCATTGTATCACTGGACCAGCCACATCAACATCACCTAAAATCTTGTCTGAAATGCAGCATCTGAGCCAGCTCCCAGACCACTGAATCAGACCATGCATTTTATCTGATCTCTGGATAGCTGTTATGGAGTTAAAGCTGAGAAGCATACTACGCAACCCACTAAGCCAGCAACCCAGAACTTCTAGCTGGAGGTAAGAAAAATCTAGAGTGAGTGATGAGGATGGGGATGAATATTAGCTATGGCTTCCAACAAGTGGAAGGGATGGGAACGGTAACTTCTTCCACTTACCCTCTCTTCAGAGGGTGGCTGGTTGCTACCTTGATGGAGAATCAGTGACTAGCTGCTGGTGAACGTCACCAGCCTGAACCCTGAAATTACGGACAGCCTGATGTCCTGTCAGCTACGCCCCTTCTTACTAAGGCTGAAGCCTGATAAACACATGCTTCTACATTCATTGTCCCATGTTCCCAATCATGGAGGGCAGATGTCATATTGACACTCCAGACAACCTTGTGATCATGATAATCCCATTATAATGATTTTTTTTTAAAAAAAAGACACTGGTGATACCAGAGATCTGACCATGCCCAAATCAGGGAAGAAAAGAGGTGTCACCCTGATCCTTGGAAGTCTCCTCTCCTTCCCGGGAAAGGCTCTCACATCACTTTGCCTTTCATACCACCCAGCCCTAGAAAAGACCCAGAGCCTAGACCTGTTCCCAGAGAAGATGACTTTAGAACGTGAGCTCCCCTCTCCCTTTCTTTGACCATTGAGTGAAATTTCCTGCCTTCTCCTAGAACTGTTCAGTTATTATATGTGAACAGTACTGAGAAGGAAAAGAACCTGCAAATTTGGTAACAAATATGGGAAATAGTCAGCCACTTTGGGAAACAGCTGGCAGTTCACCAAACACTAAACAAAGAATCACCAGACAACCCAGAGGTTCCACTCCTAGGCATATAGCCCAGAGAAATGAAAACACAAGTTTCTATATGACTGTCCATAGCATGTTTGTGAAAGGGGTGGATGAATGAGCATTTTTCACCTGGAGACAGGTTACTGAATATTTCTGAGACATATCAGAAGGAAGAAAATAATTAACCAAGTACAAATCCCAAGGGAACAAATAGAATAATTGACCCTGCTTTGGTCCCCAAAATGTTATCTTTCTCATCCACAATTGGTGCTATCAATGAAGAAGGACATTTGTAATCTGGGGCCTGAGTTTTAAAGAATCCCCGAATTGTTGATTGGTAGTTTGGCCAATAGCAACATAGAATTTTCTTGCTAGAAGAGTCCTCAGAGTTGCCTGAGCTATTAAAGGAAAAGAAGTCTGGAAAGAGAACTGTCATTTTGTGAGGAGTATGACAAGTGGTTGGGTAATTTTCTGAGGATAAGCTGAGCCCAGACAAGGAGTTCACATATCCCCAGCAGTACCTATAGTCTCAGAAGTTTAGCAAATTGACACTGTGTCTGTCACACATTATTTGAACTGATTACTCATTCTGTATAATTCAGTCCTCAAAATAATGTGAACATATGACCATGATTTTGCTCAAATGCACAATAAGGAGGGGGACAATAAAGAAACTTTCCACAAACGGCCAGATGCAGAAAGTACAAACATCACACAGGTGACCCAGGATGAAAGACCAACAAAACCCACAGGCCCAGCCCTTCCCAGAGGCAGCCCAGGAGAAACATCTCTGGGCCAGAACTTCAGAAACCTATTCACCTACAGCAAGTACCAGAATGATAAGGGCAAAACTGTTCCCCAAGGAGAACTGTGCCCTTGGGCAGAGCAGTAGAGCGAACTAATTTCTAATAATGAGGCTGAGAGCTACAGGGTTTGTCTACAAAACAGACTTATTCATGAAGAGTAAATATGTCAACTAATTCCAGAAGCATGCTAAATCTCCATTGTTTTCTGAAGTTCAGGTTTCCTGGCTCTATAAAATGTGATGCACGCCTTCAATGTGTGCCGCAGAATCTGTGAGATTGCAGAATGCCACATTAAACTCGGAGCTCCTGGGCTAATGAGGGTAAGTCCATTTTGCAGTAATGAATTGTTGGTAATAGCCCATCTTGGAACAGATGTCTCATCCATCATTGCACCAGGAGTCCCACGCTCCAGAGTGCTGCCACAGCATGGGGAGGCGGCACAGCCCTGGGAGGTGAGTCTCCTCTCTGGGCTCCCGGGGAGCAGCCAACTCCATGAAGTAGAATGAGTTGGCGCTTACACAGAGTGAGTCCTAACTCAAAATATATCCCCGTTTACCTGCCACGGCACATAAATACCCTCCTTTGAATTGTCTTCTATTAAAATGTAAATATGTCACCTGGAAGAAGTAACACATTAAATTAGCATCCATAATCACTAATTTCCACATTTTGGGGAGCCGGACCCTGAGGAAATTGTAGAGGACAGATAGTATTTGATCAAGGGTGGCCTTGAAAAGAACTGAGCAGTTCTCAGGTTGGTGGGGCAGCATCAAGCAGGTGTCACAGGGTGCCTGCAAGCAAATCCTTGCTCACCCCCGTGATACTCATGTTGTGTTCTGGGGGTTTTCTTTTGTATTTGTTTCATTTGCTTGTTTTTGAGATAGTCTCACTAAACTTCCCAGACAGGCCTCCAACTTGTGACTTGAGATCCTCCTGCCTCAGCCTCCTCTAGCAGCTGGGATACACCCAGCTTGAAATTGCTATTTTCTTAAATATTTCCCCAACTATCTGAGCAACTTGAGGGAGGAGTCATAATTACTTATATTCACACATTCCCAGAACTTGGCATATGAGTATTTAGAAAATTCCCAGTATCTCTCTCCTCTTTGTTGAATAAGTGAATTTTAGCCTTACAACCCTGAAGAAACCAGAAGAGGTATCACCACGTTAGTGATGTGAAAACAGACTCATGGAGACCCACATATTCACCAAGCATGCAGGACTTGGAGGAATAAGGGACAATACACGTTGCCTAAGGATAATAGTATATGGGGAAACTAATAGGAGGTAAGAGTAGACTAGATTAGGGCCAAATTTTGCATGCCTTTGAATGGCAGCCTGAGAATGTTATTCTAGGAACTTCTGAAATTTTTATTTGTTTGGTGATTTGGAGTACAGGAAGCAGAAGGATACCAAGAAATGTGCAGTGATATTTTAGGAAGATTATTGGCAGAAAGGAAAACAGGATGAGTTGGAGAAATCAAGAAATTAAAGACTCTTTTAAGAGAGTCCTTATTTTAAAACACAAAACAAAAAACGAGATTCCTGTGTGAGTCAGGGTAGTAGCAAGAAGGAATGGAGAGGAGGATGTGTGAGAGACTGTTCTGACAACAATAGGTGGGTTTTAGTAGCCCACTGAGGGAGGAATAAGGAGGAGAGAGGAGGAAGGAGAGCACTGGCTACACTTCAAACTCATAGGAATGACAGAATATTGACAGCCATAGAATGGGAAATCTGGAGGCTTTTGACCAAGAATGGCGAGTTCCACTGTAAACTAGGAAAGGACAGAAAAATCTAAATGGTATGATGGGGGCAGGATGCAGCAAGGAAGGAAGAGATGGTCAGAGACAGTGGAGTCAAGGCATGGTGGCCCATCTGACCCTTTCATGATAGGGAGAGCTGAGTAGGCATTTGTGTGCAGAGAGTGACCGATAAACAACTGAAAGCAGACAACACACTGTGAGGAAGAAGAGGCTGGGAAGGGTAGGGAGGGCTGAGAGAAGCAGAGGTGGGGGAGTCTGGCTGGAAGGAAGGGCAAGAACAAATGATGAGACAAGTTCAGGCAAAGGCCATCTTGCTGGAAAAGTTTAAAAAAAAAAATTCCAGGGATCAGCCTAGCAAAAGAGAAATTAGAGTGCCTAAGGTCAGAAAAGGGTCCCAAATGACAAAGGATGAGATTTGATTGTTACCAGGATCCATCCAAAGTAGAAGAGGAGCAAAACTCATTTCCAATGAAATGACAGATGAGCAAAACTCATCTATCCAATGAAGTCTGTATCTATAATTACAAAGCCATTGAACATTATCAGCATTAGAGAGGCCCTAAGACAAGGTCTGAGCCAACTCTCTCACTTCACCAGGAAAAAAGCTCCCAGAGAAGTGAAGTAAATTAATCAAGATCACACAGCTAATTAAGGGCTAACCCTAGACCACAAGTTAGGACTCATTTTTTCCTGGTCAAAGGCAATTCCCACCAAATAGCAATTCTGTGAGATGGATATCCTGGAATAAATTCCAATTATCTATAATTTCTTCTTTCCTATAATGATGATTTTATTTAGATGAATAATAAAGCATGATTTCATTTTGGTACCTTCATATGACTTTTCATATTAAAAATCTGAATAAAGCAATAAGTCGGGGAAAGACGACCATTTATTACCATATGTCTTTCCATTTTGGGTTCTGCAAATAGTCACTGAGATTACATGGCAGTTATTAAAATGTGGCTCTGGAGTCAGAGAGGCCCAGCTGAGAATTCAGGAAAGCCCCACCACTTACTACTTGTGTGACATTGAATGAGACGTTTGACTTCTGCTAGCCGAGGCGCCTCAGGCCTCTGAAGGTGGCAAAGAAGGGAGGGAGGCGGCAGCAATCTACTGTGCTGTCATCCTTGCCTGAGCCTGAAGAGAGAGGGGTGAGATTCAGGGAGGGAAGCAGCCGGAACTGCCATTAATACCGGTTTCCCTCTGGAATAATCCCAGTGTTTCAGCAGAAGATGATTTGAAGGCTTTTGGAGAGGCAGACCTGAAGAGAAAATGTAATTACTTTTTCCTGCACTTGAGTATCAAGGCAGTGTCCTTTCAAAATAAAAAAGGCACTTGAGGGGTGGGAGGGAGTCCGCCGGAAAAGAAATAAAGGGAGGAGAAGGACCATTCGTGCTAAAGCCAGTGACATTTCACCAAAGTGACTCCCTTTGGGAGCAGCTGGTGCAAATGTCATTCAGCGGAGACAGTAGGGAGCAAGAGAGAACCGGGGGCTCTGCAGGAAACAGCACGATCCACTCCTACTCCCCCCAACTGCTCCTCCCCACCCAAGCCCTGCCCCTCCCAGAGGGAGAGTAGGTCCAGGCACTTAACTGAGGTCATCCACCTCAGATGTGGCTGCTGACATCTTGTAGCTATCACTGCTTTCATGAGGAAGTACACACCCAAACCTAGCCCTGGGGGTGTCTGTCCAGAGATGGCAAAGCTCCTGAACCCCACATCTCCTGCAAAGACTAGCAAACCAGGAAAGACAGTATCATGATCACCAGAGCACCCCAAAAAAAGCTGTTGATGATCAAAGAGTAGACATCTGGAACCAGCAACCTGGGGGTTCTTCAAGGTGATCATTAGAGGGCATGAAAGAAAAAAAGAAGAGATGGAGCTGACCCAGAGTCGAACCAGCTCTGCTACTTGCTATGTTGACTTTAACACAGTACCTAACCCTCGTGCCTCAGTTTCTTCACCTGAAAAAGAGGAAGAATATAGCTCACAGGGATGCTGGGGAGATGAGCATCAGCAGGTGTCAGACAGTGTCTCAGTCACATGCATGTTCAAGGATGAATCAAGTTCTTATGCACTGACAAAAGAGCACAGGTCCCTGGCTGAGGTCCCCAAGTCGTCATGCAGGTGGACATTCATAAAACTCAAAAAGGCAGCTGAGGCTGTGATCTCAGGCTACTGATGTTCCCAAACAGTTGCTATATTTTCTCCAGAGATCAATGAGAGCTTCTGAACCCTTCCACGGCCTGAAATACTTGACTCTAGGGCAAAACCACATAAAAATCTCTTTTTGTGTTAGATTTGTAATATATGACCTATGCCTGCCCATACTTTCAAAACGCTACTTGCTGCAACTCAGCATGGATATGAAGCCTAGCTGGCAGCATGGTACTCCATACATGGTGAGCACCACTGTCGGGGCAGCCCTGATGCCCTCATTAGCCCTTCAGTCATTCTGGAAGACACCATATCCTGTAACAAAATGGAGATATCCACTACAGACCATGGCTTCCTAGCTGACCTACAGGGCTGGTTCCCGTGAGGACTCAAGAAGATCAATTCAAAAAAATAATGTCAAAAGACAAAGCTCAGATTAAGTTCTTATCAAAAATCAATGAAAATAGTCACAAAGTCAGGCAGAGAGAAAACTTAGTGTACCAATTGGAAATAAGATTTCTGGCCAAGGTTGATTTATACAGCTCTGCTTTAGACCTAGAGAGGAAAAAAAACGTGTTCAACAAAGGCTTTCTCTTTGGCACTCAGAAGGAGTTCTATATTGAGCTTCTACCTGTGGGTGGCTCTGTACCGGGGGTAGGATTGTAGAAAACACCTAAGCTCTGTCTCTGCGCAGAACAGGATTCAAATCCTACTCCTTACTCTTAAACTGTATCTTTAAATAAGTTGTTCAGACTTCCTGGCCCAGAAGTTTCTTACTGCAAATGGAAATAATAAGTGACCAGATCCCTAAAGCCATGTCCACAACCCAAAAGGATTCATATTGAAAATTTAGGGCAAATGGACAGATGCATTTTCCATAAGACTCCAATGATTGAGTTTCATCACATATTTTTTGGTTTGGGATTTTGTTGCATTTTTTATTTGTATTTAATCACAAACTTTTTTTTAAAAAGGAAGATCCTTTTATTTCAGCTACACATCTGTGGAAAGCTAAACTCTTGGGATCTTAAGACACTAAACAAGGTCTCAGAGTTGAAACTAAAATACCTAACAGGGAATAAGCTGGTACCTGAGCACTGATGAGTGGTCTACTGTTACGGTTTGGATGTGAGGTGTCCCCAAAAAGCTCATGTGTGAGACAGTGCAAGAAGACTTAGAGGTAAAATGATTGGGTTAATCCAATTAGTGAATTGCTTCCCTGATGGGATTAACTGAGTGGTGCTGAAGGTAGGTAGACTGTGACTAGAGGAAGTGGGTCATTGGGGGCAAGTCTTTGGGGTTTATATTTTGTTGTGGTGAGGAGAACTCTCTCTCTGCTTCTTAATCATCATGTCCTAAGCCACCTTCCTCCACCCTACTCTTCCACTGTGATGTCCTGCCACACCTGAAGCCCTGAGGAATGGAGTCACCCATCTATGGACTAAGACCTCTGAAACCATAAAGCCCCAAATAAACTTTTCTTCCTCTAATTGTTCTTTTCATGTCTTTTCAGTCACAGTGGGAAAAAAAACAAACTGACCAAAACACCTAACTCTAAAAAGATCAGTCTGAGAAGGAACTGAAATTTCCTGACAATAGAATGCGTTCTTTCCTTCTAAAGAGAATGCCCTGCACCTCATCTGGGAGTCCTCTGGGACCCTGCGGAGGGGAATTCCTGGCAAGGAAGGTTGACTAGTATCCTTTACTTGGTCATTTGTTACTGTTAATACTTGAAGCGAATAGCCGAAAAGCCGCCTCCCACACACAGACCAGTAAATTTCACCCAATTACATTTTCTTGCAAACTAGGTGCGGTGACGACTCAGGCACTGAAACACACAGAAACGGTATCTGTGTTTAATTAACAAGCTGGAGAAAACAAATGCTAATAATTGATTAATGCATAAGAATGAGGCATGGGGCATATAGCCAGCAGAGCAGTGCCTGCTGGTTCTCCCTTTGAGGCAGCAATTAGCATTCCATAGCTTCCCCCAAAAAATTTGCAGAAATAGTCCTGATTCCAAGTAGGAAAGTACCCTTGACCCAGGAGAATGGAAGCAGTTGAGGCTCTATTTCTTGATTGCTCTAATTATCCACATGTGCTAGCATTGAACCTCTCTAGGTTTGGTGGGTAGCACAAATCACAACCTGAAAACTGCTCTGACCCATTTACCAAGAAACTGTAAGGCTGCAAGTTTGGAAGAGTCCCAGGGAAGAAGTGGCAAGTGGCAAGCAGCCCTGCTCTCAGGGCCTTTGACACAGTAGAGCCAGCCTTGCTCTTCCATCTGTGGCCAATCGGGAGGCTGTATAAAACCTCTGGAAGCTCAATGGAGAGTCACAGCAAGACCTCCAGGGTATTGGAGCAGCCCTCCTCCCCAGACTTGAATTCTTCTGAGAAGGTGTTGCTGTGTCCCTGCTTTGCCCTTCACAGACAATAAGTGCCTACCCATGAGATATTGAGTGACCACGGGACCCAAGTTGCCCATTGTGAACTGGGTGCTACCCAATCTTCTGAAATGATAAAGCTAAACATGCACAGAAGCAATTGGAAGAAACATGCATAAAAGGCTAGAATCACAGTGGACCTGTCTGGATGGAGCCAGAGATGAGAGGAGGCTCTGATGGAAATATCAATGGTCACTCTCACCTTTAGGTTTAAGATCTCCACATGATTCTCAGCCCCACAATTCTAACAGATAAGATATGTGAGGTTGGTCACTGTGGCACACGCCTGTAATCCCAGCAGCTCGGGAGGCTGAGGCAGTAGGATCACGAGTTCAAAGCCAACCTCACCAATGGCAAGGAGGAGGCGCTAGGGAACTCAGTGAGACCCTGTCTCTAAATAAAATACAAAATAGGGCTGGGGAGTGGCTCAGTGGTTGAGTGCCCCTGAGTTCAATCTCCAATACAAAAAAAAAAAACGTAAGGACCAGCAATCTTCATATGAAATAGTAGAGTAGTGGTTCTTAGCTGAGCTGTTTGCACACTGTGTCTAAAGATGTTTTTTTAAGTGCCATGTCTTTGATTGACTGAGGTCAGAGGAAGATACTAGAGGCATCCAGTGAGCAGAGGCCAGAGATGATGTGAAAAATCCTAGTGTGCAGGACAGAACCTCACTGCCATAATAAAGAATCCTTCTCTGGTCAAAGAACCAACAGTGTTAAGGTTGAGAAATCATGTTGTAAAGAAAGGAAAAGAAGAAGGAAAAAATGAAGGAAATCGGTGATTAACATGTACCTAACAAAAAAACAGGCTCAGACACAACTTTCTTTGTTTCTACCATAAATTACAAGGTCATTAATATTCTTTTACCACTCATCCCACATTTCCTCTGTGTGCATTTTAATATTAGAGGGCACAGAGATCATTCTTTCCCCAGTTTCTTCAAAGAGTTCTGTTGTCAAGAAGAGTTTAAGAATCCCTGCTATATGTACCAATTTAGAGCTTCCTATTTCTGCCCCAGCTCCTGATCCTGGGAACCAACAGATATAAGACACTCACAGAGTGTTTCTCCTACCGCCCACCAATCTGCTCCAGAGAACCCAGAGGGGCGGATGTTTGGCTCAAGGTCATTTTCATCTGTGCAAAACAGTAAAGACTTCTTGCAATTCTTTACATACATTATATACACAAGTATTAAAATAATAATTTCATTCATCTGTTCCACAAATAATTCTTGAGTACTACAACTTGTTAACAATGATAAAAACACCAACATTCTGCCTGTTTTCAGAGCTTACAGTCTATGACTCTATGATCAACAGCATCATTTTCTTCATTGATTTACTGAACTGGGAGACCAGAACACTCACGTGTCATCCAGTTCTTCCCCCAAGAATCCTCTCGTGGCATTTCCTCTCCTGGATCCAACCTGCCCAGACCTATAATTTGCAGGAAGCCTTGCATAAGGTTCTGTTGCTCATCACTGCATCAAGGAGCTTCTCCATCATTCTGCCAGAGTTATGAGTTGCCCTCCTGTGTTCTGTTCAGCCTGGGACTCTGATGGATGTATTGAGAAAAGTTCAGTTGCACTTACTTAAAATAAGAATTAAAATGCTAATGTCCTTTGAGAGACCAGAATACCTTTGCTTTAACTTGTAGAAGTCCCTTAACCTCATATCCACAGAGCAGGATGACTTTTCTATGTGGGAGTCCTTAGATTGTTCCACAATTAGAGCGTGCAGCTTGAGCCAAAGTTGAGCCCGCTTCTGGAGTTCAGTTTGCCCAGGAGTGACCAGTGACTTAGAGAGCAAGCTGTCGGAAGCCTTTCTCCTTGAGCGTCTGAAAAGCCACCTGGAAAAGAGCACCAGGGACTAGAGCACAAGACACCTGCAGGGTCGCTGGTGCTGCTCATTGGCTAAACTTCCTTTCCTTTTTCTTCTGATTCCTCAGGGAGTACCTTCTGTGATAGGTTTCCTACCACCCCTGTTTTTTAACTTGTGATTAATGCAATTGTCTCTTGCCATTCACCTTATCTCAGAACACTTTATACTATTCTTTCGTGATTAAGGTATACTCAGAATTTTGGATTTTTCCAATTGTCTTGTGCTTGTTTATTATTAATTCAAATATTATTTATTGAGCATCTCTGTGCTAGGCACTTGAAGTTTATCTTTATAGAGAAGGTGGTGACAGAAAATAAATGAAGAGGTAAAAAGACATCAAAGCAGGATGAGGGATAGAAAGTGATAGGGTGGAAAATCGGGATTACACAAAGGCCTGGGAAGGCTATCAGAGAAAAGAAAGGGGCAGAAGTCTGAACAAAACAACAGATGAGTCACACAAAATCTGGGGAGAGAGCATTTCAAGCAAAGGAAAGAGCAAGTGCAAACACCCTGGGGTGAGACTAAGATCGGCATGTTTAAGGGCCAGGGCAGCTAAAGCAAAATAAGTCCAGGAGCATATTATGAAATGAAGTCAAAGACACAGACAGGAATCACATCAAGTTATATGCACCATAGTAGAGTTCAGGTCTCATTTTAAGTATGATGGAAACCATTAGAGGAATTTGAACAAGGATGTGACATGACCTGATTAAAAATTTTTAAAAAATCATTTTTACCGCCAGGTGGAAAATCACATATAGGGAACAAAGAGGGTGGGCAAGGAGACCATTTAGGAGGTCACTGCAAATGTGTAAGAGAGATGATGGTGACTTTATGTGCTAGAAAAGTCATATTTGGGGCATATTTCAAGGATATTCCTAATAGAACTTGCCAATAGGTAGATGAAGAATGAGAGAGAGAGGAGCAGCATCAGGAGAAGGTGTTAGGACCTGACCTGAGCAACCAGGGGGTTCATTAGTACAATGGGGAAACCTGCGGGAGGAGCAGATTGGAGGTGGAGAGATGTGTTGGGATACAGACTCGAGGGTTTGGTTCTGTTAGACAGACATCCAGGAGCGACAAACATCCTGTTGAGAGGTCATTCCAGGAGTCATCAGACTATCCTTAATGTTTAAGCCATGGAGTGGACCCTCTCGTGAGGGTCTGTAGATACAGAAGCCCAAACTCTGAGTTGGGTTGGGGGAGTTTGGGACAGACCAAAATTTACTGGTCAAGAGGCAAATGAGATTGAAAGTGAGTAACTGGTAAAAATGGAACAAAAACTAGGAGCATGTGGTGTCCTAGGAAAAAAAAAGAAAAAAACACTAACTCAAGAGGGAGACATGCAAAGGGCTTCAGCTGTATCAGGAATTGTTTCAGTCTTGAACAGGGTGGCAGCATTCTAGCCTTTCCACCATCTTTGTGGGAATAAAATGTAAAAGAATGTATACAGTAAAGAAGGGAGCCACCAACCATATCAAACACTGCTGAGGTTCAGAAAGACAAGGAAGAGAATCGACCCTCTGTATTTGGTGAATGGATGTCTTTGGGGATCAGGACAAGAATGGTTTTAGAGGAGGAGGTCAGTCAAGAGCTCTGCTTGGAGTGGGGAAGAAAGAATGGAAGCTGGGGAAGTGGAGACACTACGAACAACTCTTTTGACACATTCTGCTATCAAGGGGAGCAGAGCACTGGAGCAGAACCTAGGGGGAGACTTGGTGACCAGAAAGTGTTTGGCTGCTGTTTACTTGTTTGTTTGTGGTTGTTGCCAGGGTGCAATTTTATAGCCCATGTGGAGACTAGTAGGAAAGAAGCAGTCATCCAGGAGGGAAGGGATAAGTGAACAAACAGTAGTCTGGTGTGGAATGGAGAGAAGGGCATCTAGACCACAGGCGGAGGCACCAGCCTTCAGTAGGAGCAGGGGTGTTCATCCACTGTCCAACATGGCGACCTACCACAGGGCTACTGAAGCATGGCTGTGGTGAGGGGAAGATGTGGTTCTGTTCTGGATACTTCCATTTTCTTGTAAAATTGAAGGGTGGTATTTTCAGTTGACTAGACAAGGGAGCACTTTTGGCAAAAGCAAATAAAAGGCAGGAAGAATCTTAAAGACTTGAAGAATGAATCAGAATATTAGTAGGAAAGTCATATCGTCTCGAGGGGCCACTGGAGATCCATGGAATAAATGTAATGTGTGTTTAATATTTCCAACCACTCTACACCACTCACAAGCAAATCATGGCTTGAGCAGTATTGCTATTTACCACATGGGCAAAGAGGCTGGGGTGAAAGGGGGTTACAATGTGCGGAGTCCTTGGGTTGTGCACAGATGTTCAGTTAGAGCCTTCAGGACTTCTCCTTCCCTCTTGTCTAGGAATCTCAATCCAGGACTATCTGCATTTGTTAGAGTTCTGATGCATTTGGACTTCAACAGGGAAGCATTTGGGATCCAGGTCTCGTTACCCAGAAAGCTCATGGCTTTTATGTAACCACCTCAACCCCAGGAACCAGCCCTCCCCACCAAGGAGAATGGGAAAGCACAAGCTGCCACTCACCAAAGCTGGTTTACTGCTAAGGCCCCCAGCAAAACTGGTTCCCTCATGAGGAATTTCTCTCTAAGCAAACAAGAGTGCTCCGTGGAGTCTTTCTCTGTCCCACTCACAGAGGTTGAGACTTTGAAGTGGGCTAGAGGCCCTGTGTTAGCAGATAGAAGTATGAGGTAGAGGGGGAAAATACGCCATCTCCTTCCCCCATCTGGTAGCGCCCATAGAGACTCGGGTTGCGCTCATCATATTAATATAAGGCAATAGAACAAACTAGCCACTCTGTGATTTAATAAAATGAGTTTGGCCTTGATTTGAGAATGCTGCTATGCGTGTGCCGAGAACAGCCAGCAGGACTGGCCCAAAGACAGCTGAGGCTTGGTTTGGGGAGAGGAGATGAAACAGATGTGACAATTTGGTGTAAAGTAAAGCATTGGTGGCATGTGTATGATTGATAGGCTGGTTCCTTAAAAAAAAAATAAACTTGCCTATAAGGTTGGCTCTGGTGCCCTGGCTATTAGCTGTGTATGCACCTCATGCCCAGGGAGCCAGCTAGTGGTCTCCCCATGAGGATCCAGCCTGCCCTGCCTTCCCAGCTGGCCCCCTCAGCTCCCCTCCCTAGGCCCAATCAAAACCAATTTCATTTCTTGTGAGCACTCATAGGAGACTAGTGCTAACCTGATAAATTAATTCAAGCTAATGCAAATTATGGCTTAATATGTTACCCTTCCAGACAGCATTTACATTTTTAAAAGTAGCTTCAGTTCCTTAAATCAAAATGAGTGAGTATTGAGGGAATGTCAACCCTTATGGCAGGCAGCTAGGAAAGACTTCAAGAAACAGTAGCACCTGTCTGGGGGCCTCTTAGGTCAGAGGTGCAATGGTCCATCTGCTCCCTCCAATCATCAAGTGTCTCAGAGGCCAAGAGGTACCAATGTCAAATCTTTGTCTAAAATCAGGAGATTTCTATCTTGAGAAAACATGCTCTTATACACTTGACTATTGCCTGTATTACTCTAATATATGCAGATGAGATTCTTCTGTGCAATCAAAATAAATCTATGATAGTGGTTTGCTTAATTTCCTCTTCTACACCAGGGAATGTGAGTTCCCTGAGGATAGAAGAAAAGAGAAGATGAAGCACCTGCCCATCACCAGCCCTAGAGACCTCTGCCCAGGTCTAGTAGGCTTCCCAGGCTCCTTCAATACCTTTTATGTGGGTCTAGGGGCACAGGCAAGAGAGATCAGGTAAGGTCTGATCCAGGTAACTCTGTGCTCCTGGAATAAGTGGAGGAGAGTGGTCCAGAGGAACCAGCTACAAAAAACAGTTCTTCCCTGTGCCATGTAACTATCACCTCACTAGAGACTCCGTGGGGAAATGTAAGACTGTGTGTTGGGGAACCAACCTATTGACATTGAAGTTTGTCACAAGAAGCCCAAAGCCTTATGCAAAGATGACAGTGAAAACACAAATAACAGCTTCTCTTACTTCTCTCAGTTTTCCTTGTTCTGTGAATGAAACAAAATCCAGTGTTCTGTTTTCCCAGGGACTCATCACCATCCTTCCATACCAGCATGGAGAAGAGCTGACCAGGGGAGGTAGACATAAAGACAAAGGCAAAGTTACTTCCCAAGGAACCCCCGGGGAACCTAGCAACCCAGACTAAGATCCAAATACCCTCTGAGCATCAGGCAGGGATTGCTCATCAATGACAGTGCCCACCAAAATTTATAGTAACCTCTATGGCTTCATAAAAACTAATTCATCCATCCACTCATGCAGTCATATGTTATATTTAGCCAAAAAAAAAAAACCTGTACAGTCCTGCTCCAGGACACAACTGATGACTTCCAAGAGAGGTGGGACACGTACATTCTCCAGGTGCATGCATTCCCACTCATGGTATTACCTGGGGGATTAACACAGAGCCCAGTATCTCCCTATGAGGACAAAAGCAAAGAGCTGCTACCTGGTTCCCACTCAGTGGCTGGCAACCTGAAGCACCCATCACCTGCCCCCCATCCCAGACCAGTTACCCCTTCTACAAACACAATGCTGCCCAGAGTTAATCTTCTAGGGAGTGTCTCCAAGCTTCTGGAATTTCAATGACAGCCCCCTCCATCTTCATGTAGATGCTGTCCCTGTGCAGATGCAGTTTAAATCACCACACACATCTGCCTCGTGCTCCCTCATGCTGGGGTAGAGTCTTCTCACCCACCTCAAGAGGCCGGATAAGCTTGTCTCGCTTTCCTTCTGCTCCAAATCAGTTCAGCACCCAGGTCCCCTGAAGATCTCCTATAAAGGCTCTTCTCCTGAACTCTATCATCTCAAAGATTCTCTCTGGTTTCTGGTTTCTGCTTCACAGTTATCAGCTGCTGACATTTTCAATTAATCCCTTTCTTGTTTTCTGCCACTCCCCAGGATCCAGTACAGCCAAATAGTCCCTGATCCCCAGCCCACCCATTCTGCACCTTGTGCAAAACCCAACCATTGGCTCTTCTTGGCTCTCACTTCAGGGCTGAAAAGCTGGATTCCAGGGGGAGTAGGTGAAACTGCAGCCCCAGGCTCCAACTTCACCTGGAGAAGGAGAGGGGAATCACATGCACGTTTCACTCCATCTTTTTGCTGAAAATAAAAGTTAGAACATATGTACCTCTTACTTTCAAGCAGATAAGTCTCCAAACTGCTTATCACAGACTGTTCTAAGTGCTTCTGAATTATTGCCGAATGCTCAAGGACACTTAGAGCAAGCATCCAGGTACAACTGAACTTTCATAGAGCCCAGGAATTCTGAAGGAGAGACAAGAGCATTAGGGTCAAACAGTTCTGCTTTAAAAACTCCTGATAACAGCCAGGCACTGTGGCACACACCTCTAATTCCAGCGACTCTGGAGGCTAAGACAGGAGGATCGTGAGTTCAAGCCAGCCTCAGCAAAAGTGAGGTGCTAAGCAACTCAGTGAGACCCTGTCTCTAAAAAATACAAAATAGAGCTGGGGATGTGGCTCAGTGGCAAGTGCCTCTGAGTTCAATTCCCGTACCAAAAAAAAGAAAAACAACTCCTGCTAACAGAGTTTGGCAAGATCAGAGGAAGGTAACTTTAGACGGGCCAGAAAAACAAGAAGCCATGGAGTTTGACATCCAGAGGAGGTAGGTGTGATGCATCAGGCAACACCATGCAGCTTGAGGCTGTCTGCAGAACAGGGAGGCACCATCACAGTTGGTGGGGCAGAGGGATAATGAGAACTGCAGAGACTGGCTCTGGTCAATGGTGAAACCAACCCTGGGGAGTAACAAAGCTTCTGACTTTGGACTTGGGAACTAGCAGGGCCCAAGGGACACTAAAGCTAAGTGTCCCTGGGAAACTCACCAATTGTTGTCATGGGGGGGGGGCCTCTGATGAGAGACTTCTGCCAGCAAGTATGTTGGGGCATGGTACGTGGAAAATATGATACTCCTGTGAATGTAAGATGTCACTGGTAAGTAAAGCCTAGGCCTTAAGAATGAATTTTTAAAATTAGATTATTTTCTAGTCAATAAAAAAGTTAACAAACAATAGATAAATCAAGCTAACCTCAGATTTCATTCCAGCTCTGTCAAAAGAATAAGAATTTTTTTTAAATGGCTCTACATAATTTTATACCCAGCTGAATGTTCTTTGGTGTGTAAAGGAGACAAAAAGATGGTATGGATATGCAAAAATTCAGAAATATACTTCTTAATTTCCTTTCCTAAAAAAATTTTAATCACATAAAGATATTTATCTGAGTTAAGAATGAGGAAGTTATATGATGACTACTGAGGTCTACTGGATTTAGACCTAAATAATTGCTATATATATATTTGCAAATGCAAATGACAGAAAAATTGAAAAAGAAGCTACGTGGTATAAAAATAATGTTTTAAAATTAACATTCTAGATAAATAAACTTCTTATATTAAAAAAGACAGAAAATAGGGGAGGAGGAAGATGCGCCAGGTGCCCAGCCAGACAGGAGGAGGAAGTCCGGCCCCGCCCCAAGTGCTAGTCCGGAGGAAGCCCATCAACCCTTAAAACCCATCAAAGGGGGTGTGGCTACCAGCAGGGTTCTGCGACTGATCCAGGTATCCGGTTTCCAGCTCCCCCACCCTTAGCTGCGATAACTCAAAATATTTCCCACAAGCTTTTGGGGGGGGTGTAGCTATCAACACAAAACAACAACTGTACCGGCACCTGGTTTCTACCTCAGAGACTAGAGCAGGGAAGATACAGGTGGAAGCTCATTTCCTTTCACACTGGCTATACCCACCACCCTGAATACAGAGGCTCAAGCTAGGAATAGACAACGCCACCTACTGAAAGCAAGGAAAACAGTGTTCTGAGAGACTTTATTTTTTCTCTTTCTTTCTCATTTCTTCTCTCTCTTCCACAACTTCAGCATATGTGAAACCAAGAACTGTGCATGAACAACCGAATTACCAAAGTAATATAATATAGAAGAATTGCATATACCCCACCTCCCCCCATTTTTTTTCTTTATTTCTATCTTACTTCCCTTTTTCTTCTCTTATTTCTCTTTTCTTCCTTGTTATTTTTTTTATTTTTCTTAATTCGTATTCTCTCTACCCCACTTTCAACCTCCTAACTTTTGCTATCTATACATAGGGTAACTATCTAAATAGATAGGAGGTTGAGTCTATACATTCTTCCATAAATTACCAGTCTAGTGGTTAGAGTTCTCCAAAGGTGCTAAGTTAGTTTAACCTCATACCCTCACTCCTTTCCCTCTAAGTATAACATCCTTCATCTGAAATTAAGTTTTCTATATGCCACCAGATATGGTACTCCTTTTATGAAACTAATGAATATATTCTTAAGTAATAATTAAAACCAATATCTATAGTCTTAGAATCTAACTAAACACAACTTTTAATAATGAAAACTTGTGCTTAGATAATGTACTGTTGATATTGGGATCTGTTAGCAATGTCTTTCTCCGCAAAAGAGGGATTTTCGAGCTATACAAGAACAATACAAATATATAAGGGGAAAAACATTAGCACAACAGTTTCACAAAGCTAGAAAGAATCATGAGCAGTATGAAAAGACAAGGAAAGAAAGGACCACAAACAATACAGGTCAATTCAACATTAGATGAGGTAAT
Organism: Ictidomys tridecemlineatus; assembly: GCF_052094955.1. Taxonomy (NCBI): domain Eukaryota; kingdom Metazoa; phylum Chordata; class Mammalia; order Rodentia; family Sciuridae; genus Ictidomys; species Ictidomys tridecemlineatus. Next base: position 95,952,051 of record NC_135480.1, on the reverse strand, counting down.
ATCTGCAGCTGATGGAATGTCAGACAAAGAGTTCAGGATATACATGCTTCAGATGATCTGGAGTCTCAAGGAAGACATTATACATCAAATTCAGACAATGAAAAATCACTTTGACAATGAATTACATAAACAAATCCAAGAAGCAAAAGATCAACTCTATAGGGAGATAAAGGATATAAAAAACAAACAAACAGAAATCCTGGAAATGCAGGAAACAATAAACCAAATTAAAAACTCAAATGAAAGCATTACCAGCAGAGTAGAACACTTAGAAGATAGAACTTCAGACAACAAAGACAAAGTTTTTCAACTTGAAAAGAACATAGCTCAGCGAGAATGTTAGGAAAATCATGAGCAGAACATACAAGAATTATGGGATAACATCAAGAAACCAAACCTAAGAGTTATTGGGATACAAGAGGGTACAGAGGTCCAAACCAAGGGAATGAGCAATCTATTCAATGAAATAATACTAGAAAACTTCCCAGACTTAAAGAATGAAAAAGAAATCAAGCCTACAGGACACTGAATGTACAAAATCATAAGAGATCCACACCAAGACACATAATAATGAAGATGCCCAACATACAGAATAAGGAGAGAATCTTAAAAGCCACAAGAGAGAGGAAGCAGATTAAATTTAGGGGTAAACCAATCAGGATAACTGCTGATCTTTCAACACAGACTCTGAAAGCTAGAAGATCCTGGAACAACATATTTCAAATGCTGAAAGAAAAAGGGTTCCAACCAAGAATCATGTATCCAGTGAAATTAAGCTTCAGGATTGAAGATGAAATAAAAATCTTCCATGATAAACAAAAGATAAAAGAATTTGCAGCTAGAAAACCAGCTCTTCAAAACATCCTTGGAAAAACATTACAGGAAGAGGAAATAAAAAATAACAATTAAAACCAACAGTGGGAGGTAGTACAGAAAAGGAAAAGCTAAGCATAGAGGAAAAATAAATCATGTTAAGTATCATACATAACCAAATATGGCTGGAAATACAAACCATATCTCAATAGTAACCCTAAATGTTAATGGCTTAAATGCACCAATCAAAAGACATAGGCTAGTAGAATGGATTAAAAAAAAGATCCAACAATATGCTGCCTACAGGAGACTCATCTGATAGGAAAAGACATACACAGACTTGAAGGTGAAGGGTTGGGAAAAATCATATCACTCATATGGACCCCAGAAGCAAGCAGGGGTGTCCATACTTGTATCAAATAAAATAGACTTCAAGCCAAAGTTAATCAAAAGGAATAAACAAGGACACTACATACTGCTCAAGGGAACCATATACCAACAAGACTTGACGATCATTAATATATATATTCCCCAAACAATGGTGCAGCTACATTCATCAAACAAACTCTTCTCAAGTTCAAGAGTCTAATAGACCACAACACCATAATCATGGGAGATTTTAACACACCTCTCTCACCAATGGACAGATCTTCCAAACAAAAGTTGAATAAAGAAACCATAGAGCTCAATAATACAATTAATAATTTAGACTTAATTGATATATACAGAATATACCACCCAACATCAAGCGGATACACTTTCTTCTCAGCAGCACATGGATCTTTCTCAAAAATAGACCATATATTATGTCACAGGGCAAATCTTAGCAATTACAAAGGAGTTGAGATACTACCATGCATTTTATCTGATCATAATGGAATGAAATTGAAAATCAATAATAAAATGAGAAATGAAAATTCCTACATCACATGGAGATTAAACAATATGCTACTGAATGAACAAAGGGTTACAAAAGACATCAAAGAGGAAATTTAAAAATTCTTAGAGGTAAACGAAAACTCAGACACAACATATCGAAATCTCTGGGACACTATGAAAGCAGTACTAAGAGGAAAATTCATTTCATGGAGTTCATTCCTTAAAAGAAAGAAAAGCCAACAAATAAATGACCTCACACTACACCTCGAAGCCTTAGAAAAAGAAGAACAAATCAGCAGCAAATACAGTAGAAGGCAAGAAATAATTAAAATTGAGCTGAAATCAATGAAATCGAAACAAAAGAAACAATCGAAAAATTGACAAAACTAAAAGTTGGTTCTTTGAAAAAATAAATAAGATTGATAGACCACTAGCCAAGCTAACAAAGAGAAGAAGAGAGAGAACCCAAATTACTAGCTTATGGGATGAAAAAGGCAACATCACAACAGACAATTTAGAAATAAAGAAGATAATTAGAAATTATTTTGAAACCCTATACTCTAATAAAATAGAAGATAGTGAAGGCATCGATAAATTCCTTAAGACATATGAACTACCCAGATTGAGTCAGGATGATATAAACAACCTAAACAGACCAATATCAAGTGAGGAAATACAAGAAGCCATCAAAAGACTACCAACAAAGAAAAGCCCAGGACCGCATGGATATACAGCAGAGTTTTACAAGAACTTTAAAGAAGAACTAATACCAATACTCTACAATCTATTTCAGGAGATAGAAAAAGAGGCAGAACTTCCAAATTCATTCTATGAGGCCAATATCATCCTGATTCCCAAACCAGATAAAGACACCTCAAAGAAACAAAACTACAGACCAATATCCCTAATGAATTTAGATGCAAAAATCCTCAATAAAATTCTGGCAAATCGGATACAAAAACATATCAAAAAGATTGTGCACCATGATCAAGTAGGATTCATCCCTGAGATGCAAGGCTGGTTCAATATATGGAAATCAATAAACGTTATTCACCACATCAATAGACTTAAAGATAAGAACCATATGATCATCTCGATAGACGCAGAAAAAGCATTTGACAAAGTATAGCATCCCTTTATGTTCAAAACACTAGAAAAACTAGGGATAACAGAAACTTACCTCAACATTGTAAAAGCTATATATGCTAAGCCTCAGGCTAGCATCATTCTAAATGGAGAAAAATTGAAGGCATTTCCTCTAAAATCTGGAACAAGACAGGGATGCCCTCTCTCACCACTTCTATTCAATATAGTTCTCGAAATACTGGCCAGAGCAATTAGACAGACAAAAGAAATTAAAGGCATTAAGATAGGAAAAGAAGAACTTAAATTATCACTATTTTCAGATAATATGATCCTATACCTAGAAAACACAAAAGGGTCTACAAAGAAACTACTAGAGCTAATAAATGAATTCAGCAAAGTGGCAGGATATAAAATCAACATGCATAAATCAAAGGCATTCCTGTATATCAGCAACAAATCTTCTGAACTGGAAATGAGGAAAACCACCCCATTCACAATATCCTCAAAAAAAAATAAAATAAAATACTTGGGAATCAACCTAACAAAAGAGGTGAAAGATTTATACAATGAAAACTACAGAACCCTAAAGAGAGAAATAAAAGAAGATTTTAGAAGATGGAAAAATATACCCTGTTCATGGATAGGCAGAACTAACATCATCAAAATGGCGATATTACCAAAAGTTCTCTATAGGTTTAATGCAATGCCAATCAAAATCCCAATGGCATTTCTTGGAGAATTAGATAAAGCAATCATGAAATTCATATGGAAAAATAAAAGACCCAGAATAGCAAAAGCAATTCTAAGCAGGAAGTGTGAATCAGGAGGTGTAGCGATACCAGATTTCAAACTGTACTACAGAGCAATAGTAACAAAAACAGCATGGTACTGGTACCAAAACAGGCAGGTGGACCAATGGTATAGAATAGAAGACACAGAGACCAATCCACAAAATTACAACTATCTTATATTCGATAAAGGGGCTAAAAGCATGCAATGGAGGAAGGATAGTATCTTCAACAAATGGTGCTGGGAAAACTGGAAATCCATATGCAACAAAATGAAACTAAATCCCCTTCTCTTGCCATGCACAAAAGTTAACTCAAAATGGATCAAGGACCTTGATATCAAATCAGAGACTATGTGTCTGATAGAAGAAAAGGTTGGCTCCGATCTACATATTGTGGGGTCGGGCTCCAAATTCCTTAATAGGACACCCATAGCACAAGAGTTAACAACTAGAATCAACAAATGGGACTTACTTAAATTAAAAAGTTTTTTCTCAGCAAGAGAAACAATAAGAGAGGTAAACAGGGAGCCTATATCATGGGAACAAATGTTTATTCCTCACACTTCAGATAGAGCCCTAATATCCAGAGTATACAAAGAACTCAAAAAATTAAACAATAAGAAAACAAATAACCCAATCAACAAATGGGCCAAAGACCTGAACAGACACTTCTCAGAGGAGGACATACAATCAATCAACAAGTACATGAAAAAATGCTCACCATCGCTAGCAGTCAGAGAAATGGAAATCAAAACCACCCTAAGATACCATCTCACTCCAGTAAGATTGGTAGCCATTATGAAGTCAAACAACAACAAGTGCTGGCAAGGATGTGGGGAAAAGGGTACTCTTGTACATTGCTGGTGGGACTGCAAATTGGTGAGGCCAATTTTGAAAGCAGTATGGAGATTCCTGGTAAAGCTGGGAATGGAACCACCATTTGACCCATCTATTCCCCTTCTTGGACTATTCCCTGAAGACCTTAAAAGAGCGTACTACAGGGATACTGCCACATCGATGTTCATAGCAGCACAATTCACAATAGCTAGACTGTGGAACCAACCTATATGCCCTTTAATAGATGAATGGATAAACAAAATGTGGCATTTATACACCATGGAGTATTACGCAGGCTGGGTTAAAACTCAGTTGCCCTTATAGTAATTTTTTAAATGAACATTTGAAAAATAGCTCTATAAGGAAGCTATCAAAAGTTAGAGCATTTTTTAAATAAACAGAATGTCTAGAATCCTTGGAATAAATAACAATGGATGGGTGTGACAGCCAACAAGCACAGCTATGTGAAAAATAAGTGAACCACACGGGGCACAAGAAATGACTCAGAGTATAAAACAGTTCCACAACAAGAAGAAAGAGAAAATAGGGAGGCAGCAATATTTGAAATGATAATAGTAAAGAATTTTCAAAAATTAATGAAAGACATCAATATTTGACACATTTGAGAAGCCAAACAAATCTCAACAAAGATGAAAAGAAAGATGCACAGCATATATAATTTCAAGAACAAGAGAGGAAAAATTCTAATCTTTAAACATAGATTACTTCAATAGAGGAATTGTTACACTGATAGCCAACTCTCACCAGCAATGATGACACCCATCAAGTCAAAATGGTGTCCTCAATATACTGAAAGAAAACAAGCATCAATCAAAAATTCCATTTTTGTTCAAAAATGAGGGTGAAATGAAGACATTTTCAGACAAACAATGTCTGAGAACTTGCCATGAGCAGACCTTAACCAATGGGAATTCCAAAGGATGTACTTCAGAAGAAAGGAATCTCATACAGAAAGACTAAGGTTAAAGGAATATAATGAATAATTGGGTAAATAAAAATAATGACTTTATAAAACAATAATCTGAAATGCCTTCAGGGACTAAAAAACAAAGAATTAAAATATATAACAATAATAATATGGTCATGTGTCACAGAACATTTGAGTAACTGGAGGACCACATATACCATGTCAATTCCATGAGATCATATCATCACCTGGTGACCTGATCATCGCCTTGGTTTTCATGGGTTCACTCCATGATGTTTGCACAATAATAAAATTGCCTAACAATGCATTTCGTAGAATGCATCCTTGCATTAAGCGACACATGACTGCATAAGCCTGGAAAAGAAGAAAGAAAATCAAAACAGTCTAAGGTTCTTGTATTATCAGAAGAAGACTAAAGATCTCAATGTACTTCATACCCTGATAAGTTAAGCACACAAATAATAATTTCTCAAGTAATCATCAAATGAGAAATCATTTCCAAACTGGCTGAAAAAAATGAAATGGTTATTAAAATACTTCATAAATCCAAACAAATGCAAGAAAGCATCTAGAAACTTAAAAGCAAGTGTTACAGTGGAGCATCCCGGTAAACGCAGCTACTGAGGAGACTGAGGCAAGAAAAAAGGACTGGACTGTGGCTCAGTAGTAGAATACCCTGAGTTCAGTTTCAAAGAAAGGAAGAAAGAATGGATGAACTGGTCAAACGATTGGAAATCACAAAATAAGGTGGTAGATTTAAACGCAAACACATTAGTTACATTAAATCTAAATGGACTGAAGCTTAAAAAATAGTCATTATGGATAAAAATTAAAACCTTGCAATATTATTCTTGAAAGAAATACATCAAAACCATAAGGATACAGAAAGGTTGAAAGTAAAAAGTGGTACTTATATGGGTATTTACTTAATAATTATTCAATAAACTGAACATATGTATTTTATGCATTTTTTTTTCAGTACAGAGAATTTAACCCAAGAGTGCTCTAGCATTGAACTATATCCTCAGTCTTTTTGATTTTATTTTGAGACAGGGTCTTGCTAAGTGGCCCAGGCTAGCCTCAAATTGGTGATCTCCCTGTCCTAGCTCAAATCTCTGGGATTATAGGCATGCACCACTGTGCCTAGTCAAATTATTTATTTTTTAATTGACAAAAATTGTGTATGCTTATGGTGTGCAAAATTATATATGTATATATTTTGGGATGGCTAAATAAAGCTAATTAGCGTATGTATTACCTCAAATACTCTTTTTATGTGGTGGAAACATAACCTACACCTTAGCAATTTTCAGATACACAGTACATTTTCTTTACATGCCTTATATCACAATAAAAACTTTTTAAAGTATATTATTTAAGTGTTCCTAATACTTAAAGGTAATCCATAACATGTTTTAAAATAGGACACATTTTCCAAATCACTGAAGAGTATAAAAAAATATAAAATATATTCTTGACAGCTTATGATAGAAAATAAAGGGGAAAAAACATAAAAATGGAAAGCATAAAATTGTCACAAATTAAAAGAAAACAAATAAATCAATCCTGAAATAAATATAAGGAGTTTAACTGCACTATTAAAATAAAAATATTCTCCAATTGTGCTATAAATTCAAATTCTACTCTGTGTCGCCTACGAGAAATAGACATAAAACAAAATAGCAAAACAGTGGTGTGAAATAAAAGAACAAATAAAGATTTTTCAGACAAGTGCAAAACAATATGGCACAGGAATGGCAAAGTTAAATTCTGAAAAGGTTTTATTCCAAGCAAAAAGCATTCAACAAAACATAAAATGTCACATTATATTTATAAAAGTTATAATAGATGATGAAAATATAATACTCATAAATTTTTATATGTCAAATAATTTAGCAAATAAAAACCAAAACTTTCTTAACCTCACAGGATGATTGATATACATAATCATTGTGGAATACTAAAACATCCACTCTGTTTTTGCTAGATTCAGTTTGGGAGGGAGCAAAGATACAGAGGATTTGAATAATAAAGGTAATGGGATTGGATTAATAGAAATACATCAAGAGACGTTCCCTACAATCACCAAATACACCTTCTTTTCATATGCCCATGAAACGTTTACCAAAGTTGATACTGAGCTACAAAGGAAACTTCAATAAGTTCCTAAATGCATACATTGTGTAAGCCACCTTCTGTGACAACATAATAAAATTACTAATTCATAATAAAACTGTTCAGGTGAAAAAACCTGGAAAATTAAAAACACCTTTCTAAATTAAATATCTCAAAGACAGAAAATTAAAAGTAAATAATCAGATATGCACAGATGTATATATAAAATGACATTTATATTAATGAAGAATCTGAATTAACTTAAAACTTGATAACAAAGGTATGGTAAAAAATATTATATTGCTGCTATTAAGCAACTAACATGGAGTTTTTCTAAGAATTTTAATTATATAAGAAAAATTCATGATATAAATATAAAATGGCTAAAAATGATACTGAATCATATGTATATAATGATTTCATATATTTCATATTAATTATGAAATAAATTCCATATGTAAACAAATTATATGCCATAATAATTGCTAAGATAACATCAAATATGTATATTTGATGTTATTTATATATATGGCATAGAACAAAGTCTAGAAGGAAACAACAAGATCTTGGCCCACTAGACAGTGCTGAGTTCTAGAATTACAGATGACGTCTTACACACTTTTCCCCCGTTTTCTATTATGTGTGTGTGTGTGTGTGTATCTTTTGTAATCAGGGTAAGAGGTAATTATGTAATAATAAAACAAAAAAAAAAGAAAAAAATACTATACTATCTACTGAGAAAGGGTAAAGAAATCTACCTTCTAGAAGAATCCCTCAATATAATTTTTTAGTTCACCAATTCTCTCTTCAACTTATTCAGGCTAGAGTTTATCTTATTGCTGTCTTTATATTAATTTAAATGTTTTTATTACAGAATTTCTCTTGGATCTTTTTATAACTATTTTTATTTCATTTCTGCCTTCTTGTTTCATATGTTCTTATACTTTTCAATGGTTCATATGTTTTTCTTTATTTATTTAAATAGACTTATCTTAAAACCATTTTCACATTTTTCTAATGTTCTCATTTCATCTAAAAGGAACACATGGACCCCGTTTTTGTCGTTGCCTGTGTCCCCATATTAGTCTCTTTTGAGTGTTTTAGAATTTTTGTTGGTAAGCTCATTTTCAATGGGAGCTTCTCTCTCTCATTCTCAATATCTCAGGCTCTCTTTCCCACACTGGACCTGTTTTGGTTGCCCTGCAGTCAGCCCCTGAGGTTCCCAGGACAGAATCTGTCATCCAGCAATGAGCCCTGGATCACAGGTCTGGTCACTGCCCCAGTGTGAGGCTTAGTCCAGAGTCAGGTTTCCAGACTTTTTGTGCTTCCTTCAACTTCCCAAGGCCTGTTGATCACTCAGAGAAGCTGAGTGGTGCTCAAGTACACACTCCCCAAGGGTAACCTTAGCTCCGTGACTTACTCTGTGATTTGAATCCAGAAACATAACAATCTTTCTTCTCCCTAAAATGAAGATAATTATGGACACGACTTCATAGGGCTGTGATTACTGAATATGTTAACCCAGGCAAGAAGCTCAGAATAGCCCCTGATACATAGTAAGTGTCCAATGTGTTTCAGCTCTAATTCCAAAGAAGCAGCCCCTTTCCCAGACAGGAAAACCCTATCTGGCTCCTTATCTCAAGCAGCAGGTCAAATTCTAGTCCCCTTTCTTGGGTGGGAGCATTTTATATCCTCAATTGCACAAGATATAAGCAGCCAAGATCAGTCTGCCTGACCCTGCTCAAGTCCTGGAGCTCAGTGTGCCTGCAACAGTGGTCCTGTGACTGTTTTTTGTTTCTGTACCATTTCTTGCCCCAGAGGTTGTATCTTATGTTTGAGCTTGGCCACATTCTTTCCACAGTCTCTTTTCTTGGTGTATCTATCACTGAGGCTGTGGCTGAGCTCTCCTCAGCCATGGATTTGCAGTGATGTCTTGAATCTTGCAACTCTGACGCTGATCCCACTCCGCTGTCCTGCACCACCCAGAACCACATCACTCCTGCCAATGACAGGAGTGCAGATCTAGAGAACGTAAATCAAGTTTCTTCTAATTGGGGGCTTTTCTCAAGCTGATAGGTTTGGCTCTGGTAGATGACTGATCTAATCCAATCGAAGCTCTTTAGACACATTTCATCCTGAAGGAAAGGTAATCTGTGACTCCATTCTCCCTTCTCTGCCTTCCTGCATCACTTCTGTCGGAGGCCTGAGGTCCCAAACCTGGTTGGCTGTCAGCTAAATCTCCTAAAAACACAGCACCCCAGGCACCCTCAGAAGTTATTATGATTTAATAGGACTAGGATGGAAACCACAATTTTTTCTTAAGTTCCAATCTAAATGGCCTACTATTTACCTATTAGAATGGTTGAAATAAAAAAGACAATATCGAGTGTTGTGGAGATGTGGAGCAAACGCAATTCTAACACACAGTCTTGAGGGAGTGTAAAATGTTCAACGTACACCTACAATATGACCTGGCCATTTCATTCCTAGATGTTTACACAAAAGAAATGAAAATGAAAGCAAAATAGTCACACACAAATATTCACAGTAGCTGTACTTGAATGGCCCAGAATTGCAAAGAACCCCAAAGATCCATCAACAGGTGAATGAATAAGCGAATTATGATACAGCAATACAACACACTAATACTCAGTTATATAAAAAAAAGTGGACCATTGACACGTGCAGTAATATGGATGAATCTTAAAATAATTATACTGAAGAAAGAACCCCTCCCACCAAAAGACTCTGTACTATAGTACCCCCATTAATGTGAAATCCAAGAGAATGCCAAATAACCTAATGACAAAAAGCAGAATTTTTTGCCTAGGGATAAAATAGAAGAGAAAGGAGAGGTAGGTGGAGGGATTACAAAGGAACACCGTGAAATTTGGTAGTGGGGGGGTCATGAATATGTCCATTATCTTGACTATGATGATATTTTCACAGATATGTACATATGTCAAAATTTATCCAGCTGTACAATGTATGTGTGGTTTACTGCGCCTCAGTGTTTAAAAATCTAAATGACCTGCCAGGAAAGGATTGGACTGATCTTAACTAGAAAGCCACTGAACGGAAGTCACCTACCACACAAACCACCTCATGCACCACCCCCCCACCAACCACCAGGTGGCACCAATCCCAACTGTGCACTTTCAGCTCTATGCTGACGCCCTCAGGTCACCTATTTAGATAAAGAAGTAAAATAAACAGACTTTTTTAAAAAATTAATTTATACCAATTATTTAAATTTCTCCTTTTTTGTTAATTCCCCAGCAGATAGCTGGTAACCGAAGAGTTTGGAAAAAACAATCTGTTGCAGCCTTGCCCACGCGCATTTGTTGACCACCTGCAAGCAAAGGACGAGGTTTCCTGGAGTTGAGAGCGTGGGGGGTGGCACAAGAGAGGGAGACCAGCCAAGAATAAATATAACACAACCCTGCTGAGGAAGTCACACACCATACTGGCTGGGAGATTGAGCTCAACATTCTGACAGCTAAATAAATAGCTCGGTGGTGGTAAGAAAGACAGCATGTTAACTGAATTTTTCACTTTTCAAATAACTAGATTGCTTCGAATGGACAGACAGAGGTTGGCATCAAAGCCTAAATTAGTGTGGTATTCTCCAGGAGAATAAGCAGAACAGTAATAACACCCTAGTGCCTGGCGCCCATTGCTGGGGGAGGAGGGTGTGGAAAGGGAGCGCTCACAGGGGGAGGTACCCCAGAGATATCTGATAGAGGAGGGAAGAAACATCATGAAATAGGACTGAAAAGAGCCTGGGATTTTTAAACAGGAAAAGGGCATGATCACACATTGTTTTAGAGAAATAAATATAGGAGATGGATTGGATCTATACAAGATCAAGTTCCGGCCAATGATTGGAGGTTTCTGCAATGTTCCAAGACACCGCTGATGAAGCACTGACCCTCAGGGAGGAAAAATTAATCATGTGGAAATTAAAAAAATAACAAAATGGGGTTAGCTTTTCTCAATTCCCTTTGAGGGACAAATGAAAGTGGAACTCATCTGATATACTAGTTAAGAAGAAGGAACAAATGTTATTCAATAAATGTGATCAATTGGGGAACAAGCAAGAGGAGAAGATGGGGGCAGAAAACAGATAAGACAGAAATAAATTGCCTGAAGATCACAATGAGGGAAAGCAGGTTAAAGAAACTTGGAATTATTCCTAGGAATAACATGGGGGGAAGGGACTGAAGGGCTTATATGGTAAAGCAATTACCTGAGGTCTGTGGTTACCTCGCCCTGTCGCTTATGCAGAAGATAACTTTGAAAGAATAAGACTGAATGAAGAAAGAGCACCGAGGTATTGCCACAAGGCAGATGATAGATGAGAATTTGAACCAAGTCATTGAGATTAAGAACCAAAAACTGCTTAGAAGATAATTCTGACAGAGCTTGATGAGATATTGAATAAGAAATATACTAACCATGGCAATCACAGTGTTTGCCATCCTAGTTTCCCCTAAAAAGGGTAAAGGTCCTTTCAGGGGCAAACTCAAGAGAGCCTATTTAAAGTCATATTAACTGGCTGCTCCGTAACAGGTACTTGCAGTGAGATGGGCCTCTGGTATACAGGAAGCCTTTCGATAGCCTAAAAGTCACTCTGCAGTGTGGCCTGGCTGCCAGGAATCCACAACAAAGGACACAAAGAAAACAGGCTGCAAAGAGGAGGAGTAGAAGCCCAAATGAGGTCAAGCTGAGGTGCTTTGAAAGGAAGTAGGGCTGCAGCCATGAGAGTCACAGCAATCCAGAGGTCTGATCCATATTGTAGAAGAGAAACAAGATGGAAGAAAAGAATGTGAAAGTTACATGTCAGAGGTGAGCAGAGCAGAGATGTTGGCATCTCTGGGGTTATGGCTCAGAGGTAGAGCACGTGTGAGGCACTGGGTTTGATTCTCAGAACCACATGTAAATAAATGAATAAAATAAAGGTCAATCAACATCTGAAAAATATTTTTAAAATAATAATAACTGATATGGAGGTTGAGGACGAGATCAACCAGGTTAAGTATATACAGTGAGAAACACAGAGGAGTGGGGTTGAAACCCTGGGGAGCACCATTATCCCAGGCTCAGAGAGAGGAAGGGAAGCCTCAGAGGAGCCACAGAATTAATCAGAAATATACAAGGGACACTAGGAAAATGTAGCACACAGAGGCCAAATAAAATGTTTCCAGAGGATGCAATCTAAAGTGTCAAATACCACAGAGAAATTAACAAGACAAGATATGAAGTGTTTGGAAATTCGGAAACTATAGCAAAATTACTTTTGATCAAGAGGTAAGGAGGGAGATTACAATAAATTGTAGTAAGTTGACAACTTCCTGTCAAAGCCCAGGAAGGGCTTACTCTCAAGATAGTGGGACAAGAATCTTAAACCCATTATGTCCCATTGTTCTACACATAGGACACACATAAAAACCTATCGAAATTTATAGGACATCTATAAAGTTTTTATAGGTATTATACATATAGGACAGTGGGCATAATGCGTCGAGACCTACCCTCCTATAAACTCTCAATTCAGGGGGAAATGTGGTTTATGTGTGTGTGTTTGTTTCAAAAGTCAAGATTAAAATTTCCTATGAAAATGGAGTAGAAACTGCAGTTGACTAGAGTCACTGTAATCCAACAGGGCAACAGGACCTTCTCAGAAATGAGAAGTGGCTGCTGGGACTTTCAATCCAAGAGAAGAACAGGAATCAAGCAGGCCTGAAACGTAGGGAATGACTCTAGCCTGTCGCCTGTATGAAGCCAAGAACTAGGAAAACTGAGTTTCCCCACTTAAAAATGGAAGCTTGGGCTGTGATCAAAATGAGTTGCCTTTTTCATACAGAGTGGGTGAGAAGGGAAAACATTTGGAAATGAAAAAGGTAGAAACAGATATGCCAACTACCAGTTAAACATGGCCGTGTTTTTATTTTTCACCCTCCCAATACTCCACTAAAATGAGAAGAGATAATTAAAAATGCTACAAACTCACAAGGACAAAGAGAATAGAAGATGAAAGATGGCACCAGGTGATGGATGATAAGACGAGAAAGCATTAACAGACCTGAGAAAGCTGAATACCAACTACGCGCAGAGAAAGATGTCAATGTCACACTAGATGCAGGTCACTGGGAAGTCTCCATGACCCGTACTAGCAACTACCTTCGGATGGCCTGAAGGAAGTGAAAAAAGTGACCCCTACTACTCTCCCACATCTTGAAGACCCAAGCAACAGCCCTTTCCCAATCCAATATCAGATGGATGGCTCATTCTTTGGTGAAACCAAATCACAGATTCTCCCTATTCAGGGAGAACAGACTAACAAAGGAGTGTCGGACAGATGGCTAATTAAATCAGGATTTGATAAAGGTGAGATTCCTAGCTTGCCTGCCTTGCATAGCCCCAAGTTATAATCCGAGGTGACTAGATTCCAGACAGGAAATTGGTATTTATTCTCTGAGGAAATGGAATTTACAAAAATACCCGACACTGACATTTGTGCATTTCAAAAATACAGCAGCAACGTCCTTGTTTGATCACCCACCAAAACACCACTTAACAAGAACCACCCAACATGGAGATCTCTACCTGCCTCCTCCTTAATAGGAAGGGGTAATCAAGGATGTTGAGGTCTTTGAAGAAATCTTCCAAGATGAAAATGGAGACCTAATTAATCAGAGGGGAAATGGAGACAATGAAGAGGAGAATTTTTTTTTTAAATACTGTAATAGTCTCAGAGAAATAAGTGAAGATTATATTCATGACACAAGAACAGACAAAAATAGTTTGCTATAAAAAGGAACATTCCAAGAATAATAAAAAGGTCTAGAAATTTTTTAAATGTGCATATATGGCAACTAAGCAAAAGAAAATCAATAGAACAGTTGAAAGATAAAGTTGAAGAAATGTCACAGAAAACAGAACACAAGGACAAAGAAATTTTAAGAGAGAAGAGAAGAGATAAGATCAATCTAGGAGGTACAACAATGAAATATCCGGGGGGGTGGGAAAGAAGATGAAAATTGAGGAAGAAAATTATTTTTTTAAATAATATTTTTAAATCCCCAAGATGCAGGATAGGAGTTTTCAGAAGAAAAAGTGGAAAGCTCTATCTAGCAAAGTTTTTTTTAATGCCATATTAATACACAACTCTTTTGAAATTTTAGAATACCAATGGTAAAGAAAAATTGTCAAAAGCCTACAGAGAGGGGAAAAAATAGGTCACATATAACGTATGAAGAATTCACTGACAGCTAAAATGCAACCAACCAATGTCTTCACAAATCAGAGGGAAAATCATGTCCACCTAGAACCTCTTCTCAGACAAATAAACAATCAAGCATGGAATTTTTATATATATATATATATATATATATATATATATATATATAGGATAAACATAATTGCAGAAATCATGGTTTCAAAACCTTATTTTCCATGAATACTTTCTTAAGAAATAACCTGAAAATATACCTGTCAAAAAGAAGCAAACCAGCCAGGTGTGTGGTGGTAGCTCATGTCTGTAATCCCAGCAGCTTGGGAGGCTGAGGTAGGAGCATGGCACCTTCAAAGTCAGCCTCAGCAACAGGATGCACTAAGCAATTCAACAAGATGCTGTCTCTAAATAAAATACAAAATAGGACTAGGGATGTGGCTCAGTGGTCGAGCGCCCCTGAGTTCAATCCCCAATACAAAAAAAGAAGCAGCAGCAGCAAAGCAAGACAGGAGTCCACAAGATCCAGTAAACAGAGCTTCCTGCACAGGAAGGAGGCAAAGAGAAGGACTAGCTGAGGGGAAAGTAGTGCAGAGGGAAACAGAGGAAGGGAGAGCCCCAGGAAAGGGGAGAAGGGACTCACCTCGAGTGAGATTTGCAATTTTGGGGGATGTTTTAATAAAATTAGCAATATATAACAGACAACTAAATGAACAAAAATACAATTATACATATCTCAGCATGAATCATATTCAAAAATAAAATTTGGCTGAAAAGCCACCCATAAAATTATAAGTAGGATATAATAACTTTTATGTACGTTTTTAAAACACAAAAAATATTATGTCTCATTAATTAATAAGTATAAATGAAAGTAAAGCTATTAAAAATGAACTGGAAGGTCATAAACTCCCATCATTTTATTTGCCTATGAGTAACAAATAAAGAAAAGAGGACAGGGAATCATGGACAGAGAATACCTATTTGATCAATTTTATGCATTTCAGTAATTATGAAATGTGGCAGAATGTAGTGATTATTAGTTCAAATTCTGCAGCCAGACTCCTCAGATTCATATACCTGCCCCCTTTAATAGTTGTATGACATTGAGCATACTTAACCACTCTACTGCCACTTACCTTATTCATACAAGTGTATCACTCATTGTACTTAACACATGGTATGGTTATGCAGATTAAGTCAACATATGTAAAGCTTTTAGGATAATGCTTGATGTGTAGGAAATTTATTTTTATATACTTAATATAATTATTACTAGGGAAAAAAGATTTGAAGAAATTTACTAATTAAATTCTAGTGTTAAAGAGAGAGATTTGTAATTCTGGATTTTTAGAATTTATTTACTCAAAAACCAATTTTTAAAGATCTGAAATCAACAATGAGATACCACTGTATACTTATTTCAATAGTGAAAATTTAGAAGACTGACAACATCAAATGCTGGCTAAGATGTGGAGCAACAGGAATGTTCATCAGCAATGGCCTGGAAGAAATGCAAAATGGTGTAGCCACTTTGGAAGACAATTTGACAGTTCCTCACTGTCAAAACTAAATATACTCTTGGTACACCTTCCATCAATTACAATCCTTGGTGTTTGCCCCAAGGATTTTAAATTTTTGCCACACAAAAACTTGTACACAGATGTTTAGAGCAGCTTTATTAATAATTGTCAATACCTGAAGGCAACCAGGATGCCCTTCAATATAGATAAGTGAATAAACTGTAGTACATCCAGACAATGGAGTATTACTCAGACAATGGAGTATTACTCAGACAATGGAGTATTACTCAGACAATGGAGTATTACTCAGTGCTGAAAAGAAATGAGCCATCAAGCCATGAACTTAAATGCATATTATTAGATGAAAGCAGCCAATCTGAAAATGCTATATACAGTGTGTTTCCGAACACTCAATCTTCTGGAAAAAGGGAAAACTAAGGAGACAATGAAAAGATCTGTGATTGCCAGAGTTAGGGAAGAGAAAGAAAGAGATAGGCAGATAGAGGATTTTTAGAGCAAAGAAAATACTTCATATGATACTATAATGGAGATGCATATCATTATACATTTGCCCAAATCCATAGAATGTACACACCAAAAGAGAACCTTAATGTAAACTTTGGACTTTAGGTGATAACGATGTCAAAGCAGACTCATCAATTGTAACAAATATAGCACCGTGGTGGTAGGTGTGGATAACACAGACTATCCATGTATAGGGACAGGGACAAGGAGCATACGTGAAATCTCTATCTTCATATTTTCTGTGAATCCAAAATTGCTCTAAAAAAACAGTTTGATTTAAAAACAAAAAAGATGAGTAGAATTTGACTAAAAAGAGAAAATATGTATATTTACCCCAAAAGGCAAAAAATAATGATCTAAAAGTTTAAACAAGTACTTTTACTTCCAGCCAGGATGACATAACTGGGACTATACTTACCTTTCACCCTAAACAACTAGAAAATGGAATTAAGTATATCAGAATTTATCAGAGAGAGTGTGCCCGAATCTGTATAAGACCTAGGGACACTAGGGAATCCATGGTCTAATAGAGATAGACAGGCATGAAAACCAATCTTTGTAGTAAGTGCTAAAATAAATGTCAGGTCTGGTGATATAGCTCAACACTAGAGCATGTGATTTGCATGTGGAAAACTCTGGGTTCAATCCCCATTACTGTGAGAAAATGTAAAGCAATGGAGTCGTTTTAGAGGTCAGCTAAACATGGGTGTGAATGCCAGGACACCAGGGCACCAGTCTCACCTTGTTCCATCCCACCTCACTGACTTTTTGAATTCTTTGCTGGTTCCTCTTCATCTTTCCCACTCTTAAGCAGAAAAGGAACCAGGCTGCAACCTTCTCTTTTCCATATACATTTGCTTTCTATGTGGTCTCATGGCTTCAGATATTTTCTATAGTGTGACTCTCATCTTTAAGCCTTGAGAAATTTATTTCTCAACCTCTGACCTCTCTCCCAAACCCCAGACTCATCTATCCTAATGCCTACTTGTCTTCTCCTTTTGAATGTTGCTAGAGTTTGGCTGTGGCTCATGCCCTCCAAAATTCACATTGAAGTTTGCCCCCATTGTAATAGTGTTAAAAGTTGAAGACTTTAAGAGGTTATTAACACCTTTCTCACAAGAGTGAGCTAGCTCTTGTGCAGTAGTGAGTTTGTTATCACAAGAGTAGATTGTTACAAAGCTTTTCCACTTTTCCATCATGAGATGAAGTAGCACAAGGCCCTCATCAGACTTTGGCACCGTGTTCTTTGTCTTATCAGCTACCAGAACCATGAACCAAAATAAATTTCTGTTCATTATAAATTGTGTATTTTAAATCTGAGAAAAAGAGAAGAGAGAAAGAAAAAAAAACTATCTGAAGAAATAATATCCCAAATGTTTTTATGTTAATGAAAACTGATAAATTCAACAAACCAAGAAGCTTTAAGAATTGTAATATAGGTGGCTGGGGTGTGGCTCAGCGGTAAAGCACTTGCCTCCCATGTGTGAGGCACTGGATTCAATCCTCAGCACCACATAAAAGTAAATAAACAAAGATACTGAGTCCATGTACAACTAAAAAATATTTTTAGTTTTTTTTTCTCAGCAAGAGAAACAATAAGAGAGGTAAATAGGGAGCCTACATCCTGGGAACAAATATTTACCCCTCACACTTCAGATAGAGCTCTAATCTCCAGAGTATACAAAGAACTCAAAAAATAAACCACGAGAAAACAAATAACCCAATCAACAAATAGGCCAAGGATCTGAACAGACACTTCTCAGAGGAGGATATACAATCAATCAACAAATACACAAAAAAATGCTCATCATCTCTAGCAATCAGAGAAATGCAAATTAAAACCACTCTAAGATACCATTTCACTCCAGTAAGAATGGCAGTCATTATGAAGTCAAACAATAACAAGTGCTGGCGAGGATGTGGGGAAAAGGGTACACTTGTATATTGCTGGTGGGGCTGCAAATTGGTGCGGCCAATTTGGAAAGCAGTGTGGAGAGTCCTTGGAAAGCTGGGAATGGAACCACCATTTGACCCAGCTATTCCCCTTCTTGGACTATACCCAAAAGACCTTAAAAGAGCATACTACAGAGACACAGCTACATCAATGTTCATAGCAGCACAATTCACAATAGCTAGACTGTGGAACCAACCCAGATGCCCTTCAATAAATGAATGGATAAAAAAATGTGGCATTTATACACAATGGAATATTACTCAGCACTAAAAAATAACAAAATCATGACATTTGCAGGGAAATGGATGGCATTAGAGCAGATTATGCTAAGTGAAGCTAGCCAATCCCTAAAAAACAAATGCGGAATGTCTTCTTTGATAGAAGGGGGATGACACAAAACAGAGCAGGGAGGAAGAGCTTGAGAAGAAGATTACCATTAAATAGGGATGAGAGGTGCATGGGAATGGGAGAGAGAAGGGGAATTTCATGGAAGATGGAAGGAGACCCTCATTGTTATACAAAATTACATATAAGATGGTGTGAGGGGGAAGAAAAAGAGAGAGAGAGAGAAATGTGTCACAGTAGATTGGGTAGAGAGTGGTGATGGGAGGGGAGGGGTGGGGAGGGGGGATGGGAAGGGCAGCAGAATACAATAGACACTAGTATGGCTGTATGTATAAACGTGGCTGTATAACCAATGTGATCCTGCAATCTGTACACGTGGAAAAATAAGAATTCATACCCCATTTGAATCAAATGTATGATATGTCAAGATCATTGTAATGTTTTGAGCAACTAATAAAAAAATTTAAAAAAAAAAAAGAATTTGATAGCAGAATACAACAATTACTAATTGGGCATTATGTAAAATTGTGGATGTATAACCAACGTGATTCTGCAATCTGCATTTGGGGTAAAATTGGGAGTTCATAACCCACTTCAATCTAATGTATGAAATATGATATGTCAAGAGCTTTGTAATGTTGTGAACAACCAATAAAAAAAAAAAAAGAATTTGAGTATAAACACACAAAGAACCACATCAAAGAACAGCATCATCAAACATGACAGTCAGAGATAAGCACAAAATCATAAAAGCAATTGGAGGTTGGGAGAGAATATTTTACATAGAGAAAGAAAAATGCATAGGTTTCTCATCAAAACTATGCAAGCCAGAATAAAATAACTTTGAAGTATAAAAAGAGAAAAAAAGTATTAAAAACGAGAACAAAACTGTTGATTTACATTTCTATACCCAGCAAAAGTATCAGCAAAGAAGGCAAGTACCTTTTCAGAGAAGGATTGGATTTAGCAACAATCTCTTGGATATGATGCCAAAAGCAACAAAAGTAAAATTAGATAAGTTACATTAAAATTTTAAAATTCTGTTCATTAAAGGACACAATAAATAGAATGAAAGGCAATCTATGTACTAAAAAAATCACAAAGCATATTTCTGATAAGGTGTTAGTATACAAAATATATAAAGCATTTCTACAACTCACAACAACAAATGAGCAGCCCAATTTTAAAATGGGCAAAGGACTTGAATAGACATTTATCCAAAGATGATATTCAAAGGGACAATAGGTACATGAAAAGATGCTCAATATTACTCAAAATTACAGAAATGCAAATCAAAATCACAATGAAATACCACCTCATAACCATTAGAATAGCTACTTAAAAATGAACAATAACAACCATTGGTGAAGACATAAAAAATTGGAACTCACATGAACTTTGGTAGGAATTTAAAGTGGTACAGCCACTATAGAAAACAGTATGGTAGTTCTTCAAAAATTTTAAAAAGAACTATCATATCATCCAGCAATTCTATTTCTTGGTATATATCCAAATGAATTAAAAGCAGAGTCTTGAAGACATATTTGTACACCTATATTCATAGAAACATTATTCAAACATTATTCCAAATGGTGGAAATAGCCTCAGAGTCCATTGATGAAAGAAAGAATAAACTAAATGATATATATATAGACTGGAATATTGCTAAACCTTAAAAAAGAAGGGAATTCTGTCACTAAACATGAATGAAACTTGAGGGCATTTGCTAAGTAAAATAAAGCAGTCACAAAATAAATGCTGTATGATTGTACTTTATAATATAGCTACAGAAGATAGAAACATATAGTAGAATTGTGGTTGTTGGGGCTGAGAAAAATGCAGAAATGGGGAATTCTTGTTTAATGGATGTAGAGTTCTAGTTTTCCAAAAGGAGAAGAATTCTAGAGATTGGTTGCATAAGACTGCAAATGTAATTAACACTACTGAACTATAGACTTAAAAATGGCTAAGATGATAAATTTTGTGTTATGTGTATTTTACCATAATTATAAATAAGAAAAAAAGAAAAAAAATATCCCTCAAAAGATGATCTGAAATCAAAGATCTGAAAAAAATTGATAAATATGCAATTAAGTATAAATATTATTTCTATGAAACAATTTACAAGTTTGTGAGTTTTTTAAAAGTACTGAAATTTTAATAAAAATTGCACCCCCCAAAAAAATTTTCATGGCAAAAAATAGAATAGCTGCTTAAAAAATAAGAAAAGATCTGGGACAATAACTAAAGAGACATGTGCAGTCGAATGAGGGTGTTGGGGTTTTGGTTTGAGAATATTGCTTTGGGTTGGGAGTTTTTGTTATTGGGCTTTCTTTATTTGCTTGCTTTTGTCTATAAGAATAGAGGTTTTAATCTGTTTATGTGTTAAGAAAAAAATAACCTCTTGAAAAGAAGATGTTGAAAATGTAGGAAAGAGAATGCAAAAATAAATAAATAATTCAGGAAGAATGTATACAAATAATCTAGGCTCTTGATAAGAAATATTTAAGATGAAAAGAACCCTCCTTTTTAGTTATTTATTTTTTATTATTAGTTGTTCAAAACATTACATAGCTCTTGACATATCATATTTCATACATTTGATTCAAGCGGATTTTGAACTCCCATTTTTACCCCGAATACAGATTGCAGAATCACATCGGTTCCACATCCACTTTTTTACATATTGCCATACTAGTGACTGTTGTATTTTGCTGCCCTTCCTATCCTCTACTATCCCCCCTCCCCTCCCCTCCCCTCCCCTCCTATCTTCTCTCTCTACCCCATCTACTGTAATTCATTGGAAAGAACCCTCCTATCTCTCAAACCAGGCTCACTGTCACAACACAGTTGTGTCTGGAGGAGAAAGCTGAAGCTGTACCCTGGTGTCCCTGAGCAGGTCCTCTGCCTGCCACTTCTCAGCACCCTGGAAAGCCATCCTTCCCAGAGAACAACTATCTCTGATTTTGTACCCTTTTATCTGGGCAATTCTAATAGATTCCAGCTGGGAACCACCATGGCTAACTAATTTCTCCATGTCCGCCTTCTGACCCTTGGAAGTGACCACACTTCCACCATGTTTATGACTTCTGTCATCTGGCCCCAATTGACTGACTCGCATCAACACAATTTATTTCATTTAATCCATTTGAACAGACCTGAGGTCTTTCATAACCTGTGTAATTGATCACCACCACTATTCACTATTTTGAAATGATAATGTTATAGATCTCAAATTTCCATTCCCCAAACAGAGAATTGGCTATTCTTCAAGGAATATTTTGAGGACTATGTTAGCAGAGACCAAAATATGCTTCTAGAGAAGCATATTTTATTGCTTTACATAATCACATGAGGTAGTTTGGTAACAGCAGAATAGAGATTATATTTTTTTCAAAAGAGTAGAGTTCATATTATTTTCAATTTGTCTCTACTGTTATTAATTTTTTAAAAAATCTTGCTTTAAATGTGCTATACCATGTCATGTATTCTAATATCAAATCATTTGTCCAAAAGTACACTCTTGCCCTTGGATATAAATTTCCCATTTTCCTTTCTTCTTTTGATTTCTGGCTTCTACACTGAAACTGGCTCCAAAATGTGTACAAGTTTATTAGCTGCACCTCATCAACACCATGGAAGCACAACTATCTAAAAGGAAACAGCAATTTCAATCACCCTCGCAGAGAATTGTCAAAAAAAAATGCAGAGGCTTAAGATACCTGAATTCTCAGAAGGAATCGCAAGCAGTAAGTGACAATATCAAAGAATAAAAAAGGTATGATTTAGATAAATAGTGGATTCACAGGTTGTATATAAAAATCCCCACTAGCTGGGCACAGTGGCATATGTAGATAAGTTCAGCTATCTAGGAGGCTGAGGCAGGAGGATTATAAATCTGAAGTCAGCCTGAGCAACTTAGCAAGACCCTATCTCAAAATAAAACAAAAAGAACTGAGGGTGTATGTCAGCAGTAGAACGTTTGCACAGCAAACATATGCAAAGACCTGGGTTCAAACCAAGTATTGTTTAAAAAAAAATCCTCTTGAAATCTTCATTCTCATGATCACAATAATCATTCATTTTTATCATAGCTTTAGTTTGTTGTTTTGTTTTTTGTTTATTTGTTTTAGGTGCTGGAGATTGAACCCAGGGGTGCTTTACCACTGAGCCACATCCCCAGACTTTTAAAAATATTTTATTTAAAGACAGAGTCTTCCTGAGTTGCTTAGAGCCTTACCAAGTAAGCTGGCTTTGAACTCGCAATCCTCCTGCCTCTGCCTCCCAAGAGAGCTTTAGTTTTGAATCATGATTTCCTTGGGATAAATATTATGCCAATTCAACTGTTTAAACCCCAATATAAAAAAATCAGAGAATGTAACTAAAATAAAATCAAGAAAGATAACTAACACTTAATATTTTTCCCAAAAGTTCAATTAGAACAATCCTATTAAAACTTCAACAGCTATGCATTACTGACTGGGATACTCAATGACAAACTTAATCAAAAAACATTGGAGATGGAACACATTTCAATTTCAGCATTATATACCCATTACATTTTCATAACACCCAGCATCAATTCCAATAACAATCAAAATAAGTTTGAGCCATTTTGTCTTTATAGCAAGAAACCTGATTCCCCATGTAAACCAACAGTTGCCCTAACTGTGGTCTGCATTTGGTCCTAACTGGCCAGTCACCGAGGAATGCAGTCATTTTCTTCAGAGTAGGACTTACTGGAGCCACAAGCATGAGATGTTTTACCAAATCCCAGTAAATTGATTAGGTATTAAATTGCTTGCTTGGACTTGGGTGAGACCAAGTCCACTCTGTATTTCATTTTTAAGAAACTATTTACCCATAACATTTCTAGAAATTTAATTATTTAGGATAAAATATCTTTGAGAGAACAATGATCGTGAAGTGTCTCATTTTGTATGATCAAGTAGCTGTGGGTAAAGAGATGCCCTTGGCTATCTGTTCTGTGCATTTAAGGGAGGCAGACACTAGCATGTGTCACTTCCACAGAGAATCACCAGCCCCTCACCAGAGGGTACCTTTGGGCAGCCTCCCTTGTGCTGTCTGAGCAGTCCCTCATTTAAGCCAACAATGTCACTTTTCTCACTTCTCTTTCAGAAGATGAAGCATTTGGCTTCTTCACCATGCCCCATCTGATTCCTCCAGATCTCTCTCTTTGTCTCTCTCTGCTCAGCTGGGCCCAACTACGGCATGACTCTGCTATAGGCCCAACAGAAACCACCCAAGAGAACCATTGTCCTTAGCAAGTGCAGAAGTTGCAGATGCCATGGGTTCAAGTCAAGGTTCTAAAGTGAGCCATATAAAGGGGAAGAGGCTGTGACTTTCTCCAAACCACTGATCTTGGAAATGAACTTTTCAATACTAATTGTTTAGACTGTGCCCATCACCTGCTGTTTTTCTTAGTTACATTTCAGAACAGTCATCTTTTTTCTAAACCAAATTATGGCCAAAGTCAGTTACTTAATACTTTAGCTGAACGATCTTGAGACAATTTTGACTTGGTATTTTTCATATTCTTGTCACACTCCCTGCACTGCATCCCTTAAGGGGACTTAATATTCACCTTCGTAAATTTATTTCTGACACTATATCCCCTGAAAGCCATTTTAAAAAACTCATTTGGCTTGGATGAACCAGCAAAAGCCAAGATCACAGTCTAAAAAGTTTTCTATAAAAACAAAGATTAGCTCACAGATGTGAAATTAATAACATCGCACTAGATCTTTGCCTTTCCCTTTGAAGTCAGCCTTCCTATCTTAAGCTGTCTCTCTCATGCCTATCTCTTTCATGCAATGGGCTTGACTCAAATGTTCTCAGGGCTCCATTTTCTTCTTCATTTTTCTGACACTTGTTCTGAAATCCATATCTGGTGATGTAAATTTGGTGCCAATTATATCTGCACCAACTTCAGGTTTGTTTTGTTTTGTTTTGTGAACTCCAGACTAGCAGGAAGAAATCACACACAGAGTAAGGTTAGATTAAAGTCTTAATATATTTAACCAAGGACACAGAACCTTATCAGAAGCGGCCACAAAGAGCCAGAGCAAATGTAGCAAATCTCAGCACGGTTCTCCTGGTCCTCCAGAGCTCTTAATGAGTAGTGACATTAAACACAAAAGACCTGTCAAGTCTGAGTTTGTCTCTTACACGCTTTAAGCAACTATGAGATATTGTACAGTTGGTTCCTATTATTTAAGCTCTTGTCTCTCAATTCTGCACCTGTATTTCTATACTCCACACTAGGACTGCCACCCTGCAAAACATAACTCCACTTTACCAGCCTGACCTTTTAGGATTTGCCGATAGGGGGAGCCAGAGGGCCTCTGGATGGTTCCAGGAAGAAGGAAATGCTCCTCTCTCCACTTCATTTTCCTTTTGTGTCACACTGTAAGGGTTCCCCACCCAGGCACCAGCAGCTGGTTACAGTGGAAGTTGTTTCCATTTTCCACCTTCTTGTCACACTCCCCGCACTGCATCCCTTAAGGGGACCAGCATCATCCAGGTAGAGCACCTTCCTCAGAAGTCTGACCCCAGATTCACGTGGTTCAGGCTCCTCTATGAGCTCCTGGGGTATTAGTGTCAGACAGACAGAGCCCCCTCTTCCAAAGGTCTGCGTCCCAACAACATGGGATCTTCCTCAGAGATTCTGAGTTCTGATAGTCCCAACCACCTTCCTTTGTCTCTGACATGTAATCACTTCCTCTGTTACTTCAGGATTACCCTGTTGCTTTTTCAACCCTCCAACACCTGTTTAATCAATTCCCTATATCCAGTTCTCCTGGAAGAAGTAACTAGTTTCTGCTTCCCAGCTCAACTCGTCATAAAAGTACATCCTTTTCTTGATTCTAAAACTACTGTTAAGCTTTGTGCCATTCACTGTTTCATTGATTTCACTTGGGAATCAATGGAAGAGGAAGAGAGAAATCCTTTCCAAGGACAGGGATTCTAGGCCTTGATCTTCTGGTAGGGAAATAATTGACCATGTATCTAAGGAAATACCACCAGAAAGAAAAATACCAGCTGCCAAAGGACTCCCTACATATTGAGAATCCTTCACAACCATGAAAAATATCCAGCTTTCCACAATTCCTCATGTAAACACCTTCTATGCCATCTTGCCCCCCCCTCTCTCTATATATATATTTTTTTCATTCCCCACCAGCCCCCACATGCCCATCTCAGAATGAAAGCTGCAGTTACAACCACCCAGCGGGTGTGTGCCTCTGACTGAAATGAAATGAAATGCAGCCTTTCTTAAAAAGCCAATTATTTCCAACCTGTTCCATTAGAATCAAACATGCTAAATGAGCATGTAACATATTGACTTTTGTGCCCTGTGGCATCTGGGGCCATAAATGTCCTGCTTATCATAATACTCATCTCCATAGCTCTAGCAAATCAGGACCCTCCCCAGGAGAGCATTCATGGCCCATTCATAACTCAGGATGGCAAGGAGACAGGCTGCCTAACGTAAGGGGAGCTGGTCTCTCCTGCCCTCACACTTCTGCACACATGGCCGAACCTGCTACATACACCCACCTGACCGTGAGTCAGGACACCTTTCCACCTGCATCTGAACAGATGGCAATAATCTCATGCAGCTAATGTCATTCTTTCCAAGAAGTCAGGTTGCACCAGGCAGGAAGACAGCCATAGGAGCCCTAATGTAGCCCAATGTAAAAACCTGAGCTTTGCACTCAGACCAACCTGAGTTTAAATCTTAAAGCTATAATTTACTCACTTTCTAGGAAACATTAGACAAGTAACTTAACCTCTGTGATTCTCAGTTTCCCTCCCTAAAAACATGGAGCTGGTAATGCTGACTTCATCCGGTTGTGATGACTACATAATGCAAGGTATATAGAGCTGCTTAAACAGTAGCCACCACATTGTAAGCACTTGAGAAATAGTAGATATTATTATTATTATATTCTGTTTTTTATAAACATTAACAACCTAGTAGATTCCATGTTGCTGTGAGACAGTGCTTTCAATGTAGCACCTCACAATCTTTGCTGTAGGTATAATGGAAGCAAAAAGGCAGGAAAGTAAATTTCCATGAATCTTTAAAATAATCACTGTATGGTTATACATGAGGTGTCCCCTGAAAGCTCAAGTGTAAGACAATGTAAGAAAGTTTAGAGGTGAAATTATTGGGTTATGAGAGCCTTAAATTAATGAATGCATTAATCCACTGGTATGGATTAATTGTAGGGCAATAACTGTAGGCAGGTAGGGTATGACTGGAAGAGGTGGGTGACTGGGGATGCGACTTTGGGGTTTATAATTTGTCCCTGGTGAGTGAAGCTCTCCATAATTCCTGATTGTCAGGCCCTTCCGCCATGATGTCCTGACTCATCTTAGACCCAAAGCAATGGGATTGGCCATCTATTAACTGAGACCTCTGAAAATGAGCTAAGATAAACTTTTTCTCCTCCATGTTGTTCTTATTAGGTCTTTTGGTCACAGCAATGAAAAAAAAACTGACTAAAACAATCACTCACTGTATCTCCTCTGGAAGATGCAAAATCTCCTACCTTCCTCTTTGTCTTCTAAACTCCCCACCATTCTTCCCACCCTCCCATCACTCCCTGCAGATATCCAAAAAGCAAGTGGAAATGAGCTTCCTGAATTCCTCTATAGTACTCCGTTCCTAACAAGCTTCTCCTATTTCCTGCTATCTGTTGGATTACTCCTAATGGGTCTGCTCCTGATGATCAACCAAGTGCACAGGCGCTGTTCTTCCCAGATCCAGCAGGGAAAACTGTGGGCATCCAGCAGAGGTGTGTACAATACTCTCAGATCACACTCTGAACTTTTACACAGGTGTGGCATTTGGGATTCACCAGGGAAGCTACATAATTACTTAGAAAGAGTGCCATCTGATTGTTCCTTTCTCTGCAAGTGCAATCTCTCCTAATAACATCATCCAACTGAATGCCTCCTAATTCTGTCGGAATGCATTTTAATTATCACTGCTTCTTATGTTGGTGAGCTGTTGCTGGAGTTTTTGATTTGTGATGGAAAATAGGGAAGCCATAAAGTATTTTGGTGACAGCTCCCTGATTAGGCAGCATTGCAGCAAAACAAGTTGTCACAATAAAACTGATTAATCAAGTTGTCAGAGTAAAACAAATTAATGCCACAAAAACCTTTGCTAGAAATTACCTTCGTATCTGGAAGTATTTGACGAATGGATTCCTTCTATTAGCAGAAACTTTCATCTCATGAGCAATTCTTCCAATTTGCACTGGGAATATGAGTTAGGTCAGGTGCTCTGTAGCAGGAGAGTAACTGAGAAGACAGAGGTATATCTGGAGAGGGCAGACACTGATTTGACTTTTAGAGATGCTTTGCTCCTAACTGCTTGGGAGACTATTAGTACCTGCAGTATAATATAGTCACTATAAAATTTTAATGCAAAATAAATACAAAGGCCATTATCTAAGTCCTATTGAAGTCTAGATTTAGCTTTTAATTTATTAAGATGTTTAATCACAGTCCTCCGGCTGCAAGGGCACTCTGCAGTTCTTGTACATTTCTGTCTCAATGGCATCCATACTAGAGATGACAAGGACAGGTTCTGTCTGCCACAGTTTGTCATAGATGGCGATGTTTGGCAATTCAGAGTCCCATCCTTCACAAACACAGCTGATTGGACAGAAATGAGCATGGCCACTTATCCTGGAATTAATCATGAGTGGAGCCAATTATATCTTAAGATTTTAACAGGAAATCCTCATAAAATGGGAAGTTAACTATGGGGGCTGAAAGTAGAAGAGTACCTTAAGGTAATTCAGAGCCATTCAAAGGCTTTGGCAAGTCCTACTTCTAAGTAAGTGAACGCTCTGAGGTAGATAGAAGATGGAGACTAGGTCAGGGGGGAAAAATGGTGAATAGCAAGAAGTACCAGACAATAGCCCACAGAGAGCTGGAAATCAAAGTAATCACTCAGGCAGCTTCCAATCCAGAAGGATCCCCAGGTTCAATTTTAGTGTGTAGTTTTAGATTAAATCCCCCTTACTTGATAAAATAAGATTCCATTTTCTAGAAAATACCTTTAACAGTCTCACGGGGAAAATATCGGGGAATAAAGGAAAGGTAAAAAGGGGATTCATATAAAAGTTAATGATACTCAAACTATTCAGCAGAACAGATACCACCCAGTATGTTATTCCAAACCATATTCCCTGCATATAATCCCTGAACATATGCCCTCTGGTGCCAATCTATGGGAGCCCCACAACCATGCTAGGCCCCTCAAATTACCTTAGCTTTGAAAGAAAGTGCTGTAGCACACAAGAGTGCCTCCCACACATCCTCACCAGGAGCTGATTATCATAATGGAGTGGACAGATATTTGTTGCAGCAAAACCAGGGGTCCAGCAGTGGGATCCAGGCTTTGAAGGCATTGAGCACAGTTTCTCTTCCTCCAATATTAGGAAACCACGCTTGGAAAGCTTTGGCCATGCTGCTTTTGGGAATTGATAGAATGGAGGGAGGTAAAGGTATTATTATCAATTCTACCCAAAATAAAATCCTAGAATCATACTTTGTTCTTTCAACTTTATAAGAAATAAAAGTCCAATACCTATGGAGATATGTGCAAGCGCGCGCGCACACACACACACACACACACACACATTTGTGGCATGAATTATTTTTAAATTAAACTTTTTATATGAATATATGAGTTCAAAAAGCTGAATTATCAAATACCAAATGCTCTGATCATTCTAAGCAATAGAATGATAGAAAACATAATAAAGCAAGTAGGTTTTCATAGCTCAAGAGAATGAATGTATCAGTTAGCTCAGTACTGCTGTGCAATTCAACACAAAGACAACTGGTTCCTGAAAGTAGATTTGGCAACTAGAAAGTATAAGGTTAACTCAAACTTAATTTCAAAGTCAGAGCACATACAACACCTCCTTCAGAGAGGCAACGGGAGCATGGAGTGGAGAGGACCAGAGAAAGCTAAGTTTAAAATAACTCCAGTCTGCACAATTCTTTACAACTCATTCTACTGTCTCACCCACAGCAGCTGGTTTTGTTCCTCAGTACAATTCCAAGAATCATTGTTACTGTTATCACCATCTCCACTTTGTGGTGGAGAAAAAAGGTTCAGAGAGATCAAAAACTTTCCATATGAGAAGGGCATCTCTTGTGCCAGGCAGATCCTTCCAAGCCATATGAGCGGGGAACTTCTAAAAGCCCAATTCTTTCCGAGCAGACGTCTTGCTCACATACACCAGCTGGGAAACTAAGCAAAAGCTGCCACCACCAGCAGGGCCACAGATTGGCAGCCCCCACCACCTTTAGCCCCCCTGGGCTGATGGTCTCTACTGGCCTGGGAAGCCAGGGCCACTGAATCACACCCGCCCTTTTCTATCTCTTCTCTATTCAGCTCTGATTAAATTGCAGCCCCAGATCATCCATCCTCATCCCCGCACTGGTTGTGCTTCCCCACCCTTAACCTTCCCTCCTTGGTGGCTCCTGAGCCTTTATTCCACTGTGAAAAATCTGCCACAACATTCTCCACCATTTGGTAAAACCTCCCTGGACCTCCTAGCCCTAACAGCACCTAAGTGTGCTCCTCCAGGATGATGATCTTCCCAGTTAAAAAGCACAGACCCACATTTTCACTTTGCAGGTTTCTAAACATAACCTGTTGTTTCACACTGCCTTGCCTCTACCTATAATGCTCTTCCTGCCACCCTACCCCACCCTTGCTCCCTAATCTTATTTTCCTAGCAAACACTAACTCATCTGTCAAGAGTGATTCATATCTCTTCTCTGGGCAGCCATTTCTGACCCCTTCCTTCTGTAATAACTGTGTCCTATTTGGAGTTCTTTCATAGGCTAAACATGTCGGCATGATCATTTGTTCATATAACCATCTCCCCTATTATACTAGGAGTTTCTGGAAGGCAAAGATCACATCTTGTTCACCTCCATGTCCCCTGGCAGTTCCAATACATAATCAATACTTGGTCAGTATTCACTGGATAAATAAAAGCAGGAATGGACTAATGAAAGTGGCAAAGCCAGGACTCTAACTAACATCTTCGGATGCAAAACCTGTGATCTTCCACCACTATCATCAAACATCCTCAATGACAGCTGTCAAATAAGCAAATGGTATGTATGCCAGAGGCTGAGAGGACAGCAGCAAAGCAAAAAGTCACTGTTGCTGTTCTTGACATCTTATGTCCCTGTCACATTTAATGTGCATCAAGGATGAATTCGAGAATTGCCTAGTATTCAAAAAGAGAAAAAACAAAGAGAGAGTTTAGTTCAGCCTCCTTGTTTTGAAGATGAAAACCTAGAGGCTCAGAGAAATAAAGGAACTTATGCCTCAGAGAAATAAAGGAACTTGGCAACTTAGAGGTTGAGCCGAGACTCTCAAACCTAATCACCTGCCACCTGGTCCATTGCTCCATCTTCTGTACCCACAGCCTTTTATGATGTTGGAGGCAGAAAGTCATTAGCCTGGACTTCATTAAATCCACAGACTTGGACCAGGTGTGTACACCCAGATGTCACAGGAAGGGAATTCTGTCTGTTTATCCCAGACCCAGCTTTGGATTCAGTCAGACTTGGGCTCATACCCAGTAGGTAGCACCTCTTCATCTAGTGCAGTGTTGCAGTGAGTTAACCTCTCTGAGCCTCAGCTTCTTCACTTACATATTTTTGGGATGATATCCTTCTCTCAGTGTTGGTGTGAAAATAAGTAACATGGTCTATGTTTAAGATCTTAGCAAGGTTTGTCCAGCATTAGATACTTAATAGATAAACATTTTAAATTGGGTTTGAGTCATAAAACACTCATTTTGAAGGGTTATTTTCTTGCAAAGCAAGTTTAAAGTCCTCCTTAAAACCATTCTTCCAAGAGGGAGATCTCTTTGACTTGTGGACTCTATTGTTCCAGAAGGTCTTCTACGCTCTTGTCTAAGCCAAAAATGCTTTTTTGGCACAACATCCCTCTTTCATGATCTCTTTTATAAACTATCATCCAAAATAATCTTCTCAGTTCAGGCAGGAAAAATCTATTTCATGTGAAATGGAAGAGAGGCTTTTGGTTACCTTCATAGCTTTTTAGTATTTTCATTTTCTGTGCTAAAATACTGTCCTGCTATTTACTAATTGGTCCATTCTGTTCTTTTTCTGTCACCTGGTTTACTTTCCTATTTTATTTTTTATTAATTTAATCATTTTTAATAAAAGATTTATATGCACATAGTTTAAAGAGCAAACAGTTCTATAAGTCTGATATTAAAAACAACACATCATCTACCACTACCACAATCTCTATTTCTTTTCCCTACCTGGAGGTAAACATTTTCAACTTTTTTACATGCTTTTCTCTTTCTATATCAGTAAATAACATACTCATTTTGCTACCAAAAAATATTTTATATTTTATGGATCTACCTAGAAGATGAAGATTTAACTCCTTTCTTTCTTTTCCTAGTCCTACCATATACATGCCCCCCTTTCCCATCTCTCTGTCCCCATTTGCCTCATAGACTCAGAAGGTAAATTTGGCTAGGTCAATATATAATTTCTACTTTATTATTATGTAGATATTCTTCAGAGCAAGCCTCTTGTATACCATTCTTGCTTTCCATTCTTGCACATTTTATTTCCCCTGTCCTTAACAGTCTTGTTGGGCCAGGCACAGTATCACTTGCCTTTGAGCCCACTACTCTGATGTCTATGACCGGAGAATAACAAGTTCGAGACCAGTCTGGGCAACTTAGCAGGACCCTCTGTCAATATAATAATAATAACAACAACAACAACAACAGGCACAGTAGCATGTGTTTTTTTTCCCAACATGCTGTTTGTTTCCTCCACCTCAGTCTAGGGATGGAGCCCTTTTCTCAGATCCCATGTTTGTTTGTTTGTTCCTTAGTTTATTTCCTCTTTTCGGCACAATGGGCCCTTGAGTAGCTTCATAGGAAAAGGGACACAGAAGAAACAAATTTATAAATTTATTGAGGCTTGAATGTCTTAAAATGCCTCTATCCTGCCTTCATATTTAATTGACTGTTTGAATATAGAATTCTTGGTTGGAAATTACTTTCCCTTCAGATTTTCAAAGTATTGTTCCATTGTCTTTTAGCTTCCAGGAAGGCTGTCTTTAATGTTCTGAAATTTTACCATGATATGCCTTGGGATAGCTCTGTTTCCCTCCACCGTGCTGATTCCAGAAATTCATGTCATTCATTTTGAGGAGTTTTAACTGCATAATTTTGATGAATTTTTTTCCACCTGATTTATCTATTCTTCCTTCTGGAGTTCCTATTATTTGAATGTTGGATCTCCTGGAGGTCTTTTGCTTTGATTTTCTTTGCTTCTTCTACTCCAATTTTCAATAACTGTCTTTTTGCTGTGCTCCAGGAAGACTTACCCAAGTTAATCACCAATTATTTATTCAATAAGCTTTTGAATATCTAATATGTGCCAAGCAATGTTCAAGGTGCTGAAAATGCCACTATGGGTCAGAGGGAGGGGAAATCCCTGTCAGCCTTGATCATATAGTCTTTGGATTCTACTATTATTTTGTTTCTGCTACCAAAATTTTAAATTTCCAGGAAGTATTTGTGATGGCTAAGTTTTCCTTCTTCACAACATCATATTCTGGGTTTTGGTGACCCTGTCTTCTCTTAGCTCTCTAAGAAATTTGAATTTCTTTGAAGTTTTTTTCCTTCCTGTACAATTTCCATTTCTTTCCCATTATCTTTGCTCATTTGATTGTTTTGGTTTCCATCTTTCATGTTACTTTCCTCAAATATCTGGGTACCTGCCTACTATGGTCTGAATGTTTCCCCCAAAGTTCTTTGCAAGAAGCTTAAGAGTGCAATGATATTGAGGACTAATGAACCTTTAAGAGGTGGGGTCCACATGGATGAATTTTGGATAGGACAAAGGGTAGGAAGGGGAAGGGAAAGGGCGGGGAGGGTAGGAAAGATGGTGGAATGAGATGGACATCATTACCCTAAATACATGAATAAAGACACAAATGGTATGACTCTACTTTGTGTACAACCAGAGAAATGAAAAATTGTGTTCCATTTGTCACTATGAACCAAAATGCATTCTGCTATCATGTAGGACAAATTAGAACAAATTCATTCATTCATTCATCCATCTGTCCATTCATTCATTCATTCATTCATTATTTTTTAAAAAGAGGTAGGGTCTAGTGCAAGATAATTAGGCACTGCCTTCAGAAGGGAATAATACCAGTCTTGCAAGAGTAAATTGCTATAAAAAAGAATAAACCTAGCCTTGAGTCTCTTAGGTTTCCTGTCTCACCATGTGAACTCTTCCCCACATACTCCTACCATTGTAATATCATCTGCCATGAGACTCTCACCAAAAGCCAAACAGATGGAGCCACCTAATCTTCTTACCCTTTCAGCCTGCAAAACCATGGGCTAAATAAACCTCTTTAAAAAAAATAATAAAACCTCACGTGTTTTATTACAACAACAGAAAATAGACTAAAACACTTCTCATATTTAAAAGTGGCATGCCAAAACACTAATAAGAAACACTGTGTTTATGGCTGAGACCTGTAAACCTTAGTCTTTAAAACAGGTGTGTGGTCAGTTTGGTCTATTCTATCCTTGCAAAATTCCTGATATTGGTCCCTTTAGGTCTTTCCTCTTGATCTAGCAGATTTATTAGGGATACAGAATTTAATATGTTAACTTTTACTTAATCCATTAAGTAAAGGACAGATGATGGGACAGAAGTGAGCATGGCCACTTATCCTGGTATTAAACATGAACTGAGCCAATTACATTCCACCTTAAGATTTTAACAAGAAATCCTGAAAAAATGGGCCAGTTAACTTTGGCCCAATAAGGTGGTCTTTTTCATGTTTCAAGACGCTCCTTTTTCAATTCAGTAATGCCACTTAGAATGCCTTTTGTTGTTGATATTGAGAGTCTCTGTTTCACCTTACCATAGTGGGAGATGAATATTCTTCTGTCTGCACAATTATATGATAAGGATGAGGATGATAATGATAGTATTAGTTGTTTATTGCTACAGGAAAACTTACCCCCCAAATTTAACAACTTAAAACAGCAAACACTATTTCTGGGGTGTCAGTAATCTGGGAACAGTTTAATTGTGTACCTCTGCCTCAAGGTTTCTCACGAGTAAACAACAAGATGTCCATTGGGGTTGCAGTCTTATCTGAAGGTTCAAGTAGGGGAAGGTCCCAGAAATACCCTGAACTTGATCTTTGCTCAGAAGGCATTTCTGAAACTACAGCATCATTTTTTCATCTTAAGAAACTGAGAGTTTTTAAATTTACCTTCTTCATAGCATCCTATTTGGTTGGGGATGCCCAATCTTCTCTTAGCTCATCAAGTGCTGGTTCCTCTTCATTCATCCATACAGTTTTTCTCTGTCCTCTTGCATTTTATTATTAACAACAAGATGACACTATGCAGCACCTTTAACCCTTTGCTTAAAAATCTCCTTAGCTAGATTATCCAGTTCATTAGGTACATTTTCTATTTTCTAAATTCCATGGGCAGAAATCTTTTTTTTTCCATTTTTTTATTGATTGTTCAAAACATTACAGAGCTCATGATATATCATCTTTCATACATTTGACTCAATTGGGTTTTGAACTCCCCAAATACATAATGCAGACTCACTTCTGTTACATACTCACATTTTTACATAATGGCATATTAGTAACTGTTGTATTCTGCTACCTTTCCTATCCCCTACTATCCCCCCTACCCTCCCCTCCCCTCCCATCTTAAGTTTCTGCCACTATCTAACAAAGATTTCCCTTTCTCCAGTTTCCATGTTTCTCACCTCTTCTTGAGCCCTCAGCATGATTGTGGTTCCAATTTCTATTAGCAGTCTATTCAGCTTACCTTAGGTTTTCTCTAAATCTTACCAGCCTTCATTTTCTGACCAGTTAAAAAGTCAGATCTCACTCCAGTCAGAATGGCAATCATCAGAATACAGGCAACAATAAATGTTGGTGAGTATGTGGGGGGAAATGTACACTCATACATTGCTGGTGAAATTGGTACAACCACTATGGAAAGCAGGATGGAGATTCCTCAGAAAACTTGGAATGAAACCACCATTTGACCCATCGATCCAACTCCTCAGTCTATACCCAAAGGATTTAAAATCAGCATACTACATGGACACAGCCACTTCAGTGTTTATAGCAGCTCAATTCACAATAGCTAAACTATGGAACCAACCTAAGTGTCCTTCAATAGATGAATGGATAAGGAAAATGGGGTATTGTTGTGGTGTGAACTAATCAGTAAAATGAGTAAGAGTGTAAGTTATAAGCTCTAAATTAGTAAAAATATAGATGATAAATATAAGATTTTGATAAGCGAGAAAAGACAATTATAAAGCAAGAACTGTCATAGACAGGCCTAAGACTCCATTTTGCCACCTTCTATTAAAAAAACCGGTTACAAGAGCTGTTTCTGAGAAACTGAAATGAAAGCTGTTTTCTTATAATATATTGTTTTTCGCATTTTTCACCCCCAAAATTGTACTTGGCCCAGGATATGGTGGTCTTGGTGACCTACATGACTTTGAAGTAGATTCTTGCCCTGGCTAACCACCTACTTGAACTCAGGATACAGTTGTCTAACACCTGCTTGGACCCATGATGTGGTTAGTGGAGTTGCAGGTTAACTGCTGTTTTTTAGCTTTTGTAACTTGCTTGCTTGCTAATTGGAAAATTCCAGTCCTACTTAGGGCTCGCATGTAACTACTGTTTTAGCTTCTGTGATTGGCTTGCTTGCATGACACTGAAAAAAGTCCCTCTTGCTGTGGTTTTCATCCTTAAATTCCCAAGACACAGGCCAGAAAATTGCTGTTCTCCCACAAAGCTTCAGTCTCTATGGATGGGTCACAGTCTCTGGCCAGGTAAATAAAGTTCTCTTTGATTTGAATTTGAACTTACAGTGTTTTCTGAAGCAGCTCCTCATAACAAAATATATATATATTCAATGGAATATTACTCAGCTTTAAAGAAGAATGAAATTATGGCATTTGCCAGTAAATGGATGGAATTGGAGAATAACATGCTAAGCAAAATAAGCCAATCCCAAAAAACCAAAGGCCAAATGTTTTCTATAATATGCATGTACTAATTCACAATAAAGGTGGTCACTAGAAAAGAATAAAGTTACCTTAGATTAGGTTGAGGGAAGTGAAGGGAGAGGAGGAGAGGGGATCTAGGGATAAGAAAGATAGTAGAACAAAACAGACATTATTGCTTTATGTATATATATGGCTGCATGACCAATGTGATTCTACAACATGTACACTCAGAAAAATGAGAAATTATATCCCACCTATATATGATATATCAAAATGCATAAATGCAGTCTACCATCATGTATAACTAACTTTAAAAAATTAAAAACTAAAAAAAAGTCACTCCGTATTTTAGGTGTTTTAACACCATCATCCAAAACATATGAGGTATCTATTGCTGTAAAAAAAAAACACCTTAAATTTAGCAACTTAAAACATTCAACATGTACTCTGTCACCACTTCTTTGAATCCAGAATTGTAGTTTAGCTGGATGTCTCTAAAGTTCTTTCTTAAGACTACAATCCAGGGGCTAGCTAGGCTACAGCCTCAAGGAAAAGCTGGACTGTGGGAAGATCCATTCCCAAGCTCTCTCACATGATTGTTGGTAGAATTCCACATTTAATGGGCTATTGGGTTGAAAGCCTTTGGTCTTTGCTGCTAAGTGGGTTTCCTCACAACATGGCAGTTCTGCCAGAGTAAGTGAGCAAGAGTAAAAGAGGGAGGCCTAAGACACAGCCACAATCTTTTTTTTTAATACCTAATCTTGTGTCATGTCATCACTTTTATCATATTCTATTAGTTAGTATGAGACTAAGTCTAGTCCTCTCTCAAGGGGAGGGGACTATAGAAGGTCATGACTATTCATAGGCAGATATCAGGGAAGATTAAGATTTTTTTACTCGTTTTAATTATTTATACATGACAGTAGAATGCATTTATGCACTTTGATATACATAAATGGGGTATAATTTCTCATTTTTCTGAGTGTATATGTTGTAGAATTACATTAGTCATGCAGTCATATATGTACATAAGATAGTAATGTCTATTTAATTCTCTTAACCTTCCTATGCCCACATCCCCTCCCCTCCCCTCCCTCCACTACCCTCTACTTTATCTAAAGTAACTCTATTCTTCCCTAGTGCCTCCTCCCTTATTGTGAAATAGGATCTGCACATCAAAAAAAAAATTGGGTCTTTTGTTTGGGGGGATTGGCTTATTTTGCTTAGCATGATATTCTCCAGTTCCATCCATTTACTGGCAAATGCTCAGAGGAGATTTTGCTAGGGGCTGTCTACTACAATAATGTGAGATAATGTAACGTAACATTAAAAGACAACATGAGCTAAAACATAGAGAAGTCAAAACAGAAACACAGAATGGAAAGCAAAGGCCTGCTCTCCTGATTAGTTATCTCCAATCTTGTACTCTGCATGAGCAGTGTTCCTTATCACACTGGACTGCTTTGTGGGCTGGTAATGCAAACTTTTCTATCTCTTTAAAATCTGATTATGATTCTTATGCAACCACTTTCATGATATTAAATTTGTGTAAATCAAGTATCATAGAACCAGAGGAACAACTATAATTTGGAGGAGAGAAATATACAACTGGGAAATGTAATCAAAACATCCACAAAATTTGTGCCATTACAAAGACCCTCAATTTCCTGGAATGACCGTGACAGCTCCTGCTGTGGCTCCTCCTGCTTTCCTACTTGTCTCTTTCTGCTTCCTACTGATACATGTTTGTAGGATTCATTACCGATTAGCCTCTAAGCCATTCATCCATTCATTCCTCAACCACAGAACATTAGTGAGTCCCTGCTGGGAGTTTGTCCTGCACTGGGCCCCCCCAAGAGAACTATCGTGGTCTCTGCCTTCTGGAGTATGGGGTCTGATGAGTTTCAAAGGATGACTGGGAGTTCACTGAATGGATGGGGTTGGGGAAAGGTGGTGTGTATGGAAAAGACAACAGCAGACCCCAAATAAGACCCCAGACTATTCAGATCTCTGTTCTGTTTCTTATTTAAAATTTCTGTTCAAAGATATGGAAGTAGAAGAGTAAACTCATAGATGATGTATATTTTCATAAATCTCATGAGGATTTTGTCTACGTTAGAGCATATGCATAGTTGGAAAGGTTAAAAGATATATGTCAGGGAGAAACCCACAAAACAGAGTTGCTCCCATTAGCCTGATCCAGCACGCTTCACACCTGTTCAATATCTCTCTTCCAAGTTGCTGGATTATAAGCTCCCTGAGGGCAGGGGTATTGTTTGTCTTGTTCACCATGGAGTTTCTAGAACACAGCAGAGTCCAGAGTCCACAACATTCGGTGGTTAGGGGGTTGGTAACAGGTAAATGGCTGCATGAATCAATGAACAAAGCACTCTCTGTGCCTGGAAGTGGCTACCTGGACTCTTGATGGAAATGTTACACGAAGACTCTGTATGAGACCACAGGGACCAGGATTGTAAAGTCATCTATATGAACATTTAGCTCTACTCCAACCCTATAATTTTAAGATTCATAAAGGAATAAAGCAAGAGTAAGACCATCTTTCCTCTAGAATTAGACACATCCTCCAAGTTCTAGTAGAAAATAATAAAGCCCAATAATTTAGTATATGATGTGTAGATCTACCCCGTGAACAAGAAGATATATTTTAAAAATACTTTTGTGGACAGAAAAATTTAAAAGTTAAAGTTTCCTGTGGTTTGTTTTGTTGTTGTTGTTTTCAATA
Source organism: Ictidomys tridecemlineatus (assembly GCF_052094955.1). Taxonomy (NCBI): domain Eukaryota; kingdom Metazoa; phylum Chordata; class Mammalia; order Rodentia; family Sciuridae; genus Ictidomys; species Ictidomys tridecemlineatus. The sequence continues at coordinate 95,912,099 of NC_135480.1, read as the reverse complement.
ACACCTTGCAAAGGTCTGGAAGGCTCCTGATTGAAAGAGAGAACCACTAAGAACCCACATCCAGAGCTGAATTTTGACTCTTTTCTAAGTGACAAGGCTACCCACCCACGGCCTTATTGATGGGGTAGTTGCTCTTGACATTATTTGGCTCACAGTCAATCTTGGGAATACAATGAGAGCTACAAGACTTCTCCCCAAAATGCACACAGACACGTTAATCCAGAAATGGACTCACTGTTTCTGTGGTTCCCTCTTCTCCTTACAGCTCATATGCACATGTCAAGTTGAGAAATTCTGGCCTGGCACAAAGTAGTAACTGATTCCCAAAAGCTAAGTGGAAGATGTGATCTTGGGGGCTTGGGTCATCAGAAGCATTGTTCCCTTTTCCTGCTAAGATCCTTTTGGCAGCATGACAAAAGCTGACCTGACACATGCCAGCTGCACCCAGCCACTGACAGAGAATGAATGCTCTGCAAAGATCTGAGTGGTCACCCACCCATACATCCCCTGAGCTCAGAGCTTGGGTCTGCTCTATTTACAGCAGGGTTTCAGGTAAAAAACAAAGCAAGGGAACAAAGCTGGTGGAAATTTTAATTGGGGGAAAAAAAAGGAGACAGAGAATGAAGAGAAAGCGATATGGGATTGCAAAAAAAAAAAACAGGAAAAGGTAGCAGATGCAGAGAGAGAATAAAAGGGACAGAAGAGTTAGAGTTCTGGAGAGCTAAGACTAGGACAGAGGTTGTGTCACCTCGGGCTTGGCCTCCCTGTGATTATCAGCATAGCAGCTCTGAAACAACTAAGCTAGCCAACTGTAAAACTGTTTAACTGGTTAGGACTTTAATCAATAAGAACCAGTGTAACATTTGTGCTTCATGTTCCTCTTATTTACACAGAAGACAAACTAAAGAAAAACTCTATTTCTCCAGCCAAAAAACATTTCCTCCAGGGAGCCAAGCTCCTTCAAAGTCAACAACAAAATGGTGAGGGGGAAAAAAAATTAAGCACTTTGGCAAAGCTATATTTAGATCCAGCCCAAAGATGGTCTCTTAGTTTTCTCTTTCTGGCCAGCTCCAATCTCAGCAAAACTCCTCAACTGAATCGCCAGCAATCTATAGTCTCCTGTTGAGCTTTCTGGCTGGTAAGAGGAGGGCAGCAGCTCTGGAAGCCAAGGTCAAGTCCAACCTCAGGCCTCCTGAATAACTATCCCCACTCTGGCCAACACTAGGATATTCCTCAGGAACCCTGAACTTTTTTTTTCCTCCCTCTTACCCTTCTAACCCTTTGAGGGCCAGAGAGGTGAGAAATGCAATGTCATCAACAGACCTGGCTTTGAATCCCTGCCATGCCTCTTAATACCTATGTGGCTTATCCTGTTTCTTCTCCTCTCTAAGCTTCAGCTTTGTTATCTGTAAAGTTAGGAGAATGGCATCTTCCATACTGGGTTATTGTGAGCATTCTGTGTGACTACTGTTCAGGCTCTATGTGTCAACAGGATACCTGTCACATGGTAGGAATTCAGTAAATATCAGCCATTCTGATTAAACCACCCCAGCTCCCACGAAACACTGAGATATGCCTACTGTCACCTTCTGTTGAGATAATTGGATAAAATCCCATCTCACCAGCTCACAGAAAAGCCTGGTCTCTGTCTCTGCACCCATCATATCATGGGGCTTGATAAGCAATTGGCAAATAAACACAGTTGGGAGTATATTATACACAGGACCAGATCACACTTTTCACCATTAACATGGGCTCAGAGCAGTCTGTATAATCTACTCAGACTTCTGGAAATTTCTCTGTTCATGATTTTCCTTGTAGTTTGTTCTCTCCTTGATCTGTCTATTCCTGTTTTGCTCTTTAAAATAAAGTGAGTCACTTAGGAGGAGGAGCCCATGTTCCACTTAGGGTCTGTGCACTTGGCAAAACCTCAGCAGTCCAGTGGAGGAGGAATTAACATTTGCAAGGGCAACGAGTCTCATGCCAGTGGTCCCGGGGCTGTCCTCATCTGCATGGGCGATAACACACCGTGTGTTGTCTTCAAGGCAGAAACAGCCCAAAGAACCACTCAACCGGCTCCAGGAAATGGCTAAATGGCAGGTCAAATTGCCCATAACTTTGACGAGGAGGATGGCTGGATGATTCCAGCATCTCTCTAGGGAGGAATGAAATTCAGAATTCAAGCATCAAGAAAAGGAATCATAAAAAAAAAACCTATGCAGAATTTACATCCTGCCATAAAATGGAAAAGGACTTAGGATGCAAAGACACCCTTCTATTAGCAGAGCCTATTTGTTAGGAAACAATCTCCCCCCGTTGGACAAAGTTGTATGCCTTCAGACGATTCCTGTCAGGGCCAAAGAATCCAGACATTTGCAATTATAGCATATCAATCTGTTTTTAAATTATAAGGCTGCTGGGAAGAGTTGACTCCTTATCGGAAATATGCTGCATGGAGCTCTGTGGCAGCCGCTGTAAGATATGGTGAGACCACCAATCTGCCCAGACTCAGAAAGGCAAAGGATTTATGTGCCTGCGTGTGCAGCCAAAGCCGAGTAGCAGGGGTGGTGGGCAAGCTCAGGCTGGCCCCTCTCCCACTCCAGATCTGCCAACGTCTCACATGGCCTCATCCCAGCACAGGCACAAATTGCTAGAAGTCTCCTCTTCAAACGATCTTGACACAGCTGAGTGTCCCTTCATTGCTTTTCTCTTCCCTCTGTTGTGTGTTTTTGGACCACATTGGGGGATCTACCAGGAGAAGGTATCCAAGGAGTTGGCTGCCCAGTCTCTCAGGATTGGAGCTTTACCTCCTGTCAGGAATCCACCCTTCCTCCTCATCCACTCTGCATCTGCATGGTCTGGTTAGGTAAAATAGATGCACTCCATCCTGGGAGACCCGGTGGCCATCTTCATAGTACTGAACATAACCTCTATTCCAATGGAGAACTCATCCTTCCTTTCATGAAGGGTCCCAGAAAACATCCTGGTATAGTCAGGGGACAGGCAAGGAGACTACAGCTACCTCACTTTCACATCGTGCTGCATGGTGACGAAGACAAAGCCTCCTCCTTGAGATTCACATCTCTACCTCACTCTCCAGCCTCTCTCTGCAGGACTCACACCCAGTGTCCTTCGTCCTCTAACCCACCATCCCTTCATGGTCCCAAATCCTTTCTTGTGTGAGCCTTCCCTATGGGGTCTCAGCCCAATCCCAAATATTCTATGATGAAGAATCCTTTCTCTCCTTGTTGGCATAATTCATGATAAAGAGGCTTCAAATGCATCTGTCCTAGTTCTCTAGGACAATGGAGACTTGTGTCCAGTTTTTTCCTCTCACTGTGACTGGGTAAGGACTGTTTCAGTTCATCCTCCTCCTGCACATGGAAGCCAAGGCATCTCCAAGGCCCGAACCTTGCCCGTAAGCTCGATCCACTTTTCAAGCCCCGCTGCTTCCTGTGGACTATTAAAAGAAGAGCCTCTCTAGAAAGTAACCCTGAAAATCAGCTTCACAATGAGAGTGAGTGAGCAGGAAGGCAGCACTCAGAGCCTCAGGAGCACCTTTGATGCAAAGCCACACCGAAATCCAGACTAGAAAGCCCCCACCCATCACCAGGCAGGCCCCCACATGTACCTGGGGACTTTAGGACACTCCGGTGGCTGTCAGTCCTTCCTAATCAGCTTCTGCTCCTTGATCTTGAGTTTAAGTTTGGAGATGTGACTGTCTTCCGTTATTTCCCGGTTTAGTCCCCTGTCTAAGGAACCTGCATAAAGAGCCTCTCTCCCTTTACTGGGCCCTTTCCTTCATCCATTCTGCAGAGTCTAGTGTCTGACATGTTAGAAAAAAAATTTACACCACTCCACACACTCTCAAAGAACCTTCAGTTCTGGGTTCAACATCTACACACTCATACCTTTGTCACTTCTCACTCATCTCAATCCACTGAGACGGGTTTCCATGCCTACCACCCAAGCATCTGCTGCTGAAGGGTTCAATGACTGCCTGGTCATGAGGTCCAATGTCCATCGTGGCATTTGCTCCTCCTGGTTTTTCTCAGAGGCTCTGGCTACTTTTTATCATAGGGTGACCCATATAATTTTCATCCAATCTAGGGTGCTTTCAAGAGTAAAAGGGGCAGAATAATCTATCACATGAGCACAAAAGGCATACACCAGAACAAATTGCAGACAAACAAATACATAGGACTCGTTTGTCATCAGTCTCCATTACAAGCTTTTCTTCCTCTACTTATCCTTAAAACCCAATCTCTCTCAGGCCCCTGTCCTTAATGCCCCCTCTTCTCATTCCACACACTTCTCTTAGGTGATCTCCCCATTACCAAAACATTGAATATCATCTAAATGCTAATGATGTTCAAATCTGCAGCATGAGATCCAAAGATGGCTCCTGCAGTCCTTGAAGTCCAGGATCACACCCTTGTGCAGCACCTGCCATTGTGGTATCAAGGTCAGTCTGTGTGACCAAAAGATTTTGGCCAAAGTGATGGCATGTAACTTCTGAGGCCCGCTCAATAAAAGACATTGCCATTTCTGCCCTGATTTCTTGACCATTCTCTCTGGTGGAAGCCAGCTACCCTGTCACAAAGACATTCACACAACCCTTATGGAGAAGTGATAATGTGTCTCTTGCCAAAAGGAGTGACTTGACAGACTGTGAGGGCGCCATCTTGGAAGCAGATCCTGGCCCCGGTCAGACCGGCAGCCTGGAGCTCTAATGAGCATTAATTGCAAGTCATGGGAGGGCCCCAGCCTCAGAAACCCTTCAACTTATTCATGGAAACTGAATGACTAGGGCTGCGGATATAGCTCAGTTGGTAGAGTGCTTGCCTTGCTGGCATAAGGCCCTGGGTTCAATCCCCAGCACCACAAAAGAAAAAGAAGCTGAAGCAATGAACGTTGTTGATTTAAGTTAATGAATTTTGATGGTAATTTACTACAAGAAACAGATATCTAAGTAAACTATTCTACTCTTTCTCTCTAGCTTTATATCCAGCTACCTAAATGTCTCTGTTTTATGCTTAAATATTCCAACTATAAGTCAAATTCAGCTCTCTTGATCAAAATACATTTCCCCTCCATCACACTCTTCCCAAATCTGTTCCTCTACTTTTTCCCCATCTTACTGAATGCAGCAGCATCTTCCTGGTCACTAAAGCCAGAAACACAAACATCATCCTTGCCTCCCCCCACCACACCCTCACCCTCTCACACACACACAGACCCTATCCATCCTCACATTCTGAAAACTGATTCTTTCTCCTAAGTGAATCTTTCTCAGATCCATCCACCTCCGTACATCTACTTCAAGTCAGGCCATCATCATCTTCTCTCTTTAGTTACTGCAATAATCTTGCCTCTGTTTTCACATTCCTCTTATTGTAAGGGTCCAGCGAACGACAGAGGAAGAGACCACCAAGAGACCGACTCATGCAACAGCAAAAGGGGGTTTATTGAGGATCCAACCTGCTGGGGCTCCAGGCTCACTCAAGAAGGGAGAGCGGCCAAGAGCCCCGAGAACAACTTGAGCAGGGTCTATATACATTTTTGAGGGGAGGGCGGGGGCTTTGCATACATCAGAACAAATCATCATGAGGCGCGGGAAAATCAAACAACAACTCTCAAACATGATTAGTACATTCATTGGCGGGAACAGGTCGGGTGGGAGTGATAGGTCACTCCTAAAACGGGGTGGACATTCAAACTGGTTTAGACCCTGAGGTGCCTACGTGCCTAGCTGCACAGGGTCCAAGTTGTTAAACAACTAAGTGGTCAGGGGGGATTATCTAATGGGCAGTCCCAGGAATTGTCCTAACAGCTACAGGAATATCAGGCTTTGAGTGTAGCATAGAAACTTAACAATACCTGGTCCTTTACATTTTAACTTCAATTTCTTTTATCCTTTCATTATTAGGGTTTTTTTTAATAAGAGAATAAACCAGCCAAGTCACCTCCTTTGCTACTTAAAGCCCTTCAATAATATCACAATGGCTTTAGAACAAAATCCAAGCCCCCATCTCAGTTCACAAGAACTGCCAGTCCCCAGCTTTGCCCTGTCCACCTGGGCTTACTGGCACCCTGTTGTCTATCCCACTACACTCACCCTCTTCCTCTATCTGGGGCCAATAACCTTTCCCTAGATCCCCGCTGTCATCATGAACTTAACCTAAAAGCCACTTCTTACAGGAAGTTGTCCCTGGGCAATGTGGACTGCGGTGGGAGCTGCTATTGGGAAGCAAAGCCTGAGACAGAGATAGATCTGCAGATGAAGTATTAGGGAGTGCTCTTGGAGTCAGCTCCTGCGGAAGACAAACAAGCAAGATTTGGAGGAAAGAGAAATTGAGCTATGAAGACCCCCCACCCAACAAAATGCTTCAGCTGAAATCAGGAGCCTTCAGAGTTTTCCCAAGTGGGAATGAGGAGGTTGGGCTAGATACACCTGCATCCAGCAGGCACTGGAGGCAAGCTCCAGGGAGTGGGCGTAATATTGGGTGGGATCTTCAGAGAGGAAATCTTAGAGGAAGCTGAGAGCTGAAGGCTCTCCATCCACATCTGCCAGCAGCACAGTCAGCATCTGGGGGTCTAAGTTCTTCATTGCCAAAGGGGGCTCTCTGTGGCGCAAGTGCTCCATGTGAGCTTCTGTCCTCGCCCACACTGCCTTGTAACTGTGTGACTCCTCAGTGAGCTCAATGAGGGCAGGGTCACACCTTTTCCATCTCTAGCCCCAGCCCCTAGCACTGCCTGGTATCCAGTATTTTCCCCGTGCATCTTACAAGAATTTGAAGGACCAGAAATAACCACTGGGGCCTTCCAGGGAGGAATAAATGTTCAGGGATTCCTGGAAGCCCTCCGCCCCTGAGCTGCATCTGCTCCCACCTGAGCCACTACCATGTGGCTTTCCCAGGACCAGGACGAGGAGAATTATTCTATAGGCAAGAAAAGTGGGCACACAACACACCCACTGGGGCAGCTATGCGCTACCGGAAATGCAGAGCCCAAATTAACAAGTCTGATGCAGCCAGATGCCCCGGAGGAATGTTTTTTTCCTCCTTATTTTATTCTCACTTATTAAATTTTAAACAGCCCTCAAAGACTCCAGCCTAATGCGGAAATCAAACACAACAAAACAATGCGTTTGTTTTCTATTAATATGATAGAGCAGGCGGCTTGGCTGCAGCTGAGCTGTGAATTGTGGGGGGAAATTAATCGTCTGGTTTCTTTGTCTAGACCCTGAATTCCACCCACAGTGGCCCCATCAGGACCCAGCAGCTCACACATAGAGGTCAAGATCCCAGTTCCCAGGAGTCCCAACTGGGTCAAATATCCTCCACAACACACTGCTGCCAGGGCAGGACCAGGAACCCTCAGACAGACGCCGGCTGCCTGGGGAAGCAACTGAGTCAGGAGGCTCTGCCTACAATGCTGATTTCCAACCTAGGTTCTTGGGTGCCAGCTAATACCCTGGAGGCTTGACAGTTAGGGAGAAAATTCAAGAATTTTCTAAGGGAGTAGAAATGCCCCCAGGACAGGGAGTTCCTAGAGGCAAGCCTTGAATGGCCTCTGGCAGTTGGCCTGAAGTCACTTGTACTCATCACCCATCTTTCCTACAGAGCTGGGCCCTGGACCTGGATAGGAGGCATCCCAAAGCAGCCTATTAGACACCAGGACATCTTGAATAGTACAGGAGCAAGTTATGCAAAGGCAAGTAAATTGGGCTTTACATGAGGTGGTCATATAACTTATCATCCAAATTAGGATACTGTGAGAGTGACAATGCGATTGGCCATTAAGCCAAGACAACAGGAGTGAATCGGACTGTCCCAAACAAACCAGATGTGTAGTCACCTACTTTTAGGACTGCACCCCCACTGTGCCACTCCTGGGCTCTCAGCCCTTCCTCTCTCCACCTATCATCCTGTCTTGAGCCTCCCCTTGAAGCAACAAAGGTGGAGTGGGTCAACAAAGGGACCTGGGCTCAGAGAAAGACGAGGGTCAAGTGTAGGCATTTATGTCTCCTCATAATTTAAAGGCCATTTTCATTTGAAATTTGGTGTGAAAAATGACCTAGGCACATTTTTCTGCTACAAATCGTCTTTTGTAACCCCCAGAGTGCCCAGCACTGAATGAATGGTTTTGTAGGAAGGTTCTGAAAGGGGAGCTGGATGGAGCCCCAAATCCTGCATTCTCCATCCCAGGTTTGCCCTGATGCAGCCCTGTCCTCTGTGGTCAGCAGCTCTTTCCTCCAAGCTTCTACCTGATGATCACCTGGGCCAAAGGAGGTTTGGGTCTTCATAGAAATAGAGACCATATATAGGCCACGGGCCCATCACCCCCTGGTGGTTTGGGCAACCACAGGTCATTCTTGTGGATAGTGGGCATTAAGCATGTGCTCTTATGTGTGCTTATGTATATGTTCCACTGTATATGTGTGTTTGTGTGTGTATGCTTGTGTTTGAGTGTTGGCATATGTCCTTCTGTGTGTTTGTGTGCTTCTGAGTATGCTTGTACGTATACTGAGTGTGCTTTCATGTATATACTAGCTTGTATGTGTGCAGAAATGGCACAATGCACTTCCACACAGCTTTGTGGGTGCAGAATTTTCTTCCTTCTTCAGCACTTTCAGAGACAAAGCAAAATCACCAGCAGGACCACTCCCTTCCCACCCCAACCCAGCCTTAGAGGGAATCTCCCTGACATCCGCCTTCTGCCACCTGCTGAACAGATCTGTTGTGCAGGGCCCCAAGGCTGAGAAGATGACCCAGAAAGCTCCACAGCACATAACTGATCAAGAAATTGTTCTGACAGCATTGGACAGCTATTTGAAAGATGATTGATAATTCACAGAATTCGGGAAATCTACACCACAATCCAACTTGCAGGCAAAAACTGTTTTCTCCTGAAAAGCCACTGAGGTTGACCACCTTGAGCACCCATCCAGGTGCCTACATTCCAGGATTGGCAGATATGCTGGCCTCTGATCAAGTAGAAAGTATCAAATGATGAGGCAGGGGCACTGGCCAGCCCTCTATTCAAAGAAACTGAACTGAAAACTAATATGATTCACTCTTTATTTAATTGGTACATATTTACTGTGCAGAATGGTAAGTTTTGTTGTGGCATATTGGTACATGCATATAACAATTCAATCAACTTCCTTCCCAGATACCTCCCCTTACCCCACCAAGCTCTCTCCTCTGCTCCCCTTCTTCCATCCTACTGGTCACCCTCTACTCTCATGAAGACCTCTCCCCAGACACTAGCACCCATGCGAGAGAGAGAACACATGATGCTTCTCTGAGTCTGGATCACTTCTAACACGATGCTCTCCGGTTCCACCCATTTTCCTGCAAAGGATATCTTCTTTATGGTTGAATAAAACTCCACTATATATATACACGTTTTCTTTATCCATTCATCTGTTCATGTACATCTAGGCTAATTCCAGAGCCTGGCTATTGTGAGTCGTGCTGTGATAAACAAGAGTATTTATGTATCTCTAAAGTACACTAATTATTTTGGATAAATAACAAGTAGTGGTTGCATTCGTTAGGGTTTCATTGCTATGACCAAAATAACCAGAACAACTTAGGGGAGAAAATTTTTATTTGGGCTCACAGTTTCAAAGTTCAGTCCATGGTCAGCAGGCTTCATTTCTCTGGGCCCAAGGTGAGGCAAATATCATGGCAGAAGGGCATAGTGGAGGAGTGCTATTCCATTTATGGTGGCCAGGAAGCAGAGAGGGCAAGGGGAAGGGACTTTAGAGAAGATGAACCCTTCCAGTGCACACCCCAGTGACCCACCTCCTCCAGTCCTTCCCCACCTGCCCATAGTTATCACTCAGTCCTTTCAAAATAGGATGCATTGATGAGGTTACAGCTCTCATAATCTAGGGAATTTTACCTTTGAATATTCCTGCATTAACACGGGAGTTTGGGATGGGGGGCATCTCATATCCAAACCATAACAGTGGAATAGCAGGACTCAGTCTTGACAGGAGAGACCAGGCCAGAGTGGCAACAGAGCTGAAACCCGGTTGGTAAGTGGCAGCCTCACAAAGTCACACCAGCTCATTTCTCCCAAGATCAAGACCCAAGGTAGCCTCTCCATCAGAACATGCAGCACTCCATGTTGAAGAGCAAAGAACCAAGCAGACCTTCGGGGGCAGAAGCCACCTCGGGCCATGAATCCAAGTGCAGAACTCAGCCTGGTGACGCTAGTTGAGAAAATTGCTGCCAAATCCCATCTGATCAGTGAATACTCAACAGATACATCAAGCCCAGCAGTGGCAAAGGCTAGGGGAGGCAGATGGTGTGCATATGTTTAGGCCATATGTGGGTGAGGGTTGAGAGGTTTACAGAGGTGTGGAGGGCAGCTGGTGACCCGTGTGGTAGAGACACTTTATGGGGCACAGCACAAAGCCAGTGAGACTACCAGCTCCACAGTTCATAAACCATCAGGTGCCAAAGGCTGTGCCCACATAGAAGTTCTAAATATTTCTGAGCAAGGCAGCCACTGAGGATTAAGTGCATGGCCTCAGGCTGGAAGGAGAAGGTATTGGGGACATGCCACCTGGGATGCAGGTGCTGGAACAATTGTTCAAAATACCATGTGACAGCCTCATCTCCTCATTCCATGCTTTGGCTTCCCTTTAAAAATCTCCTCTTTCCCTTTTGGAATCTCTCTAGTGCCCGTTCATGGAGTCCATAGAGACTCAGAGGAAAGGAAGGAATCCCTGGATCCAGTCCTCCCACTCCCACCTTCCCAGAGCTTTTTCCATTACTCTCTCCCACACTTTCCTCCCAGAACAGCTGAGCCTAGGAAACTAGGACCCCTGCCATTTCCTGAGTCAGACCATACTCGGCTGCCAAGTTTTGCTAGCTCTAATGAAATGGCAGGTGACACTCTCAGGTGCATCAAAGGCAAGTCCCCAAAGCTTCTGCATGCAGGAAATTAGCTAATTTACAACATGCCCAACTGAATTTTACCTTCCTTTCCCATGCACCCCTGAACACAGAACCCACCAACTATATAGGTCAGCAAAACAGCAGTTGAAAATAACCTCCCACTACCATTTTTACAATATAAGATAACCATCCGAAACATCTGTGATTTTTCTTCTGTGGTTCCTCCACATTAGTTCTGTATTTACTAAGTACCCAACTCATAGTAAGCATTATGCTGGGTCCAAAGAGCCTTGAAAGATGACAAGACTCACCAGCCTGCCTTTGTGATGCATCTAGGAAAAGACCAGGGATGGATTCAGATGACAACTAAGCAGAGAAGGAACCAACGAGAGCAGGGGAAAAGGAGTCTAGAAGTTGGAGGGGCATGGATGGGGCATTTTGGTTTACCAAGAATCCCTAAAGAATCAGGTCACTTTGGATAGACACAAAGGACAGAGCAAAGTTAAGAGCTCATTTTAGTGGAAGGAGAGAGAAATTGTAATAGAGTGAAAAGAATCTGCTATTCCACATTAGAAAACCTCGAGATCAAACCCTGGCAATAACACTCACCCATGAGCAATTTTGGCCAAGTTATTTAACCTCTGTGTGCCTTTTCTTCATCTCTAAAATGAAAATAGTAACTCCAGGTTCATGAGATGGCTGCAAGAAACCAATCAGCTAACATTGTTAACGGGCCACATCTGACACACAAAAGTGTCCAATGAGTATTAATTTATTAATTCCAAACATTGCACTAAGTAGTCTCAGCATTAACCCCATGCTGTCCTTCTGACTACTCCCGGCCTAGCAGATGAGGACAGGAGAAGAGAGCAGGGGTCACAGCCATACCAAGCCAGACATTTTTCCAAAGTATAAAACAATAAACAACTTTCACTTGTTGTCCAGAATCCTCTCTGGAGTCAATATTATAGAGTTTTACAGCAAACCAAAAGTCAACCTCCAGAACAGAAAAGGCGCATGTGCACAAACACACACACACACACACACACACACACACACACACACTCTCATACACTTCTCTTTGTAAGAAAGGTTGCCATGGAGATGAAGCAGGGAAACAGCAAAGACAGAAGAGCCACTGAAATGGCTATAATTAATTTAAAGCATTAAAAACAATTAAAATTGTATTAAAGCAAGTTCATTTGAACGAGGCATAAATTGGGTGAGCAGATCACATCAAGCATGAACAAAATAAAGCGTTGCTTTGGGGTGTTGGAACAGACACCCCGGCTGTCTTCAAAGAAGGGAAATAAATTATTGCACAGTATTCAGGAACAATAAAATATGTAACCTAATTTATCTAATGTTTCTAAAAACAAGACGGTTCTCCAATAATTTTGTTTCCTCTAGTACCTTAATGCCAGGTTGAAAAACAAAATGAAGATAGAAAATTTCTCCAAATGAGTGCATCTGCGTTTCTTTGTTAGTCACCGTGACCACAAATTATTTAACAATAAAGAAAGGGACATTGTGGAGCGCCTATTGTATACCAGTCACTGTCCTGGACATTTGACACCTTTTCCTTCATTTAATTCTCCCATAAGCACCACAAGGAAAGCATGGACATCCCTGTCCTGCCAATGTGGGACCCAAAGATTTGTCACTTAATCCAAGTGTCACAGTTCTTCAGTAGGAGAACAAGCACTTGAACCTGGGATTCCCAAGTCCATGCTCTTGCCACCACCTCACCCTTCTTCTCATAGAAGAAACCAAACGGTCCAACCAACCAGGCACTGTTTTGAGCACCTACGTTTTATAAACAACATTTAGTTTGACCCTCATGTGGCGCTTCCATTTCACAGAGAAGGAAACAGCACCCACAAAGTGCAACTTGCCCCAAAGGACACAATCAATGAAGAACAGGACCAAGAGTCACTCTCAGATCAGACTAACTCCTTAGCACTGCATGGACTTAGTCACTGCATGGACTACTCTGTCCTTGACTCCCAGAGCATTGCTGGCCCCACCTGCCCCGGATTGAGCAGCACTGGGAGGATGGGGTTCAGCTGGGAACTGCATCTTTCCATTTAGACCATAGGAGATAGAAAAAATACCAGAGGCGTCAAGTTCAAGGTGAACTTTGACCTGGACAACCAAAATGGGCCTGAACAGGCAATGCCTCTGTTTGTTTCTAAGACCAGATGAGCCTGGAAACTTAAAGCAGAGGCTGGAAGCTCCCCGGGCCAGGAAAAACACAAGGACTATTCGTCTGAGGAGCCTAAAGCCCCAGAGACTGGATGGAGAAACAGACCCACTTGTTTGGGTCAGATGGGCTTGTGGCCAGGAGAGTAGTGCTGTCAACTCCAATGGTGAGGGGAGGACTCAGGTGACAGAGTCAGTCAGAAGGTCCACGTGAGGTCAGTCAGAGGCAGGACAGAACCAGCAGCAAGCAACAGAGGAGAGCTAAAGCTATAACAGCAACATGTGTGTTGGAGCCTCTTCATTCCTTCGTGTCTGACATCCATGTCCAGGCAGTTAGGCAGAAGGAACTGGCAGACCATTAGCCAGTACTCTGCAGCAGAACCACACCCACTGTTATAGGTCATACCGGTTATACACAGCCAGTTCCCTGAGCCCTGTGGGGGCTCCCATCACTGTGGCCACTCACCCCTTCTCTGAGGCCCTTCAGATCTCCCCAGACTCCTGTAGCTGCAGGTCTTTCATCTGCTTCTGCAGCTGGTCAGCCCTGCTCTGGCTGGCCATCCTGGACATGGTAGTGAGCAAATAGGTAGCCTATCTATCACCCCTCACACTATGCATGGTAAGGACTTGCCAAAGTGGGACACACTGAATCTTGACCACAACCACAAGATGAATACATAGTGTGATCTCGATTTTACTAACGAAAGCTTTGAGAGCTTAAGCAACAGTTTAAGGGAAGTAACCACAGGAGAGTAGGGCTAAGAAGTTGGCACAAGCAGCAGGGGAACCCAGGGAAATGAATGGTGGCATCTGTTCTCTCACAGCTCAAGGTACTGAGCTCAGATTTATTTCCTATGGGGAGAAATTCTATGGGTCACAGGGAAGAGGCTAGACCACAAACTGCCTATGAAGAAACCATCTAACTCAGGGCTTAATTAGTCCACTCCCTGGATACATTAAATCCAGATGGCCAGGTTCAAGAGAAAAATTTATTGGTCAAACGAAATCTTAAGTATATGATAGAAGTAGCACCTTCAGCAGCCTGGGGAGCCATGAGGGAAGAGCGGAAGTAAATGAATGGCCTCCACCACACCCAGCAGGGAAGATGAAAGATCTGGTTGGGCCACTTGCATCTCCAGAAATATTTACTCTTCCCCATAATTCATTACAGCACACAAATGTGATGTGAAAGCAAAGTGCATTTCAAGTAATGATTTCCAGGAGAATAGTTTCTTATGCCTTGATGGACAAGGCAGACCAAAGGCAGACCACCCAGCACAGTGCACTTGGAGCTCATATGATGATCAGGAAGCAGAGAGCTGCTTCTCTCCACTGCACTCTTCTGCCATGATGTTCTGCCTCATCACGAGCTCCAAGGAATGGACCCAGCTACATATGGATGGAGATATCTAAAACTGTGAGCCCCTGAATAAACTTTTCCTCCTCTACAACTGTTCTTTTAGTTGCAGAAGCAATGAAGCTGACTTAAACTCTGGGTCTAATGATAGGTGTCAAATAGTTGAAGGTTTTGAAACAGGAGTTAGATTTTTTAATATCTCTAGTTGCTAGGAGAAAAAAAATGGTTCATAAAAGACACCAATTAGGAGGCTATTTTATTATCTGGGAGGTCATTGTATTAATTTAGGGTTTACTGTGTCACATATGATCACATGTTAACTTGCATAATCCTTCCAACAACAAAAGACATCTTTTATTATCTCCACTTCTACACTCATACACTGCTATATCCCCAGGTGCCTAATACATAGCAAGTACTCACTAAATAGGTGTGGGATTAAAATTTAGCTGAAGTAAGTCAGTTAGGATTTATCATTTCCATTTGACAGTTAAAATAAAACTAGAGGGTCAGAGTGACTTATCCAAAGCACTACGGACTAGCCCCAAGTTTGTGGTTTCCAACCACTGCTGTTCCCTTCATGCTGCTGTTGATGCCAAGTTTCAGAACCACGTTGATAGTCACACTGATCCCCAGTGTTTCTGTCTCTTGGCCTCTGAATTTGATCTCAGGTCCCAGAAGCCTCCAGCAGCATGGCGGGAGGAGGAGTCAAAGGTTCTGCACATCTTCAAAGCCCATCCCAGCAGCAATCCCAGCAGCAGTGCGGTTCAGGACAAAGTGCCTGTGTCATGCCCTCTTCCTCCAGGCCAGGGTACTCTCCGGAAATGAATGCTCTTGCAAGTTTACAGAAAATGCATTTCCTTTCTCCTTTTCAGTCTAAAAGCATCCACCCCCTTCACAAAGAAGGTAGAGAACCAGTTATAATTATAGCCCATACACTAGGGAGCGTGAAAGTGACATTTAGCAACACTTCAGCCTCAAATATGTGGTGGCTGCAGTAAACATTATGTAATTGCTGCAGCGTCGATCCCAACAATTAATGCCAAAAAATATTCTCTTGGAGAGTGGAAGTCCTCCAAGAAACTGCCACAACCTGAGAGTAAAATGGAACCCAAAATCTCTTTTGGAAACAGATCCCCGCCCTCCCCCCGCCACCAATGTTAAGATTTTCTTTTTTTAAGTGTTTTCAGTTCAAAAAATTTTCACCATAGTTTTCCCAGGACCCGGGAGACCAGGAAGCAGACTGGCAGGTGGAGATAGAAACACCCAGAAGTTCTCTGAAGCAATCTGCTCCCCAGGCCTGTCTGTTCTAGCCCATGAAATTGGTGACATGGGGAATGTCAAAGTCAATGGGGCTGGATCATGGAAGGTAAGTCACAGGCCTCAAGAGTCCAGCCTGGGGAGGGAAAGGCCAGTGAGGACAAGGACCAATCCTTCTGGAGTGATGCAGAGTTTCCGGAGGGATTACGATGAGAGAGGAGAATGCTGCCATTCTGCCCTGTGGGAAGAAGCGGTGAGCCGGGGAGAATGACGATGGCTGGACAGCGGTGGCGAAGATGGGGAGAAGTGGGTAGGGCCATGGGACGGACGTGTGGGAGGCGAATGAACAGGACCTGATGAGTGATCTGATACAGGAGCATCCATACAGGTGACTCCCAAGTTTCCGGGCTTTGGCGACTGGAAAGCTGGTGATATTGAACCCTGGAAGACAGAGGTGGAGGAAATAGGTGACAGTTGGTACACGAGTGTCGGGTACATTCATTAAGGAAGTCCCTGCAGCGAAGTCACATAAAAAGAGTGGGAAAAAAAAAAGAAGAGAGAAAGTGGAAATGCGGATCCGAAGAAAGGCTGTGGAAAAGAACTAGAAAAATCAGGTCCTGTAAATTTAGGAGGTGCTAACCATGGAGGTGGGGTGCCGCCTGGGGAGAGGGCATTGAATGACTAGAAAGGAGGATCACACTAGTTAAGGGCTGGAGAAAGGAGGAGGTGTCAACCAATTATAGAGACTGAAAAGGAACAGAGAAGGCAAAGGAGAAACAAGGAAAGCAGGCAGAGGTCCTCAGAAACCAAGGAAGAAGAGTTTTGAAATAAAAGAGAGACACAGCTGTGACTGATGCTGCCGCAAGAAGTGAGATACACTCATTTCTCAGTGGAAGACTTATTGAGCACCTACTACATGCCTGGTACTGTTCTAGGCCCCAAGTGTAGAGCAGTTAGGGACACCTATAGACAGAACTCGTGGAGATTTACTGCTAGTGCAGGGATACAAATTTAAGCAAAAAAATAAGTGAACTTTATTTGGTACACGCAGTGGCCCCAAAATAATATGTCTATGAATGTGACCTTGTTTGGAAATACGTTATTTTAAGACATTATTAAACTATGCATCTCAAGATGAGATTGAGGTCACCCTGGAATTAGGGTGAGCCTTAAATCCAGTGACGGGTGTCTTTTTAAGTGAAAGGAGAGGGAAATATGAGACATACAGACACAGAGAGTGCTCCTACAGAAGATGGAGGCAGAGATTGGAGTGACAGTTCTACCAAGAAATGTCAAGGACCACTCACAGCCGCCACACACCAGGGAGGAGGCTCCCTCTGAGCCTCCAGGGAGAACCAGCCCTGCCCACACCTTGATTTCAGACTTCTGGCCTCCAAAACCCAGAGGATGAATTCTGTAGCTTTAAGCCACGGAGTTTGTGGTAATTCATTATGACAGCCCTGGGGAACTGAGGAGATATGTTAGAATGTGACAAGTGCTATGGAAAAAGAGAGAAAATGGAAAGTGAGGACTTGGTCAGGGAAGGCTTTACTGAGGATAGAAGAGAAATAGTCATGAGCTGTCTGGGAGAAAAGAGAAAGTGAATAAGCAATGCAGTAGCCCTGAGGCGGGAAGCTGCATGGAAGGTTCAAGAAAATACAAGAGGAAGAATAGAATATGAGTCCAGAGAGAGAGCAAGGCATGAGGGTAAGATTTTCTGTTCCACGCTTCTCAGACTGCAAGGATCACACAAATCACCTGAAGGACAGGTTAAAATGAGGCCTGAGAGTCTCCATTTTTAACAAGATCCTACACCAAGCCAAGACTGCTGATGGCCATGCTTTGAGCTCAAGGGTCTGTCAACCCCAAGAGCCACTTCAGAAATATTTGGGGGAAAAAAATATAAGATAATGGATCCTGCCACAGACTGATTAAGTCAGAATCTCTGGGAGGTGCGGCCCAGGCATAGGTAATTTAACAGCTCCATAGGTGACCTGAATGTGCTGCCAGGATGGAGAGTCACAGGTCCGGAGCCTTGTAGACTTTGGAAGGACTCCTCCTCTTTCCCTAAAAGAATCAGAAATAGATGGGAGGGTTTTGAGCAAAGGGTGACATGACCTGGTTTATATTTTAAAAGGATAAATTTGGTTTCTGGCTCCCATTCAGCCTGTTGATAGTTGGAAAGAGCATCATTCCCACCATTATAACTACAGAGAAGCCATTTAATTTTCAAAGTCAGAACTTTCCTTGAACCCTTCAGAGAGCTAAAGTCTCTGGCAACCAACTAACCTAAAAATCTAAGAAAAGGCAGGAAGCTTCACCTAGAATCTTCTTCCCTCCCTCGTCAAAGGAGCACAAGTCTCCAGCAAACGGGGAAAGAGCAACAGAGGCCTTCCAGTCTCTGGGCCACAGGTGAAAGTCCAGGGCAGCTGGGAGGATGTGCATGAGTCCAGTATGGCTGCCATAACAAAGCATCACGGCTGGGTAGCTTAAACAAAGGACACGTATTTTCTCATAGTTCTGGAATTTAGAAATTCAAGAACAAGGTGTTTGCAGATTTGGTATCTCTGAGATGATCATCTTCTTGCTGTGTCCTCATATGATCTTTCCTCTATGTGTGTATGTCCCTGATGTCCTTCTGGGTACCTAAGTTTCCTCTTCTTATGAGAACACCAATCAGACTAGATTTGAGCCCAATCTCATTTTAAGTTAATTACCATATTAAAGGACTTATCTCCAAATACAGCCACATTCTCAGGTACTTGGAGTTAGGACTTCAACATAGAAACTTGAGGTAAAGGGAGCACAATTCAGCCTATAATAGAAGAGAGACAATAACCAAGCACACACACACACACACACACACACACACACACACACACACACACCACCTTACAGATGATCCAGAGAATCGTAATGTCTTGGGCCCTGACCATGAGAGTTTCTCTGTCACTGAAGAAGGGATAGGATCACTGTCACTAATGTCCAAGTGGTAAGATAAAATTCTAGGCTAAATAAAAACTATAACTAATGCCCTCTTCATGCATTACCATAAGAATATCAAGCAAGAACTAATACCAATCTAGCTTGGAAAGAGGGGGCAAGAGCAAGAAATCAGATATCCTCTAAGGTATAGTTACAAATGGAAGACCTAAGCCTAAGGGTGGAGGATATGTGTATTTGTTTTGTCGTTATTTTGGTTTGGGTTGGATTTTTTTTCCCCCACCAGGGATTAAACCCAGAGACACTGAACATCCCTAGCCCTTTTTACTTTTTTATTTTATACCAGGACCAAAGATGGGTATCATGGCTCCTTGATGTCTGAGAAGGTGCAGCTTTATCAGGCCACATGGTCCCCAAGGTGTCAGGGAAGAAGTGTGGGAAGAGCTAAGAAGTTAGGTGGCTTCTTGTCCATGCAAACTAGCAGCCACACATGGTCCTGAACTTGGAAGAGCCCTGAACTTGGTTTAATGCTCTGTAGGTGAGCATTTAGAAATTCTTAATATTTTTAATAGGGGGTTTGCATTGTCATTTCCCACTGAGCCCTACAAATTAGGTAGCTGATCCTGCCAGGAGGCCGTTCCTCACTGTGTAGCAACAGTAGCTGAAAGCAGAAGGGAAAGACCCAAAGAAAGATAATTAGCTTTTACTATGACACAAGAGAACTTTCTTGTCTCTTCTTTGGTTTATAAAACTGTAAAGCCCTCCCAATACACCTCATCTATTCCATTCTCTTACCTGTAGCAAGCCTGCTCCCATTCCTAAGATAGACCAAATAGTACCTAACAGTTTGGATTCGCTTCAAGAAAAACAGACCCACCTTTACCTTCAGGTTCATTTAGAGACTATGTTATCCACACACTATAGACTAATCTTCTCTATGAACCCAGTTCAACCTAAAGAAACTAATTTTATCCTATAGTTTTCAAAAATGTTTGTTTTCATCATCTTATTTGATCTTCAGAGCATTTATTCCTTGTCCAACAAACATTAATTAGCATGAGCAGGTTGCCAGGCCCTATCAGACAGACTGGAGTTAGGACAGGTCTCTGCCCTTGTCCCCTCCACATGGGTTCAGGAACCAGACTTGGGTGGTTGGGTGTTTTATTAAGTCTGTGATCAAAGAGGAATTTTTGCTTCAGAATAGGCCATAACCAGATTCTAGACCTGATTTAGACGATGAGACTTGGGACTTTCTATTTTTGTTTAGATGATATTTTAGATTTAGAATTGATGCTGGAAAGGTCTAACTTTAGGGCATGTTGGGATGGGATGAGAAAATGTGTTTTGCCTATGAGGCAGATGTGAATTTGGGGGGCTACTATTCTGTTGGGTTGAACACCATCCCCAAGGTATCACTCCTTCCTGGGGCCCCAAAATGTGATCTTATTTAGAAATCGGTTCATTGAAGATGCCATTAATTAAGAAGAGGGGCTGGGGGTTAGTCTTAGTGGTACAGCACATGCCTGGTATACTGTGCAAGGCCCAGGGTTCCATGCCCAACACCCACAGAACAAAACAAGTCAAGGTCATATTAGTGTAGTGTTGGTGTCCTCAGAAGAGAAGAAACATGCAAAAAGAAGGCCACATGAAGATGGACATAGAGGTTGGAGTGACACATCTATAAGCCAAGGGACACCAGCGATTGCTGGCAACCAGCAGATATTAATTAGGAGAGGCATGGCCCCCCTTGGAGGGCCCAGAAAGTTGAGTCCTTTTTGATTTCAGACTTCTACTCTCCAGAACAATAGGATAAATTTCTGTTGTTTTAAACCACTAAGTTTGAGGTACTTTTTTAGGGCAACCTGGTGAAACTAATAAAGGTGACTTTCCAGTGAAACACAGTGTGTAGACAGCAAAAAATAGTCTGGAATATACTGCATTACAATTAATTGTGCATCAGCATGATGGAAGATTAGGACATGGATTCTGGAGTCAGACTGCCTGGTTCAAGTCCAGACTGCACTAGTCATCCTGAAGCTTCTAGTAAGTTACTAAACTTCTCTGCACCTTAATTCATCCATTTTAAAAACTGAAGATACTTGGAGCACCCAACTGATTAATATAAACCATGTGAAAACTTTTCTTTTCTTTTCTTTTCTTTTTTTTTTTTTTTTGGTACTAGAGATTGAAACCAGGGGTGCCTGGGGTCTTTGTTTTTTATTTTGAGACAGGGTCTCACTAAGTTGCATAGGTCCTTGCTAAATTGCTGAGACCAGACTGGAACTTGCAATCCTCCTGCCTCAGCCTCCCATGTCACTAGGATTACAGGCATGCATCATCATGCCTGGTTTGGAGCACACATTAAGAAATATTCTTCATCAGAACAGTCACTACCATAAGCAGCAGTTAACACTGCAAGAGTTTAAAATCTTGTTAGTGCTCTGAGGAGAACCATAAAAACAACAAAACCCAAGGCCAGCTCAGTGCTTAAGTATATTGGTCAACCCCAAAATCCTAAAGTCTAGTAAAATTAAAACACTCAAATGTGACCCAGATGTTTGAATGATCATATAAGAAAATTAAAATAATAACATATTTACTGATAATGATAATATATTTAAGTCTATAGAGGGAAAGATAAACTGCATGCATGACAGATGTGGAATATTAACAGAGATGGAAACTATAAGGAAGAATCAAATAGAATTGATAGACATCTCATATTTCATGTCAAGAGCTTTGTAATGTTGTGAACAACCAATAAAAAATAATTAATTAATTAATTAATTAATTTTAAAAAATAAAGAATTGATAGAAAGGAAAAACACAGTAACAGAGATAAAGACTATCTGCAATAACTGCATCATTAGAACAGATATAACTGAGGGAGGAAATAGTAAACTTGAAAATAAGTAGAAATTACCCAAACTAAAATAAAAAAGAGGAAAAAGAGAGGAGGAAGAGGAAGCACCCAATATTCATGGAACAATATCAAACATACAAGTTTTGGGGATCTGGACATTAGAGGAAAGAAATGAGTGGAATAGAAATATTTTTCCAAAATAATGGCTAACAATTTTCAAAAATTAATGAAAAAACACACCCACAAATCCAATAAGTTCATAGAATATCAAGTAGAATAAATATCAAAATAAAACATAAAACAATTTTAAAACCTCCACATATCATTTTCAAACTTCTGAGAATCAAAAATAAAGAGAAAATCATAAATGTAGCCAGAAATAAAAACACATATTACACAATCAAAAGAAAAAAGACAATCCAACAAGATTTCTACAGCCAATGAAAATATCTCTGAAGAGAGAAACATAAATAAGGATTTATTCAGGAAATCAAAAGTTGATAAGTTCATTGTCAACAGACTTAAACTAGAAAAAATAAAGGAAGTTCTTCAGGAAGAGAGAATATTGGGATAATTTTGACTGTGTATAAGAAAATAAAAAGCATACTTTAAAAGGCATAAATATAAATAAAAATCTATTTTGTTTACTCTATAAAATAACTGAAGAGCTAAAAATGCATTGATGTGTTATATACATGTAGAACATATAAAAGAAAAACATTTAACAACAATAGCACAAAAAATAAGAGAAAGAAATTGGTAATATGCTGTTGTTAGATCTTTATATTATCTGAGAAACATTATGTTACTTGAGATAGACTAGGACAACATAAAAACTACACTTAATTTTTAAGAGCTAAATAATAAGCCTACAGTGGGAATATAATGGAATCATAAAACAAAATTAATCCAAAATAAGACATGAAGTTTAAAAACAGATTATGAAATAGAAAAACAGAAATTAACATGGCAAGGTAATCAATTTTAATGAGAATATACAATAAGTACATTAAATATAAATGATCTAAAAAAACAATCAAAAGAAAAGGATCATCAGGTTGAAAATTAAAGTCAGACTAAACTTTTGGTGCTCTAAATATAAAAAGATTAATTAAAAGCAAAAGAATGGAAAATATATACCATAGAAACACTAATAGAAAACTGAAATTGCTTTATCAATATCAGACAAACTAGGAGTCAGAAGTATGAATATTACAAGACATGGTGACTTTACATAATGTTAAATGATCAATACACTTAGAGGAGATAATAATATTAAATGTGTGCATACCTAATAATAGAGCTTCAAAATGCATTAAGCAAAAACTGATAGAACTGAAAAGAATAACAGGCAATGAACAGACACTCCTCAGAAGAGGATATTCAATCAACAAATATACGAAAAAATGTTCATCATTTCTAGCAACTAAAGAAATGCAAATCAAAGCTACTCTAAGGTATCATCTCACTCCAGTCAGAATGGCAGCTATTATGAAGACAAACAACCATAAGTGTTGGTGAGGATGCTGGGAAAAGGGTACACTCATACATTGCTTGTGGGACTGCAAATTAGTGCAGCCAATACGGAAAGCAGTATGGAGATTCCTTGGAAATCTGAGAATAGAACCTCCATTTGAACCTGCTATCCCTCTCCTCGGTCTATACTCAAAGGACTTAAAAACAGCATACTATGTTTACAGCGGCACGATTTACAGTAGCTAAACTGTGGAACCAACCTAGATGGCCTAAATGCCCTAGATGATTCAGTGGATGAATGGATTAAAAAAATGTGGCATATATATATATATATATATATATATATATATATATATATACGCAATAGAATATTACTCAGCAATAAAAGAGAATAAAATCATGGCATTTGCAGGTAAATGGATGGCATTGGAGAAGATAATAAGTGAAGTCAGCCAATCCCCAAAAAAACAAATGCCGACTGTTTTCTCTGATATAATGAGACTGATTCATAGTGAGGTAGGGAAGGGGAGCATGGGAGGAATAGACGAACTCTAGACAGGGCAGAGGAGTAGGAGGGGAAGGGAGGAAGCAAGGGGTTAGCAAGGATGGTGGAATGTGATGGACATCATTATCAAAGTACATGTATGAAGACACAAATTGGTGTCAACATACTTTATATACAACCAGAGATATGAAAAATTGTGCTCTATATGTGTAATAAGAATTGTAATACATTCCACTGTCATTTATTTTTTAAAAAAATCAAGTAAATTTTTTTAAAAAAGGATAAAAGGCAAATTCACAATTATGGTAGCAGCATAACTCCATCCCTGTCCCCATCTGAACACAGCCTCATTCCCTGTGTCTTCGAGTCTGTTTCTCCTCATGAGGACAGCAATTGTTGGATTTATGTCCCACCCTATTTAACATGACCTCATCTTAATTTGATTACATCTGCAGTGCCCCTATTTCCAAGGAACATCTTGTCATAGAAACTAGGGATTAAGACTTCAACACATCTTGGCAGGGGATGGGGGAGGCACATAATTCAATCCACAACAAATATAGTGTGACCATTTCAATAATTACAGAAAAACATTTGAAAAATTCAACATCTACTCGTGATAAAAACTCAAACCACTAGGGCTGGGGATGTGGCTCAAGCGGTAATGCGCTCGGCTGGCATGCGTGCTGCCCGGGTTCGATCCTCAGCACCACATACAAACAAAGATGTTGTATCCACCAAAAACTAAAAAATAGATATTAAAAAAATTTTCTCTCACTCTCTCTTTAAAAAAAAATCAACCCACTAAAAACAGAAGGAATTTTTCTCCACATGAAAAAGAGTAACTACCTAAACCCTCCATCTATTAACACACTATGACAAAAGATTAAATGCTTTTCCCCTAAGATAGAAAACAAGGCAAGGGAATCTGATCTTGCTACTTCTGTTCAACATCACATTAAAAGTCCTAGCCAGTGAGTGCAATAATGCAAGTAAAATAAATTAATGGCTTACAGTTTGAAAAGGAAGAATTCATCTGTCTCTAATTTTCAACATGATTGTCTAGATGGAAAATCAGAGAAAAAAATACTAGAACCAATAAGTAAGTTTAGCAAAGTCACAGAATACAATGTCAATATACAAAGAGCCATAGTGTTTGTTTTACTAGCAGTGAACATTTAGAAATTGAAATTTACAAAAGTACTATTTATAATAGTACCCCAAAATCGTGAAATACTTATGTATAAGATTAATAAGTCCAGTACCAGTATTCTGAAAATATTGATAAAATAAATCAAAGAAGATCTAAATAAATGGAAAAAGACAGTGTTCATGGATTTGAAGACTTGATGTTATTAAGATGTCATTTCTCCCTAATGTGAACTACAGATTTAATTCAATTCCATTCAAAATATCTGCAGAAATTTTTGTAGAGATCAATATTGTCAATCTAAAATATACATGGAAATACAGATGAACTAGGATAGACAAAACAATTTTGAAAAAGAACAAAGTTTAGGAAGTTACACTACTTGATTTCAAGACTCAGCATAAAGCCATGCTGACCAGGACAAGACGGTGTCAAAAAACAGGATAGATGTAGTGGCATGCTAAAGCCAGCTCATGCCAGCTCATATGAGCTGAATGTTAATTTTTCAGGAGTTTTACAGGTTGATTGTTTTCAAATTGGTTGCTTGAAATCATCCACTGTGAGAGTATTTTAAAAACAGAAATCATTATATACAACAAATCATGACTGTTCTACCCCACACACACCATTCCCAAGAGCTAGCTCTTAAACATGGCTACCTCTAGATCATTGGAACAGAGGAGAGAATTAAAAAATGATCCAGATATAATCAGGCAATTTATTTTCAATACAATTTTAAAGATATTCATTAAAAGATGGTCTTTCCTACAAATTATGCTAAAACAAAGTGAACCTCCATATGCAAAAAAAAATTACCTCAATTCATCCCTTGTATCATATATAAAAATTAACTCCAAATGGGTTATAGACCTAAATGTAAAACTATAAAACTATCATATGACATCATAGGAGGGAATCTTTGAGAACTTGTGTTAGGCAAATATTTCTTAGAAAGAACACCAAATTAATAAATTACACTTCACCAAAATTAAGAAATTCTGATCTTCATAAAACATGTGTAAGAATAAAAAAATAAATAAATTACAGACCAGGAGATTAATACTTAGCACAGACTACATAAAGGATTCTCAAAACTTGATAATAATAAGGTGGCAAATAATCTCATTTTTAAAATAAGCAGCTGGGCACAGTGTCACATACCTGCAATCCCAGTTATGGGAGCTGGGGGGCTGAGGCAGGAGGATGGCAAGTCTGAGGCCAGCCTGTTCAATTTACTGAGACCCTGCTTCAAAATAATTTTTTTAAAAGCCTGGAGACATGCCTCAGTGGTAAAGACCTTGTCTAACATGTTCAAGGTCATGGGTTCAATCCCCAATACCACACAAAAATAAAATAAAATAGGCAAAGGGTTGAATGGATCCTTTGCATGGCAATAAGCTCACACACACACACATACACACACACACACACACAAATGTTCAATATTATTAGTCATTGGGGAAATGCAAATTAAAACCACACTGAGACCCCACTATATATCTAATAGAATGGCTAAGATAATTTTTGATAATATCAAGTATGGTGAGGTTGCAGAGCAACTGGAATGCTCCTACATGCCGGGAAATATAAAATAATACAGTCATTTTGGAAAGCAGGTTGGCAATTTCTCATTAAGTGAGACATATTCCTGTCTTACAATCCAGTTCTCCCACTGCCAGGTGATTACTGAAGTGAAATGGAAGCTCATTCTTAAGAAAATCTGTATGTGAATATTTCAAGAGCAATTTTATTTATAATGCCCAAATAGAAAAATCCCAAATGCCCCTCAACTGAAGAATGGATAAACACCTACAAACTGTGCCTACTCTGGGACCTCACTCCATATTAAAAAGGAGTGAGCTGCAAAATGAGTGACTCTCAAATGCTTCATGAAAGAAGACAGACTCACAGGCTTCTCTGTGGATCCATTTATATGACATCCTGAAAAGACAAAAGTGTAGAGGCCAAAAGCAAGCCAGCAGGATGGGGAGTAAGGGAAGAGGCTAAAATAGAGGAATTTGGGGAACGATTGCAGTGTTCTGTCTTGCCTGCAGTGCAAGTTAAACCACCATGTTTGTCAAAACATACAGAATTATATATCAACACAGGTGGATTCTACTGTGTATTCATTAGCCCTTAATGAAACGAAGCCAAATTTTTTGAAGAAAGAATCATTTTGGCTGTTGGTTATAAATAGACGGTGGGGCAAGGGTCAAAGTAAGGAGACCAATAGGAGACTATGGCCGTACCCAGGCAAGAGATGACAGTAGCTTAGACAGACAGTGGCCTTAGAATCTGACTATAGGTCAGTGATCCCGATGGAGGCAGTTTCAGTAAAGAGGCACAGGGAGAGTCAGGTTTCAAGGGCAAGGAGAGGGCGGTGAAGCGGTGCACACAGCAGGGGATCCCTAACTACTTGTCTCAGTTTCTGCCTCTAGAGCAGAATACCTGAGACTGGGTAATTTATAAAGGACAGAAATTTACTCTGTCATAATTTAGGAGGCTGGAAAGTCCAAGAACAAGGTGCTGACATCTAATGAGTGCCTTCTTCCTGAGCCCTTGCAAGGCTGAAAAGCAAGGGAGAGAGAGCCCACTCCTATAAGCCCTTTATATAGCAGCATTATTTCGTTCATGAGGATAGAGTCCGCATGACCTAAACGCCTCCCATGAGACCCCATCTCCCTACACTGTCGCATTAGAGACTGAGTTTCCGGCACATGAATTTTGCAGGGGACCCAAGCATTCAAACCTTAGCACTGTTCTTTCAGGAACCTGCATGGACCTGCCCCACTAGATGAGCCCTGCCTCGGAGAGCAGTCTGAGCCTGCAGGGACCAAATGCCCCAGTCTGCCTGTGACTTTCCTGCTGTCAACACTGGAAGTCCTGCCTCCAGGGAAACCCCTTGGTCCCAGGTCCACCTGAGCAATTAGGCACCTAAGCCTGGTCCCCAGCCTGCCCCTGGTTATCCCTCAGTTCTATCTTCCCTATGGGGTGGCATCTCCCTTCCTGTCCCCTACACACCTTTGAAACTGCTCATCGATGCAGGCATGCTTAAGACAGAAGGACATGCTGCTGCTTTTCAGGTCACCTTAAGGCTGCATGTGACCCTAGAGATCAGGAAGAAGCAAAAGAGTTATGCTGTCACTCCACGGGCACAAAGTCAAGAGCCTGGGCTGGGAACTCGCATGTCACCCTCCTCAGGCTTCTGAAATGCCTACCTTGAAAAAGATTCCCCGGCTCTTGCTTTAATCTTGTCTTTGGTATTTTCACTGCTTTCAAAACCAGAAAGACATGTCCTTCTCCTTAGGCCTAGTCCTGCTTTCCTACCACACTCCCCTCCTCTGGGTCTCCTCCCACTCAGGTGACCGGTTTCCTCATCTCCTTCACAGCCTGAGGAAGTGAGTCCCAACCTCAGTGACACCAGTGAAGCAATCCAGGACAGCACTTGAGGACCTGGACTTTGGCACCATGTGGAACCTGAATTTGACTCCTAGTGTTGTCACGTTGCTCCTCCAACCTTCAGGGTTTCCCTCTGTAAGATGGATATGATGAAGTCTGTCTCATTGAATTTCCATGAGAATGAAATTAAATGAGATGATATGTAGAGGGGGAAAACTCAGCAGACTACTTGGAGCAGATCACGGCAACAAATAAATGCAGCTCTTGGTTGTATAAAATGTGTCCAACTGCAACGCTCAACAATAGGGACATGGTTAATAAGTTAGGCTATGGACACCATGATTTATTTATAGAATACTGCATAATATAACCATTAAAAATAATGTTCTGAAGAATACTTAATGGCACAGAAAAATGATCACAATATAATTTTAAGAGAAAAATCAGGCTATAAAATTCAAGTCTCAATTCTTAAAAGTAAAAAAAAAAGAGAAAGAGAGAGAGAGAGAGAGAGAGAGAAAGTATAAATGTGTGGTATTGTACCTGTTTTTTAGAACAAACAACTAAGAAGAAATATAGCAAAACATTGGCCAGTTGTTCTTTTTTACCAATTTATATTCTTCTGTGTTTTCAAGTTTTCTCTAATGAATATGTATTATTCTCATAACAATAGGTGCTGTTTTAAAAATTCATTAGTTAATTTACTCATTCAAAGTTTTTGGGGTTTTGTTTTGTATTGTTTTTGGCACACACGTTGTGAGCCAAGCAATATTTTAGACTCTGGGGATCCTGTGTTGAAAAAGTTAACAGGCAGGATTTTCTCAGGACACCCACTAGGCTTGCATTTAATTCTCCTTAATTATTTTATGCACTATTTTTTCTCCACCTCTAGACAGTGTATCCTCCAGGGAAGCAGTTGTGTGGTCCCTTTCTCTACAGCCCTATGGCATCACACTCTGTGCACACAGGAAGAACTCAGTAATGGATTTGCTTTATCAAGGGGGGCTTGATTGACAGTGGCCATTTTCCCAGAGTCAGTTATTCCAGGAAAAGGAGATAAGAGATGCCTTCCTGTTTGAGGCTGACATCTGCCCCTTTCTCCCCCATCCTGGGAATGAAGACTGCCATCTGCAGTGGATTTTCCCAGTGGCACAGGAACCACATGACTGGGCTGGTCTTTTGTGAAGGGAGCATCTTTTTCTCTGGGATCCTCAGAATCTACATCAAACCTGCCTTTTCCCACATTTGGCAACTTGAGGTCATGGCAGGAGTCTTCTAACGTTTTTACACCCTGGATCCCTTGAGGAAAAGGCAAGGCCTATAGACCTTGCTCAAAATATTTTTGTTCAATGCATAAATAAGTACACAGGATTACAAAGGAAACCAAGTGTACTGAAGTGCAATTAAATAAATACATTTTAAATATAGGTATTATATAGGAATGGATTAGCTTCTTTGAACCACATTTTTTTAAAAAATAAGATACAACATTTGAAATATAGGCAAATTAAATTGCATTTTTTAAAAGACATAAAGTCTGTATTAGCTAGCTTTAGGAAGAACATGAAATAGTGAGAAGTCTTTGATGAGACAATACATTTGTCACTTTATACATCTAACTGATTTTAGGGTGTGTGTGTGTATGTCTGTGTATGTGTGTGTGTGTGTGTGTGTGTGTGTGTTAACAATATTAACAATCTAATCCTCAAAGATATACTTTTGAAAATGAAATTAAAGCTTCCATGCTTTCTCCCAAGCACCAAAACTCAAGGCTTTGTCGTGAAACTCTAGTGGTAGTAGTTTTTTGGTGCAAAGATCAATGAATTCCTCTGTCTGAGTCGACAACTTTGAGACAGTTTATATCACAAGAAAAAGAATGTGACTCCGTAGCTCAGCATGATACCATCAAGATACAAATAATTTTTGAAAGAGTTTAAAAATATTTCCCGGTGATGATAGCACTTTCCCTTTAAATAAATTGACAGAATTTTCTATCTTGACTCCATTGAGTTACAGCACTCCTTCCAGCATCCATGAGTTTGCAAAGATGTCAGCTTCGACATCCTTTCATATCAGCAGCTTACCAAGAAAGCTGGTACTAGTCTCAGGAGCATCCATAATGGTGATATCAGAGCCTTGAATTGAAAGATTCGTCTCATTCAGATGATTACAAATCTCTGTGGGTAGGCCAACCTACAGACAAAATTCTGTCTTGCAAAGCGTTCCAAGAATGGCTTTTCTTTTCCTTTTAGAAAAGTCAGTGAAACTTCCTCTTGAAAGCGGTGAGCCTCTCTGCAGAGGAGGAACACTTCACATTCTGCCATCAGTTCTTGATAAAACCTTTAAAAAATGCTATGATTCAGTCTTTGATAAAGTTGATGACTTCTTTGACAAAACTTCTAGGAGAGGTGCTTGATAATTCACTAAAAAAAAAGTCACTAGCACAATTAGATATCGCAACAGCTCCATCTGTGCATGGAGATGAAGCTTTTCTGTCCTGTCAGATTTGTTTGATTAAAACACACACACACACACACACACACACACACAATCAGACACCATTTCCCAAACACGAGCTGTCTTTGTCTTTCCAAAGGCACTCACAAAACCATAATTCTTTATTGATACCAACAGGCACATCATGGATAAAGCAAGCAGGCAGCTATGTGGAAAGGTATCTGTAGTTTCTCTGGGTGACCGGCTGAAGGAACTGATAAGCTGTCAATTCCACCATAACATGTCAGTCAGCGTTCCATTCCTGTAACCAGTATCTGAGATCATCAACTCATAGGAGGAAAGGTTTATTTGGGCTCACAGTTTGGGAGGTTTCAGTGCATAACTGATTAGCACCATTGCTTTTGGGTCTGTGACAAGACAGTGCATCATGGCAGAAGTTCATGGCAGAGGAAGCTGCTCAGCTCATAAAGCAAAGAGAGACAAAGGAAGGGGCCGGGTCCCACTATGCACTTAAGGGCACACTCCAGTGACCTACCTCCTCCACTAGGCCCCACCTCCTAAGGTTCCACCAACTCCTCAAAGCACCACAGGCGGGCCGCCAGGTCTCCCAGGCACAGTGGCCCTTGGGAGACACTTAGCCAAAACTTAGCAACAAGCTCTGAGAGGTGCCCACTTTTCTGCAAAAACTTCTCTTGACGAGGAAACAGCTTCCAGTTTTTAAACTGTGTTCTAGCTCACAACTGCAGTGCCTGTTCCCAATCTAGGTGGCCTGAGATAAAGTTTCTCTGGTAGTGTAAGCTTTGGTTAGAAGTTTCAAGAATGCTTCCAGAAAAGGTTTTCATGTAGCATACTAGCTTTTCCAAATTGAACTTCCTTCAAACAAGTACACCCAAATCCCCTCATTTTCTATGGATGCATTTTCTAGATGAACAGAGGTGTGCTTTTCAGCCTCCTTGCCTTCAAAATTCCATTCTCAATGACTTTTCCACGGAACAAGAGGTAAGTCATTGTGACTTGTTTTGTCCCATTGTTTCATTAATGTGGATTAAACCCAATCCATGGTTTTCGCTGGACCTTTCTTTTCTTTGCAAGAATAAATTAGGTTCATAAAAATATTAATAAGAAATAGAGCTAAGTCAAAACACTTTAATCCACTGACATTCTTTGAAAACAAATATTTTGAGGCTCCTACAAATAATTTGGCTGACAAGTCTACATAGGAGATAATAATGTGTAAAATATTTATTAAATTTGGTAACAAGTAAGTAAAATAAGCCAGGTTTTATGATAAGCCATTTGTGGCACTATGTCTTTTAACCTTTGTACAGATGAGGAATCACAGAAGTTACTAAAGGATCCTATCCTCCCTGGAATGAAACTGTTGCTGCACGGGACTTTCTAGAAATCATGGTTCTCCTTTCTGATGCAGTATTTGTCACAAATGTATATTTTTTATGTCTGGAATTTTCACCATATAGTATAAGAACCCTGGTACATAGCACATTGTGCGTATGAGACAATACTTCATAGCACAGACATGGTACAAACAATAAAAAAGGATAATCCCATCAGAAAAAAGGACTCTGTTTCTGCTTCATACAGGTTGCTACTCTGTGCATGGCCCACATCACTGCAATACATCAGCAGGGATGAGAAGTCACCTTAAATATTACACTCCGACAGCCAGCTCAAAGATGGGGCATGTTGGAATTGGTCTGTGTGGCGCAGGCTGCACTGCCTACAGAGAGTTAAAACTTCATGTTAGAGTGATTCAGATCTGCAAAACTTGAAGTAACTACGAAAATGCTGCAATCCCTCCTGCAGATTGATCCACAAGCAATTTCAGTGAAGGAATGTTGGAAGGCCTTGGTCCCAACTGTCAGAACACAAGAATTCAATGCTTGGTTGCTACCCTGTGCACGTGCAGGGCTGCCAGGTAAGTGACCAGCCATGTTGCAGAAGCGTCTGTAAGGAAGACTGTGATCACGCGCTGGCAGCCAGTCTCATAGCTGCTATAATTTCCAAAGAGTGGTGGGCGTAAACGACATTCCAGATATCTACAACAACTGTAATGTGATATGAAAATATTTGGGATTTCTATTGATGACACAAATCACAGGTCGTGCTAATTCTACTGGTTTGTTGCCACATTTATAATTAAAGGAGATGCTACATTTCCCTGAGAAAAAATAGTAAAAATAAAGTTGTAATTTTTTTCCTATCCAAGTTCATGGACCCTCTGGCTCCCAATTCATAAATCCCTGGGGGAACAGTCGTAGACCTCAGTTAAGAGCCTCTTTTTTGTGTGGTTCATGATGGTCCAAGGAAGCAGTTCCCAAACTTCAGATGAGAGAAGTGAGTATGATGCCAAACTTACATTAAACTTACAGAGTTTTTCTTCTTTGTTTTTAAAATGTCCTTTTAAGTATCTCTACTGTCCTAGAGGCAGTAGAAGGTAAATATTTTAAGGTCTTGACTAAGTTAAAATGAGAAGCCAGCAATCCTATGTCAGTTCTCTGAGCACCATTTTTATTACATATGTTACCCTAAAGCCCCAAACCTGGGACTGCTTGCTCCTGGACACTGTGACAACCCAATGAGCACTAATGTCCAGCCCCCAGTGGGACACTGGGTTCGTTCATACATCCACTTCTCAGGGAAAGTGCCCCATCCCCAGGCCAAAGTGGCGTCCTTAGCAGCCTAGACCAACATGGTCACCTCATGGTCCTGATAGAGATGGATATGCAGGGTCGGGACTCGGCTCAGCATAGCCAATCGAATGTGGTTATGACTAGGTGTCTGATATCTGGAAATGCCAAGGTCATCTTGCCACCCTGAGGGAAAGTGGGCTCAGAATGAAGTCAACAGAGTGAAGAGTGAAGAGAAGGATGAACCCTGGGCTTTTGGGGATACCCTGCTCCCCAGGAGCTGTGCCACCCCTAGACTTCTTGCCATGTGAGATGATGATGCCTAATTATTTGTGACAGTGGACTTTTTAATTGACACATAATAATTGTACATATTTGAGGTATGCAATATGATGGGTCAGTTTATGTATGTATAGTGTGTATCATAATCAAATTAGGGTAATTAACCTATCCATCACCTCAAACGTTTGTCATTTCTTTGTGGTGTGAACATTTAAAACCCTTCTCTAGCAATTTTGATATATACAGTGCATTACTGTTAACTATATTCACCCCACTGTACTACAGAAAACCAGAACTCATTCCTCCTCTCTGGCTGTGACATTGTACCCATCGACAACCTCTGTCCTTCCTCCCCTGACCTCTCCAGCCTCTAGTCACCATATGCTACTCTCAACTTTTATGAGACCAGCTTCTATAGATTCCACATCTGGTATAAGATCAAGTGAGATTTGTCTTTCATTGACTGACTTGTTTTACTTAACATGATGTCCTCCAGGTCCATTATGTTGTCAAAAATGACAGGATTCATCCCTTTTTTTTTGGGAGGGGGGGGTGTGATTAAGGATTGAACTCAGGAGCTCTCAAACACTGAGCCACATCCCCATCCTTATTTTGTATTTTATTTAGAGACAGGGTCTCACTGAGTTGCTTAGTGCCTGACTGTTGCTAAGGCTGGCTTGGAACTCTTGATCCTCCTGCCCCAGCCTCCAGGGCCACTGGGATTATAGGTGTGCACCACCACACCCAGCTATTTCATCCCTCTTTGTGGCTATATAGTAGTTCTGTCATGTGTGTGTGTGTGTGTGTGTGTGTGTGTGTGTGTGTTTTACATTTTCTTTATCTAGTAATCAGCTGATGAGCACTTAGGTTGATTTCCTCTTATTATGAATAGCATTGCAATGAACATGGAAACACAGATACTTCTGCAACATACTGATATCCTTTGGACATATTTGGATATATTTGTACATATGCCTAATAGTTGGATTGCTGGATTTGTACAGTAATTCTATTTTTAATGTTTTAAGGAACCTCCAAACTTTCCAGGGGGTTCTTTAATGTGTCTGCCACAGCTAGATACCTTAGGAAGCATTAGGAAGGGGTTTTACCTCTTAAAAGCAAGTTCCTGCATCAGGGTACTCATCAAGAGCTCAAGCTGCCCAAGCTGGCTCATGTAGATTCTCTCCCATGATCCTAACTCAATCCATCCTCTTATGTCTTACTAATTTTACCTCCTAAGTATCCCATTACTCCTTCCTGTCCTTTCCATCTCTCCTGCCAACTCCAGCCCAGCTAATTGTCAGCTCTTGTTTAGTCTAATCATCAGCCTACCAACTCCCACTAGAGCCTCTTCCAAACAGCAGCCAGAGTCATTTTGTTTTAATACAAATTAGTTCACATGTCTTTCCTGTTTAAAACCTTGCAGTAGTTTCCAATTGCATTCAGAACAAAGTGCAAACTGTTTAAGCTGCCTATGAAGCCTGCAGAACCTGGCCCTCCGTCTTGCCCTGGGCTTCAGCTACACGGCCCCTCCCGATTCCTTCCCTCCAGAGCTCTGCTCAGCACCCGCTTCCTCAGGGAAACCTGTCAGAAGCACATCCTCCACCAGAACCAGATGTGGCCCCCCAGCACACAGTTCCACAGCTCTCCATACGGATCTCCAAGGATTCAACACCATCTTTGGTTCACCATTGGATTCTCAGCCCCTAATGGAGTATAGGTGCAATCTCTGGAGATATTTGTGCAATAAACAGATGGATGTTCACAAATGGTCACAGAGGTACCTCTGGAGAAGCTTATCCCCAAGGAGTTTCTGGCTTTATAAATAGGTACTATTTAGCTGTCCCCCAGCTCCCCACATTCTGTTCACACACACAGTGGCTTGCACTTCGCTCAGTGTGCACAGATGGGAGAGCTGTGTGACTCCTACTATGCTCCCAGTGGTGGGCCAAACTCCCCTACCCACCGCCCCTCTGAATCATGGAAGTGAGCAATACTGCACAGTGTGTTAGGAACTGAGTGTGTGTGTCCTCCCCCAGAATTCATATGAAGCCCTCATTCCCCACCCTACATTGGTATTAGGAGGTGGGGCCTTTGGAAGATAATTCGGTTTAGATGGGATCACGAGGGTAGATTACTGTCCTTATAAGAGGGAAAAAATCAGCAGCATATGTTTCCCACCGGCACCATATGAGGGCGCAGCAAGAGGCAGGCATCTGCAAATCCAGAAGAGAGCCCTCACAAGATTTTGTTTGCACCTTGATCTTGGACCTTCCAGCCTCCAGAACTCCATGAAATACATGTCTGTTATAGCTATCTGAGCCAAAACAATGAATATAAGTAATGACTGCAAAATCAGAGACATGGATTCGATTCAGTTCTGCCACTCTCCAGTTGTATATACGGAGTTGCGCATATAACAGCTCTAAGCCTCAGCTCCTCCTCTGTTATATGGGATAATAAGAGGATGAACCACACAGAGTGGCCTGGAGGACTAAATGAGAGAATATATGTAAAGCTCTTAGCAGACTGCCTGGTACACAATGTAGACGTTCAACAATGAGTATGTTTATTTTTATTTGAATGACTTTATTAGAGCTGAAACAGAGCCTTACAGATCAATGAGTAAACAATCTGATTTCACAGATGAGGAAACATGCTCAGGATGCTCCGGGAGCAGAAATAGCAGGAGAAGCCCAAATGGTGCCTCCCACTGGGTGCTATTCCCATCATCTCCCACGCCCACCCTGGTTCTCTGGGATCTGACAGCTCTGGGCCCTCCCAGGACTCAGGAATATGAAGCACAGCAGTCAGGCTATTCTCTCCTCCAGGCCCAGAGGAAGTCGAATTATTAGTAAATGAAGAAAGGACCAGAGAAGGGCTTCTGGGCCCCAAGAGAACATCTGTTCCTGAGGAGCACAGAGGCACAACCCAGGAGGTATTCCTAATTAATCCACACTGTTCATCTCTCTCAGCACACCTCCCTGGACAAACAGTCCAGACTGTTTGTTGAACTCTCTCGACACTGAGAGTTTGTCTCCTTCCTTTGCAGGAGCTGCCCCCTTGGCCTGGAGCTCCTCTGGCCTCTTACCCACCCTCGTCCACTGAGCCTAGAAGGAGCCTTCCAGCACCATTTCCTTCAAGAAGCTTTTTCCCCATCCTGGAACCCAAGCTGACCTAATTTTCTGCTAATGACATCTGTATCATGCCAATACTCAAAGGCTATTTTGCAAGGATGCAATTCAGAAAGAGCTCCACATGTGCATGCATCTGAGCAAAAAAAGGTATTCCTTGATGCCTGCCTGATATTTCAACTGAGAGCAGCTGCTTGACAACAAAAGGGCAGAAAAGAGAAAATGTAAGGCTTGTGTGTGCCAAGCCAGGGGAGGGAGGGCCGGGGGTGGTGAGGGTTTACAATCAATCACTTCTAAAGGGCGTGCTTCCCCTGAAGAAAGGTTTAAGGAAATAAGCGAGCAGATGTAATGAAAAATTTCTGAGTCTATTGATTGAAATCTATTGCATTTTCTTACTATTTGAGAACACATCATCTTTGCATTAGGCAATTGGCTTATGACTTATGTAAATAGAAAACAAAAACTTTTCAAGAGACAGGAAGCTGAGTGAAGATGGCTCATTCCATCACCCAGCGGTGCCACTTCTCCTTCCCTGTTGTCTTTGTGATGAGGCTGGTTCAGTCTCCTTCAGACCAAGGCCCGCTCTGCTCCACTGCTGATAACAGCAATCATGATGACAAACAGCTGCTCCCAGAATGCTTTACACCCTCCTTTGTCTCCTTTCTTTGCAGGAGTTGCCCCCTCAACCTAGAGATCCTCCTCTGGCCTCTTACCCACCCTTGTCCACCACTCAACCTAGAAGGAGCCTTCCAACATCTCCTCCAAGAAGCTTTTCCTGACATCCCCAGGTAGCAGTAAGAGCTTCCTGCAGTGGGTTGCAATGGTGCCTCATCCCCATCTGTGTTGTGACAATGATCACACTGCTCTAACTACCACTTCCAAGACACATTTTTTTCACACATTTTCTTGTTCTGATAGGTCTGTGTACCCACCCTATTGTGATAATCATTACTCTCTGTTCATATTGCTCAATTTTAAAACACATTTTTTTTCACATTTGAACATCTCTGAAATCAGGGTGTTTTGAAAATAATGTGTACATTGAGTGTGGTAGTGTTTCTGATTTTTTTTTCCTTCTGAAAAACTATTATTATATTGAGAGTATATCTTAAAATCCAAGAGCTGTATTCCTTATTCACGTGCCTTGACTACAAAGCTCCTAGAGAGCGAGAACCGTATTTTAATCATCCATGCGTCTCCACCCCTTAGCCTAGCACCTGCTATATAGCTATTGCTCAATAAGGGTGGGAGGGAGGGAGGAATAGGGGAAGCCTTCGTCTGCTTTGTGCTGCTATAACAGAAAACCACAGACTGGCTAATTTATAAACTGACTTAATAGCTCACAGCTCTGGAGCCTGGAAGTCTAAGATCAGGTGCCAGCAGGTTTGCTGTCTGATGAAGTTTTTCTTCCATGATGGCGACTTGCAAGCTGCATTCTCACATGGTGGAAGATGGACAGCCAAGAGAGAGAGCCCTCCCCACAAAGACCTTTTGATAGCAACATTAATCCATTCCTGAGGGTGACCTAAACATGTATTAGGTCTCTCTCCCAATATTGTTGCATGAAGGATTTTTCCAATGCATGGATTTGGAGGGTAACATTTGTATCCACATCAAGGGAGAAATGAAAAAAGAAAAAGAGGAAGGAAGGAAATGGAACTCTTATAAACAGATCCTTTGCATCCCTATCCCATTTAGTTTGACTTTGCATCAGAAGGCACCAAGTTTCCTCCTCTGCAATAGGTAAGCAGCAGTATACAGCATAGACAACCACGGGGCACTATGAGTAGAGAATCCAATCAGGAGCATGGTCCTAGATTCAGGGTCCTTGTTCGCTCAGCTTTAAGGAGAGTCTTCCATGAACACTGCACTCCACAGGTAAGAGCTCACCTTTGCAACTTCCACCACCTCAGCTCCCTTTCTTGGTCATGAACCTGACCAGATCTGGTCTTTCCCTCCCTCTCCCACCTTATTTCTGAAGACTCCAGACAGGGGATCTCTTTTCTCCAGCTCAAGCCTGGCAGTGGCACCTTGTGGCCCCCTTTTCCAGGCCCTGCTCAAACTCCAACTCTCTCTAGAGGCCTTCCTTGGCACCTGCTCTGAACACACCTATTTTCTGTCTATAGTGTGACTGTTGTTTTGTAGCACTCCTCACAGCATAGGACCACACATACCCAGAGCGCATACACATGACTGAAACAAAGTCAGCAATCGATTGGCGTGTCTGGGCTGCTCTGCCGTTTACCATTTGCATATCACTGTCTCTACTCTCAGCCTAAACAAATCCCTCTCTCTGAGGCCCCGTGATTGTTGAGACGTATATGCTGATTTTTGCACGTTTTGTTGCGCGGACACTCTCAGATCCTGTTCTGGCCAGGAAGCCACAAGCTGCCCTGCCCAGATAATCTCCTGAGCTGGGTCCCTTCTGCTTGACGACTGCACCTCTTACAGGTTCTTCTCAGATAACGACCTTCTTGGGTTCCTGTGCCATGCGTCACACATCAAAGGGGGCAGTAGAGGCGAGAGGAGGGGCAGCCCTATCACACCGTGGCTTGTATGGAATTCACAGTCAACTGACTCTCTCTATCAGGTTCTGTTGACATGAGCTGCTATTAAGTCAAGGTTTTCATCCTCTGCATGAACAACTGATTTTGTAAACCAAAGAGATGTAATTTACATTTGCCCCTATTACATTCCACTGTGTTTAACCTTACAGATCCAGCTAGTGATGATCATTTTGAGGCTTCATTCAGCCCTTGCGATTCCTCAGCTGGCTGGAAACAGTGTTCACAGATTTTACAGTGGCTTCAGTGAAAGATTGAAACCATGTCTGTATCAGGGCTTTAATTCACTTCTGGGCCTTGGGATACTATGAGGCTTTGACAGCTGAACGGCCCTTCAAAGGGCTCAATTTAATAAGTGTGGGACCTTCTCAACCATCATTCCTTATCTTATCCCATCCCGTCTCCACCCTTGGGCTCCTCCCACAGGGCTCCCTGTCTCAGTAAATGGCACTGTCATCCCCAGGGAGCCACAGCAGGACCAGAGAGGCATTTCTGATTCCTTTCCCCACTTCACCCACTACTCAATCAGTTCCTCAGCCTCTGGAGTCAATGCAGCCTTCAGCCTCACCTTTGCACGTGATTTCCCTAGCCTCCGCCATCTTCCCCTCCCCCATCTATTTACCATGCACACCTAGGGATGGGTCATAAGCCTCGCTCCTTGCAGAAGGCTTCTCTGCCCCATAGACTGGGTCAGGGGCTACTGCCATCAGCTTCCCAAATGTCTCCTAAACCACTACACGTTGCAGCTTATTAATTCTCCCCAGCTGCATCTAAGTCCTCTGAGGATACGGAAGGAGTCTTATTATGGTGTGGATATGAGGTGTCCCCTAAAAGCTCAGGTGTGAGACAATGCAAGATTGTTCAGAGGAGAAATGATTGGGTTAGGACAGCCTTATCCGTAACTGAAGTCAGGGGGTGTGGCTAGAGGAGGTAGG
Organism: Ictidomys tridecemlineatus; assembly: GCF_052094955.1. NCBI lineage: Eukaryota > Metazoa > Chordata > Mammalia > Rodentia > Sciuridae > Ictidomys > Ictidomys tridecemlineatus. The sequence continues at coordinate 95,872,005 of NC_135480.1, read as the reverse complement.
GTATTGGGGGCGTGGCTTTGGGGTATATATATTTATATCTGGCAAGTGGCAATCTCTCTCTCTCTCCCTCTCCCTCTCTCCCTCTCCCTCTCCCTCTCTCCCTCTCCCTCTCCCTCTCCCTCTCCCTCTCCCTCTCCTGCTTCCTGATCCTCATGTGAGCTGCTTCCCTCTGCCGCACTCTTCCACCATGATGTTTAGCCTCACATCAAGCCCCAAGGAATGGAGTTAGACTTCTATGGACTGAGACCTCTGAAACTGTGAGCCCTCAAATAAACTCTTCCTCCTTTACCATTGTTCTGGTCAGGTCCTTTCATCGCAAGTGACAAAATGGCTGACTAAAACAAGTCTGTTTCACTCATCATATCCATAGCATTCAGTAGATACTCAGTAAGTTCTGGCAGAGGGAGGCAGGTGGGTTGGGGATTGAATCCAAGGGTGCTCCACCACTGAGCTCCATTCCCGGCCCTTTTGATTTTCAGACAGAGTATTACTAAATTGTCCAGGCAGGCCTTGAACTTGTAATCCCCCTGCCTCAGCCTCCTGAGTTTGCTAGGATTACAGGCACACACCACCAGACCCAGCTCAATACATATACCTTGAATTAAGTAAAGGAAACATGCACTTGATTGGGCAAGGTTCAATTCACTGGAAAATGGTTTAGCTCAACACCCTTAAGGCATCAGGCACAGGGGGAAGCAGATCAGCTCTAGTCCTCTAATCAGCAATGGACACAAGTCATTCCATGAGCCTCAGTTTCCTCATCTGAAAAGTGAGAATAAAAACATATCCTATGAGATTGTACAGGCTCAAAGAAGATCATGCATATGAATGTGTCCCCATGTAACAAGACGGGGTTCAAGCTTACCATGGCCACCCAGTCCCTCTGTGAGTGGCCCTGCCCTAACTGCAGAGGTGCACCGCAGGTCACCATTGGTTAGAACTTGATCACTGGTGGCTCTCAGGGGACTCAGTACCAACTCCAGTGAGCTTTTTTTTTTCCTCTCAATGTCTTTGCCATCCTCATTCTCCTATGCCACTGGGCCACTTCCAGACTTCCAGAAGCTTTTGTAACCACCATTTCTATTGTACTCTCTTGGTGGAGGGTTTAATGATCCTGAAGGGCCTAGAAACACATTGAATTAAAGCACAAAATGGATAGCATTGTGCATTTTAGTGAAACAGCAATTAGGAGCGGCAGCCACCATGTACTCAGGAGGGCAAGAGAGCTGAGGAGAAAAGGAATAAAGTGACCTCATAAAGACACTTAATTTCATTACCACCAGACACAGTTTCCCATTATTGCTCTTGGTGTTTAATGGTTTTATGATTCCATCTATTGATGCTTAGCTAGTTCATTAACTGTGATGCTAAAAATACAATTATCTCCAACAAACCTTTCATCACTAATAAAAGGGGGGAAAAAACTCCATCATTACCAGAAAGCAGTGGGGTGGACACATCTGTGTAGTAACACCTTGGCCCCAAAGTTTTCATGGAAACTGAGACTATAACATCCCGTGCTACCAGTTTAAAAATTCATCCAAGCAACTATTAGCGAGCTGAATCCCACTAGCTAGCCGGACTGATTTTGCACACCGAATTGGCATTGACTTTGATTGAATCAGCTGTGTTGTCCTGTCACAAAGTTAGTGACCAATGTGTAACAGGAGGCTCTGCTTAACTACTCATTCCTTCATCAACTATTTATCAACACCTACTGGGTGCCACACAGTGGTCTGACAAACAGAGATGCAAAATAGGCAGGGGTCCTGTTTTCAGGAATCTTAGCCTGGTAGAGAATGTGTGTGCTGGATTCAGGGGGACGGAAATCAGTTATTGAGCTGGGGGTCAAGGTAGACCTCCAGTCCTGGTTGGAAGAAGGAAGTAGGTACTGAGCAGGGCAGAAGTTGAGAATGGCTTTCCATCTCTCTTACCATAAAAGCCAAAGTCATTACTAGGCTTTTCAGGCCCAGCAGGGTCTGTTTGCCAACCCCACCTCTTTACCTCCCTGCAGAGGAAGGGAAGGCCAAGGCACATAAACCCAGGGCCATAGTCGGGAGAGGACCCAGGATCTCACAAATGCCTGAGTAAAGAGTTCTGGGTTCTAAGGAATCCCCATTTTTTTTTCCAGAACCCAAACTGTGCTTGGTAGTCTCTCTTACATATTCTGCTGAGGATTCTTTATTGTTCCTTGGATCAAGGCCTTTGTACTTACTCTGTCTCTGCCTACAATGCTCCTCCCTGATAACCTTGGGGCTCACTGCCAGCTTCTTTCAGTTATTTTGCTTAAACACCCCTTCAGCAGGAAACCTATCCTGGCCACTCACTCTCTCTGCCCCCTACTCTGTTTCCTTTTTCTCTAGAGCCCTTATCATCATCTGAGACGCTGTATATTTTACCTTCTTAGGTTTGCTGACTGTCTCTCCAGGTAACGGGTTGGATCCTAGAGGGTGGGGACTTCCCTGTTTTGTTCACTGCTCACGCCCCACACTAAGCAGTGCCTGGCATTTAGAAGGTATTTGATAAATATCTGTTGACTGCCTGAAGGGTCTTGTTCACCTCTTTTCTCCCAGCCCCCAGCCCGCCCTCTCCACAGCAGCACTGGGGCTTCTCTGCCAGTTGGCTTCCTCAAGCACTCTCAATAAACAAAACAGAGAAAAAGAGAAGCTATGGCTCCTCATTTCCTAACTATCTTTCCTCCTTCTGGGGATGTCTCTAAAGTGGCTGTGGCACTTCCATCATCTGAACTCCATCTGCAACAATACCTCCTCAAAGCTATTGCTCCTGAGCGTGTGACCCCTCTTCTGCACCCCAGATTCTGATAACGCCATTTCCTCCTTTGTTCCCCCTGTCTAGCTGTGGCAATTCCTTCCTACAGGGAATGAGCTCTGGGTCACCTCCCAGTCTCGATTTTTCCATCCCGGCTTCCAGCACCTATGCATCCTGGAGCTGGAGTTGGCTTGCCTCTGTCTGATGTGCTAGCACTCTTTATCTTCCTGACTGAATCTTAACAGATGTAAGGACAAGGAGGGAAATCAGGGCACAAGCTGGTCCTAGGGACAAAGTCAGCATAGGGCAGGGCAGAGTTCTGACAGTGACTGGCCTGCCCTTCCCAACTCCAAGAGGAGCAAAGAAGCTCCAAGAACCACAAGGAAGTACATACAGCCTGGTCGGCCAGACGTCAGCTGCAGGCTGGCCCCACTAGAGGTGAGGAAGACACTGAGGGTGTGCCCTGCCTCCACCAGGCATGGCCCCGGAGAACCAAGTGCAGCTGAGGGTGCTGGAGAAGGAGAGGCAGGGGCAGAGCCACCAACACTCTCTGTCCTTGGCAGCAGCCAACAGTGCTGTCTTCTGGGTCTACAAACATTGGATCAGTAATTATCGAGGTTGTCATCTGATCACATATATATCTATATAGATAATACATCACAGAGAGAGAGAGAGATCTCCAAATGCCTCCAGATAGTATTTACAAGAAAAGCTGAGACTAGTTTAATGTGTCCCAGCCCTGTGCTAGACAGTTCCACTGCCTTACTATTGAATCCTAGAAGCAGTCCTATGAGGGTACCATTACTGTTCCCATCTTTATGAATAGGCAACTGAGGCCAGGGAGGACTGGCACTTCCACAGCTCGCTGCTGGTGGTACTAAGACTGTGAAGCCATGCTCTTTCTGTCCATTGGGTCACCCATGCTCACATCTTTGGCCCAAAGGAAGGGCTGAAGAGCAATGTCCAAAATGATCATTTGTTGTTAAGATCCTCTCCCTGCCTGCAGTGAAAACTAGAAGCACAGCAGAGAAATGCATGGAAATTCAGATTTTCCCAGGCTCCTTGCAGTGGGCCAGGATGCATCTGGATGATTCAGTTAGTAAGCTTCTCAGCAGGATAGAACCAGGTACTAGCCATGGCCCTGCCCTCAAGGTATGTCTATGTAGAACAATAATAAATTACAATAGGTAGTACTGTCAGAGGCCACATAAATGAGACAATGTACACACAGGAGACTCCACTGGAGGGAGGGCTCTCCAAAAAGTGCAGGGCATCTTCATCCCAATCTTCTCTTTGAGGGTAGCCTTGGAATCAGGAAACATGCTGGAATTTTGGTTCCTTTGAGTCCTCATGCAACCTCGAGTGTCGGCTTGTAAACCCCATTTTACAGATGTGGCTAGATCATAGGGTTGCTGAACAGTCAAGCTGGATTGGAACCTCAATTTTGAAGTCCACACCCCTTTGACAATATTTTATCATCAGAATGTACACCCCATTCGTGTGTGCATGCATGTGTGCACGCACGCATGCATGCAAATGCACAAGTGTGTGTGTGTGCACGCGCGCACACACACACACACACACACACACTCACATGGGTACTCCTGGGTCTTATCTACCATTCACAGAGGCAATTATTTTTTTTGTAGAAAGCAAATTTGGCATTCAGAGAAGCCAAATCTTCAGTAATCCTTCCTGGGTATTTTATTGTTTGCCAAGAGAATGAATTTTTAAGGGTTTTGTTATTGTTTTGTTTTTTAAAATAAGAAGTCTGATTAGAAAGTAAAGCAAACAAGTTGTAAAATTTGAGGTTTATCCTTTACCTGGCAAAACATATTGTGCAGAAATGGGACTGCACCCAGGGACTTGACTCTCTTCACCAGCCCCACCTCCAGGAATCGTGCTCTGGTTGGCACTGGGCTGGGACAAGTGGAGAACAGCAGAGTTAATAGATGCCAATCTACAAGAATTCCACCAGGCCACCAAATGCCCTAGGCACAGCTCTTCATTTCCTCGGATAGATGTGCATCCAACACCCACAGGGGACCAAGCACTAGAGATAATAAAACATCCCTGCCCTCAGGAGTCTCATCCTAGAAGATGGAACAGAAGCTAATCGTCACAATACAATATAAGAAGTGGCATAATGCAGGATGGCAGGAGCACACAGCAGGAAGCAGCTAAGCCTGCACAAACTAAGGGGGCAAAGAAAGGTTGAAGAAAATGCAACAAATGGGGTGTCAGACCAGAGCTCTGAAGATCAAGGAATTTTCTTTCACATAGAGATCAGAGACGAAGAATTCTTCACAATGACAGCAAAAATGACAGGGACAATTGAGAAGGCTCTGCACAGCAAGGGCTTTGATGTATCTGGGGTAAAATTGGGGTAGAAGGGAAGTTGGGTTACACCTGGGGAATTAGTCCTTGGTTGATGAGTTGTCATTTTATTTTGGTCTTTTTTTTCCCAGTCGTGTTCAAGCACAGCCTGATTTATTTCAGAGCCTGGCTTAATTGATATTTTAATTATATTCTTACACCCTGCAACAATTTCAAATGAGAGCAGGTACACAAAATGAGATAATGTATGTGAAAGCATTTAGGGAACTGTGAAGTATTGTTGTTAGGGTTGGGTTTGCATTGTTCTAAGATTCCCAAAGTAAATGACTCAGTTCACACCCACACATCTGCACTGAGCCCCTGTTCTGTGCACAGCCAGGGCCAGGAGCTGAGGGGGCTAGAGGGAACAGGATGCATACCTACTTCCCCCAGAGTCCACCCTCATGCCATCTACAGTATGGTACTCTCCAAAGGTGACCACTAATGTGTCGATGTCAGTACTTCTTAGGCCCAGAAAGGGGCACTGAGAGTAAACTCAGTGGCATCAAATTATTGTATGTCTAAAACATAATGGAGGTGGGTTTCACCCACCTCTATGCCTAAGTGCCTTTAGGAGCCACAAGTCTGGACCTTAGTGTCCTCAATTGGAATATTCATCCCCTGTCTGCTTGGCTATCTGGGGAATTTCCTTAGAATTCAGAAGCAAAAACTATCCCCTCACCTCTGCCCCTAGGGACTGACCTCTCTAAAGCAAAGTGAGACAGGAGCTGCAGGAGTAGGAAGGAGAAAAGGATGGACACTCCAGAAACTCTGGAGTTCTCACATAGACTCTGCCAGCGACCTTGGATATGTCCTTGAGCAGCACTTGACAAACCTGATTTCCTCTCCCAATTAAAAAAAAAATTAAAATAAATATTGCCAAGAAAACTCTAAACCCCAGTTTATTCAGTTGTTAAAACCACATGCTGTATTCCTTCATTCATTTAATTAACAGGTATTCTCTATCCACTATTTGTAGGCAATGCACAATGCAATAGGCTACAATGATTTTTTAATTAAGATTTTCAAAGTAATGCAGACACGCTCTCCTAGAATTCATATCGCCAAGCTAACAATATGAGTATTTTTTTCTTTTAAAGTCAGTGATTTACCTGGTGTCTTTGGGGGTACAGAGACATTCACAAAACAGGGATCCAAGTGCTATGACAGCATCTACATTTTAGAACAAAGTTTAGCACAGAGCTAGGCACATAGTTAGCATTTGAAAAGTACTCATTCAATTGACAGAAGTCATAAGAACAGGGCACTGTGAAAGCAGCTGGGGGAGTACCCAGCCCAGGGTGGTGTTGAGGAAGGCATCGGGGAGTGACTCCTGATGCCTGGGACTTCATTGCTTGGATCCGGGTCAGGGAGAAACCTGGGCTGGCAGGAGCCGGCCTCTAGAATAAAAGGCAAGAGAGCACTGGACACATCCCCACGCTGCCTCCAGTACTCAGAGATAGCAGAGGGGCCATGCAGTCAGTACTGCCTTTGCTGAGAGATGTTCAGATGGTTCTAAGATATTTTCAAGGTTAAAAGAGATGGCGGTGGCAGACACTAACCCCACTCCAGTGAAGTATTTGTAATCACGGCCACTTGGATCTCACCCTACCTACTGAGAGGACCCATTGTTGCCCTGACTTTTACTGAATCACTGGTTGTCTCCATTGGAAGGAGCATAGCGAAATCCAGGGCTAAACCACTCATTCCCACTCCTTCATAAAACTTCCTGATACAAGCATCTCATCATTTGAAGGCATTTGTCTTCATACCAGAAGCATAGGGCCAGCTCTGTGAACTCTCTCTTTTATCTACACAGAGTTCTAATAAGGCTGAAGAACAGAATCATTCCATTTACTGGCTGGTGGAAGGACAAATTTGCAACAGTGCTTTGGGAAAGTGACTGGTAGTGCAGGTTGGGCATATGACAGGGAGAATTTAATCATGATGGTAGCTACCACAGGGTGTCACTCCCAGCTCACTAGCCACTAGCTCCAAGGCCCTGAGCAAGTCACAGAACATGTATGAGCCTTAACTTCTTTCCCAAGGGAAGCACTTGAAGGAATATCACCTGCACCAAATGGGACAGATCACAAAAGGCCGTAAGCCAAGGGACAGATCAACAGCATAGCAGACATGTTTCCCACATGACTGGGAGCATACACCAATGGATGCTTAAGACAGGATCATCTAAAATACATACTGTATTAGGAGGACCTAGAAAGAGAACAGGTGACACTAAAATTAGATCATTTGGGAGAGTTTAATAAAGACACCATGTGCAAAGGTGTGTGGGCTGTTTAACCAGGGGACTCAAGAATAGTGCAATGCTCTGGAGCCAGTAACAGGCAGGGACTCTTGCCATGCTGAAGGGTGAGGGGCAAGAGTGGTTACCAGAGCCCAGATACATACAGAAGCGTGGGTAGAGAACCTTCTAACAGGAGCTTCAACCTAGAAAGGAGGGATACAACCAGAGAGTTTGGACCCTACAGGCAGGTTCCCAGGGGAATGAACACCCCACCTCTCCTCTGTCTCTCTCCATTCCCACCAGTGCCCCTCACTGACCAAATTCAAACAGAACTAAAAGCAAAGCAGACTTTTCATACAGCCTACACAGGTCAGTCTAGGGCCAGAAAAAAAGTGAAGAAAGCAGATAGATCAGATATGAAGGGGCAAATGAGATATCTAACACACTCCACAAAAGCAACCCAAGAAACAAGAAACCTACCAGAACAATGAGGGCAAAAAACAGCAAGAAGGTGGTATATTTTCTGACTCTGACTCTACCTCTGTGCTCCTGTCAAGCCTGGAGGGATAAGGAATTAAAGCCAGCTAGTCAGTAGAGTTGAGGGTGGGAAAAGAGGTACAAAGCAAAAAACTAAAGAGCTAGCAGAACTAGCCATGCCTCTTTTTCCTACTGCATGTTCTTTGCCTGAAGCAGACCTGAACTGAAGAATGTACCAGAGTAGGCTAGGTTGCAGTAACAAACATACCCCAACATTTGGTGACCCAATACAATAGATGTTTGGTTTTTGCTCATATAACAGTACATGAAAGTTCCAGATTGTGCAAAGAAACACAGATAGCTTTGTTCCATCCAGTTATCCAAGACTCAAGCTAATGACCCTTAACAAAGTTTCCAACAATATCCTGGGTATCACTGCCATTCCAGTCAACTAGAAGGAGTAAATAGTAAGGAGGAACATCCACAGGTAATTTTTAAGGGACAGACCTGGTAATGAAACACTTCCCTTCTACTCACATTTCATTGGCTAGAACTCAGTCATGTGGCCACTTCCAACTGCAAGGGAGACTGGGAATTGTAGTCCATCAAGCCAGATATCTGATTAGAATTTTTGTTATAATGGAAAATTGGGGGAGGAATGAATTTTGGTGATTGTTATAGAGAAAGTCTGTTACAAAGAAAGTTCAAATTAAATTCTGAAGTTTGCTATTACACAGAATGTTCATTCTTACTAAAAGGATCAGTTTTGTGATTACAGGTTACAAGACGGCTTTCATCATTAGTCAGTGGGTAAAAGAGTCATGAGTTTTACCCTAGATTTTATAAAGGAACAAAAACTTACTAGCCAGAGGGCGGATATGAACTGGCTTGGACAACGGTTAGGAAGTTGTTCACTTGTACTTTAGGGATGCCTACTTACTCAGTGGGCTATTTATTCTGTGGTGAGAAAGTAGACAGTATTTTTAAAAAACATTTATTTTTTAGTTATAGGTGGACACAATATCTTTATTTTTTAATTTTTTTTAGTTATACATGGCACAGTATTTTTTTTATTTGGTTTGTTTATTTCTATGTGGTACTGAGGATTGAACCCAGTGCCTCACGCATGCACAGGAGAGCACTCTACCTCTGAGCCACAACCCCAGCCCCTGGATAGTATTTTTATCTCTTTTTACTTGACGGAAGGAAACTTTCTAAATATCTTATGTTACTTTTAAATACATAAAAAATATAAAATACATATTTTTAAGTCAATGAAGTTACCCAGTCTTCCTATTCTGGTTGTGTTTAGTTCTTTACCAACCACCATACCCTCTACTTAAAAAAAAAAATGGAGATAGATATATGTGTGTGTGTGTGTGTGTGTGTGTGTGTATACACACATCTATGTTGTAACATTTATTTTCCTCTGTTTCTGTTGGTGGGCCTCTTGTGTTCAAGCCCCTCAGACTGGAAGCTGTGCTGCCCACTGTGCGATCGATCCCCTTTGACTCCTCCTCTCTCACCCTTGTAACCAGTTGATGGTCAAAACCTTGTGATGCACAGGAGGTTGGTTGTGAGAGTTGGAAGGGAACTGAGCAGCAGCACAGAGAGTGCAGGCTAAATCAAGGACCTGTCCATGAGCACCCAGTACAGGCAGGAGCTATTAAGAGACAAAAACGTCTCAGGGTGAATTACCAAGAGTTCTGAGTTAGAGTCTCAGTAAAACTGGATAAGAAGTTTGCCAGCGATGATGGGACTCATAGATGTCCTCTTGTGGCCAAGTTCTGAGCACAGAACTTTAGACTGTGTATGACTTACTCTTGCTCACTCCTAAGTAAATCTCCTTACAACTTAGAGATTGCTTCCCAACCCCATCACCACTGTGATCATCTGTCCACGTTATAAATGGTGAAACTGGGATTTGAACCCAATGCATATTCCCTGCATTCTTCAAGGGTGTAATCCCTCCACAGTGAAAATAATACTCTCACAACTATTGACAGGAGGAGACATGTGAAGTGTGTACCTCAGCGATGTTAGTTTGCTAGGGCCTCCAGGATAAGGTATCAGTCTGACTGAGACAACAGAAGTGTACCTCTCACAATTCTGGGGCCTGGAAGTCCAAGATCAAGGTGTTGATAGGTGGATTTCTTTTGAAGGCCATGAAGGAAGGATCTGTCCCAGGCGTCTCTTCTTGCCCTGTATATAGCCATCTTCTTCGTGTGTTTTCCCATCAGTGTACATGTCTATGTCCTAATCTCCTCTTCTCATAAAGACTCCAGTCATATTGGATTAGACCTACCCTTGTTATCTGAACTTTTTAGTGACCTCTATAAAGACTCAGTCTCTTCCAGGTGCAGTAGTATGCGCCTGTAATCCCAGTCACTCAGGAGGCTGAGGCAGGAGGATTAAGAGTTCAAAGCCAGACTCAGCAAAAGTGAGGCGCTAAGCAACTCATTGAGACCTTGTCTCTAAATAAAATACAAAATAGGAATGGGAATGTGGCTCAGTGGTCAGGTGCTCTTGAGTTCAATCCCCAGTACAAAAAAAGAAAAATACTCAGTCTCTGAAGGCCACATCTTGAAGTGCTATGGATTTGGATTTAACATCCGAATTTAGGGTAAATAGAATTCAGCCCAGAACATTAGCGAAATGGTCACAGCTTTTGCTATGATCCTAGAATCAAAAACCCTCCCCCATCTCAACCCCCAACTCACTTTTTTCCATTCATTCTTATATTCCTTAACCCCATACAAACAAACTCTTTCAGTCACTGTTAACTAAAACCCCTTGAAATTCCCTCTAAGCTTTTCCTGTACTATAACCTACCTACCCTGTGACAACACACAGCAAATCTTCCTCACAGTGTAAGACTCTGTCCTTGACCATTCTCATCTTCTCAATCATTTGAAAGAAAAAAGAAAACTGAGTTATGAAACTCTAATAGTGTGTTTGTTGTCATCACCAGGGTGATATTACTGTGTTCTTTTATATTCTTAGGCTTCCTTTATAGTTTAGGAAATTGAGGCTCAGAGTGTTTAAGTACTGTGTAATGTCACCCAGCAAATGAAGGTAGGAATGAGATTCTAACTTCACCTGCCTAATTCTATGCTGAATGGTCTCTGCATCCTGAGCTCTTATAGCAAAATGCTCTTAAAAAAAAAAAAAAGCAGCTACTGAGCAACACAAACTGTGGTCTGCACATCCTACATCACTTCCTTTTAAACTTCCTAATATTGAGATATAGGAATGATCATTACTTTTTAAAAGAGGAGAAACTGAGGCTCACAGAGGTGAAGCAATTGGCTGGTGAGGAAAAGCCAGGCTCAATCAGGTGTGTCTGGGTCTGAACTTAATGTTTTCCACAATACCATGCTAAAAACTAACTGGATTCCCATGTGGACCAGTTTCTCCTCTTAGGAACAAGACTAGGAGTGTATCTGAGAGAAATCTACCTTTAGCATCCCCCTGGGGATTTCCTTAGCTAAAACTGTTCCACTGTAACTGATGGTAGAGGAGATAAACCAGCAACTGGCTGAGATGTGGAATCATCTGGCCAGCACTAGGCCTCAGTTGCCCAATTCTTCCACCCCCCCCACCCTCCCTCCAGTGTTCCCTTGGCCTCTGTGGGGAGTGGAGACCTTCTGAGGCTGCAGCAGTCCTCATCAATAATTATGGCAGGTGATGGTCTCCTTGGGGAGGAGGGTAGCACCTGCTGAGGTCCACTCTGCAGCCCTCTGAAACTCAGCCAGGCCAGGGTGGGCAACAGAGGAGGCCCAGAGTCTTTGATTTGCCTGGGGAAGCTGTGAGTACCCCTCACCTGGGGCTGCTTCCCAGACCTGAGGTTAGTTGTGCCTGGCTCTCTGCTGGGCCGCTGCTCACTACCAGGAAGAGCACAAATCAGGTTCAAAAGCCACACTTCCAATGAGTCCCAGTCTGTGAGGCTGTGCTGCCCATGTCAATGAACAGCCAGCTCCCTGTAAACGCTTTCTGGATTCTGCAATTACTTGGGGAAAATGTCATGTTTGCCACTGTTTTGTTGGTGCTGCACACAGGCTAAGATGCAAATAACTCCACTCCAATATAAATATTTTTGATGGCGTCATTCCAGCTATTTGATGCATGTGCTTCCAGATGAGCACAAAAAAGAAAAAAAAGAAGGATTCTCTGTCACAAAATGCAGTCATGGGGACACTGCATCAGAAGACAGTTCTAGTCTGGTGTGAAATCTGATCCCTGCATTTGAAACCACAATTATTCTCTCTTGCTTGAGATGGATTTCTATGTGATTGGATTATGAGATGGAAAGTGTTTGAAGAAACCCTCAGTGGAGGTGTCATAGGGACTGGAAGAGGAAAGGAGCAAACCAACTTAAGGCAAATCACGGAAACCCCCTGGGCCTCCATCACCCAATCTGTAAAATAGGGATATTGATTTTTAATCAACTAATCAAAATGAGGCTGACTTTCTTATACTTCCTTCAAGCTCTGAAATACATG